>NC_140355.1:14563137-15064763 GCF_963514085.1 Chelon labrosus
GAAAGAAGCTTTTTTTTATAGGCTGAATCTTTGGATATGCCACCATGCATGGAGTTACTGTGCTGCTCTAGCAGGATTTCTCATACAATGTTAATACTGCGGCGGCCCACCAGGGTCTAATTTGCTTTGCCATGGTTTCATAACGAATAGGAAATATTTTTGCACGTTTCAATAAATGTAGTGCTTACGTTGTTTTTCGTTTTGCTCCCGAAATCATTTCTTCCTCCCTCCCTCTACAAAGTCGTCTCCCCCCAGACTCTCCACACGCACTATACACTGTACTTATTTATTTTTCCCATGGTCTCACTGTCCTTATACCGAGCAGTTGGCATGGCAACTGGTCGTCGCCGTTATGTAACATCCTGTTTCTATAGCGTCAAATAACTAACTAAAACGAAACTTATCCGTTGACACTTGCATTAACATTACATTAACAACCTAAAGTGACAGAAGCCAGCCTTGAAAAAAATGATTTGACGTGTATTTTAGTGTTTTACTTTGGCCCAAGTCCCATCCACTAACATGAAGTGGGTGGAGCTTATGACCTATACTGCAGCCAGTCACCAGGGGGAGCTCTACTTGCTTTGGCTTCACTTTTGAGAAGCAGTTCCACCGTCCATCTTTATATAGTCTATGCTATGGTGCAGACATTTCATATAGTGTATAAATAGTTTTTAATAGGTGGGATAGCATCATAATAGGTTTTTATTAAGACAGTAGAATTAACCAACACCCCACCCCCCAAAAAAAGAAACAACAAAAGAGGCTGGGTCAGTCATTTCTCTGTAATGCCAAATATGCTAAAACTGAACTGTCAATCTTATTGTTATTTCACATTTGGATGTTTTAAAGAACCAACATGACACAAATGGCAAATCTATAAATAATGCAGGAAAAACACAGAACAGTTGAGGGCTGTTTACTTGAATCCGCTAAATTAGTTTGATAAAGCTTTCAGTTTATGCCAACAATGTTTATTTGCCTCTCGCTGCAGGCGTCAAAGGAACAACCCTTATCGTTGTGTCATACACTCACTGTCATTATTCGTTCACATAAATGACAGCTTGCCATTTCGGGTCCATGACAATGGGAAGGGTATAAACTGACTACTTCACAGAGTCACAAATCTTTACCAAGACGCTCCTTTTCACCATTTGTTGTTAACTGACCCGCAGCAATGCAATTAAATATGTTTAGTAAATATATGTAAATAGGATAAGGACATTAAAAACGATAACATTCAAACGTAGTTGCTACGCTGTAGTTTTTTCACGGTTCATATAAATGGACTTGAGTTTTAGATCTTGTGATACAATACATTCAAGATGGTCCCAAGTTGAAGAAGGGGAACAGTTGGCAAGTTGTGATAGACAGCAGGACTGTTGTGGGAGGCTGTGTGGAAGACTATGCTTCCTCTCATGATCCACTGTGAACTTTGGAAGAGGTGCCAGATTCAGAAGTGTGATGATACTGACTGGACTGCTTGATTTCAACGTGTCAAAATGCAGACAGTGTTCCGTGGTCTGGTTCAGAACAGGCTTCGTTGGCCTCTTCAAGTTGCAACTAACTAAGCTCAGACCAACTTTTTAAAAAAAATTTATTTTACACTTGGTGGCAGCAGAAAACTGTCTGTAAATGGCATACTATAGCAAACTGGATTGGATAGTCCTGCAACCGATTCAACTCAATGGCGCTCTTGTGACATGACTGGTGATATTACTGTTACTCTTCTGCCCATCACCACATAAAGCCCAGACAATTTGATTGGTATTCACTCGGACATAATCAGCTATCGAGAGAGCATCCCACTCCAGCACCAGCTTTCATCCACAAAAAGTTTGCAGGCAGGTTAAAGGGGAACTACTCTGGACCTTATTTCTGGCATAAAATACGATTATTTTCTCACCCATATATAACTTTTGTGTAATTTGTAGCCCTTCGGGAGATATTTAGATCTGCGTATATCCATATAGTGGGAGTGACTGGGGCACCGAAACGGAGCCTCTAAATAATGCATTATCTGCCACAAAACTCATTCATTTCACCAATATTTTGTTATTGTACACTAGTGCTATTCCCCCTTGAGTCTGGAGTTACCTGTTATCATCATCCAAGGTCTGTAGATTGACCTACAGACCCCGGATGATGTCTTCTGACCTGGATGATGTCATCTCTGAGCGCCCGCGACGGTTGGCTTGTTTACCTGTAATTTGCTACTACTAGTTTTTTGCAACATGGATGAATATTTTTCTGATTCTGAGGTTGTGGATGAACCATAGCAGATCTAAATATCTCCCAGAGGACTACAAATTACACAAAGGTTATATGGTTGAGTAAACGATCGTATTTTATGCCAGAAATAAAGTCCAGGTTGCAAAAAAACAGTAGTTCCCCTTTAAGTTTGTCCTGGCTTCCAGGCTAGCATTGTTTTTGCTTGAGTTTTTGGCTACATAATTAACAATATATCTGCATGGTGGCGTAATAACCACACCCCTTCTATCTCTGTTTTTGGTCTCCACCCATTCCTGGAAAAGAAAAAGTATGATTTTGTAATATAATGTCTATTTTGTCCTCAAAAGCATTTTAAATAAATCTTCAAAAGAGACTAACAACATACTCCAGCATTTTAACAAAAAATCATCAGTAATAAAAAAATAATAATAATCTGTTGTCTTTTATTTTGAGCAACCACATTAAAGTCAGTATTAATGTCTCATGCAAAACCATTTACTATGTGACAGTTTGCAATGGCTTTTGCTGACTGCCTGGCTTAAACTATACCTGGAGGATATGTATTATACCATACAAGAAAATGAATACATACAGTCTAGACATATTATATTGCCTAATTATAACAGAGATAGTAGTCTTTGTCTCCTTGTCATGACACTTCATTGTAGCTGTGATGCATATACCGAGTGAAATATTCACATTTTCTACAGCTGCATCGTTAAATAAGAAAGTTTTATTTCTTTGCATCACTTTCACACAGTCCTTACAACATCAAATCAAGCAGATCGAGTTCATAAATGTGTCTGTGTCTGCCTGTCTGCTTGTCATCCTATCCATCCTTCTGTCAGCTCGCGTGTCTGTCTGTCAGACCTTTTGTGTTTCCATCTGGCGCCTCTTCGTGCGCCTGCCTCCCTCGTCCGCCTGCCCGTGTCCGTCTGTCTGCACCGCGCAGTCTGTCAGCCGGTCAGTGCCTTAATGGCGGGCCCCTGTCACATCAGTCTTGGTTTAAGTTGTTGGGTCCCTCTCCATCTGTCAACTGGTTGTTGTCGTCAGAAAATGCCTTTGGGAGTCTTGACCGTTTTCTTGACCCATCTTTGAATAGCTCATGCAGTCCCACTTTCTCCTGAGGACAGCTGTGACATCTGATGGGGATGTTCTTGAAAAACTGTGTCGTTTTGCTGAATTATCAGAGAGTGGCAGTCGCTTAAAAATACAAAGTAGTCTCGTCTGGAATGTGGCTGCCATAATAGTGAAAATAAAGACGTTTAATTATCAAATGAAAAATACACATATGGCTAGTAGTCGTAGAGATTTTTTGAAATAATTGGGTGGTTTTGTTTTAGTGTCAAGATCGACCTCTTTTTGCCACATCCTTGTACAGAACTGTTTTCATCATCATCATCATTTGTGGAAGCATACAAAAATAAACCTTCTAGAATAACAGACTCCTTTCATGTAAGTGTTGCTTGTCTGTCCATTTGTCAGTGAGCAGAGGGATTCAAATGCCCTAAAAACTCAATCTGAATATAACAATAATGCTCAAGATCAGTGATGAATCAGTGATTTTGATCATATATGTCGTCCACAACAGCTTGCATGTATGAAGGCCCTCCCTTTCAAAAAAAAAAAGAGAGCCATCTGTAGCCATCTGAAGTCAGCAGGTATGTTCCATCTGCAGTCCCTTATTTCAGTGTTGAACATGCTCCTTCTACTGTGGCTGCCTTAATTAAATCACGCACAGCCACCACCAGGTTATTGCAAAAAAATAAACAAGTGTTCGCGTTCACACGCACGTCACACTGATTGGTTTGGATTTATTTTCTTTACACTATTGCACGCTTATCCGCAGAAGCATGGAATATCCTCGAGACACGCGGGGCTTACGCACAGTTTACACTTTGCAGAGTTAAAGCCTTCGCAATTATACTGATTTAACGTTCTCTCTCTCTCTCGGTGCCACATACAGTAACTGACCTCCCTCAAGGCATTCATTTCCTCTCAAATCTGTAGCATAACACCGGGTTAGAGTGTGGCGTCGGTCAGATGAGTGGCTCATCTGCTGTGTTCCAACAGCGCCTGTTAAACAAGGGCGTTTTATGCGCGCTGAAAGAGCAACTTGCAAACTGTGATCAAATGGGTGATGCAAAAGTATGGCTGAAAAAGCTTGAAAAAGTTTCACCCCCAAGTTTAGCCGTGTTTCAGGCACATTTATGCACACAAATATTAATGAACAGCACCTTAATTCTATTTATTTACGTTGATCTGTTAAAAAGCAGTCATTTCTCATTAGTGCCAAACTTTCCTATCAGACTTGAGATTTCAAAATAAATTCCCAGTTTCCACCTCATTAAAAGTTAATCCTATAACTAAAATAACTACGAATAACTTAATTTTACCATAAAACCATTAAGAATTCATTAAATTATGCATTTCCATCTCCCCTTTCTTTCCTATAAACACTCCTGCTCTTGTTTCACTTCCACCTATTCCGCCTCGCACGGGCCTATGGATTGTGTTTCAAATTATAGAACGATGTTGCGGCTGAATTACGAGCAAGAATTAAGCTATAAGGCATGCACTTGTCACCGAATAGGTGGCCTAAATCATCGTAAGAAATGCTAGCCGCTGTGCATTCTGTTGCAGTGCCTTTAAGACCTCCATCTCATGAATGCAGTTGCTTGCCTCTCATCAATATCACATAGGCCGAGAAATGATAAGCACTGCGAGGCCATAATTTGAAAGGCTCTGCAATCCTCATTAAGGCCTGAGAGGGAAATTGTTTTTGTCAGCATGAGGGGAAATAACCTAAGCTCTATGGCAAATGTGCTGTAATATTTTAATGGAACGCATGTGTCAAGAATGCATTTCTGGTATGAAGAAGGGGGAGATGGATGTGATACAACAGGGATGAAAGAAACACTGTGTTGACCTTGATTGTGCAGGGTTCTCCGTAAGTGTTTCTCACATTGGAAAGACTTACTAATCAGTTGCAAATAAAATTTCCCCAATCCACCCGTGTTAACTGAATGAAAATATGTTCATCTCATACGCTACCGCTACCTGTCTCGAAGACAAACGTCTTGCAGCCATGAGTGCGGGCATGTCTTAGGCATTGTCTCTTTTTGACTGTTTACTTGGCGGTAACAATTCACAGGGAACATGCTACTGGGGACCGGCCGCAAGAAGCTGAGGCAACAAATCTATAGGGGCAAACAATTTATCCACTCACTCAGATATCCATTCATCAAGCTGTCTCAGAAGAAGTAAACAACAAAGCTGCACACCTCCCCGAGCAGTACCCTGTGAGGTCTGCTGGGTGGTTGCAGCTGACAGTGGGGGCAAACCATTAGGTCCCTGCAAGCTCCCTGTCACGGGGAAAGTGACAGCACCCCATGGTTTTCTTGTCACTGGTTCACTCCCATAAAAGCTGAGTAAAACAGCGGCGGTTTGTCCTTACCCTTTACATATGACTCACGGGGACGCTCCAGGAATTACTGCATCTACAAGGAGCATGCAGTGGAGATGTTAGGAAGAAGTTTTCATCAAAGTTTATTCACCCAGTGAATGGTGCTCTAACAATGATGAGTAAAGGAACGTCTTCAAGAAACCCAACAAGTCCTGTTGCCTTGGTTTCAACTTTGTTTTTGGATATACTGTGACCTTAGATGACTGAGAGCCTTCAAAGGCATATTTCAATTTGAAATGAGAAAGAGTGGTCCTTTATTGCCATGGTTACAGTATTAAACACAAATTTAATAGTCATGGTTAAGAGAAGACTTTAAGTTAGAAGTGGAGAACAACTCTCAGGGTTTTGTTGACCCATCCATTAACTTCAACCTCCTTACTATGATGGTTTCTTTAGTACACCGATCAAGTATAACATTATGTCTGCCTTCCTAATATTGTGAACGTCTCCCTTGTGTCTCCAAAACAGTTGTGACTCAGAGAATGGACATGGGCCTTCTGAGGGTGTCCTGCAGTGTCTGGCAACAGAATGTTGTTAGTGGGGGCCTTTGGGTCCTATGGGTTGAGGGGAGGGGCCTCTGTGGATCAGGCTTGTTCAAGTGCATCCCATAGATACTTGATCAGTTTGGGATATAGGGAATTTGGAAGCCAGGTCAACACCTTGTGCTGTCCTTCATGTTTTTTTTGAGTTCCTAAAACGTTTTTGTGTGTTTGCCTGTATCAGGCTGTATCCTGCTGGAGATGGCTGCTGCCATCAAGGAGCGTTGTTGCTATGGGTTGGGGGTGCCTGGTCTGGTCTAGGTGGGTGCTACATGTCTAATTAACATCCACACCAATGCCAGGTCCAGACGTTTCCCAGCAGAACATTGTATTGTCACAAGATGATCAATGTTGTTCACTTCTCCTGTTAGTGGTTTTATTGATGTGGCTGATCGGTCGCTACTTTTAAACAGTACGAACATCAACAGGTTTCTGGATACGCAGCAGGACGTACGTCATGGGAGCATTTTAGGTTAATCAGAGTATGCACAGCTGGATGAACAGGGATATTAGTGGGATACTCATTGTGATTAGCCTTGTAAACAGCTATTGTCCTTTTTTGGAACGTGAGCAAAAACTGGAACATTTTGTGTACATAAACGTAGTCAGTGTGTGTTGGTGTGTGTGTGTGTGAGCTCTTGTACAGCTATCTTTCAGAGGACCGGTTTGAGAGTTTTACCTTCGCAGTGAGGACATTTGTGCAATTCTGGAAGGTACTCTCTTCTTTTGTTTGAGGGTTAAGACTTGGTTTTTAGGTTAGTCTGTGTCCTGCTGGATGCCAAAAACTGGCTATGGGGGTGTGGGGGTGCCTGGTCTGGTCTAGGTGGGTGGTATATGTCTAAGCCTAATTTCTTTTAAAAGCCTAACTAGGGACGGGAGTTGGAAACTAGCATTAGCTATAATCTCTGTATGCAGAACATCAGTCACATTGACTTGTTTGTAACGAGTGGAAGTGTTACTATGTTAACCTGCATTGTCCCTATCAAATAAACTAAATTAAATTAAATTAAGTAACATCCACACAAATGAATGCCAGGTCCAAAAGTTTCCCAATAGAACGGTTAGAAATGGAGAACAACTCTCAGTGTTTTATTGACCCGTCAATTCACCTCGACCTCCTCACCATGTTGTTTGTTTTAGTTCCTATCATAATTACTGTGGCCACTAACCATACTTTTGCTTACTAAAATTACTTATTGAATCTTTTTTTTACTTTACTGGATCCAGGGCAGCCTTGAGAAGTAATGAAGACTATGTGGTCGATGCATTTATTTATTTTTCATATTATTTATACAGTGATACGCCACAGGTCAAAGAACTGGAGTGCTACGAAATCTCTCTATATTTTTGTTTATATTTCATTTTTTTATCTGCAGTGTGCAGCTCACAGGGTTTTCAGAACTCACGAAAATAGAATATTAATTCAGTCATTACTTTTAAAAGGACAGTCACACTTTATCTATCCGGACTTTTATTCTTTTAACATTTGAACAAGAGAGATATGTGACAGCAACTGCACAGAACCCTTGTCAAAATGCAATTTACAGTTTGACAAGGGGAGAATTGATGTCCCCCTGTTGTGACAATATTATTAGAGGTATCTGTACGTTGTCAGTGATGAGTGGCAGAGGTTTTCTGCAACAGAGGAGATTAAATATTGTTAAATACTATTGCTGTTGCATTTATTTATTGTTTGATATGCCATACTATTCTTTTTTTCTTATTTTTTTTCTGACAGCTTGGAGGACTATAATTAAACACATATTTCACTCTTTCTGTTATAATAGGTATAGGTGGACCTCCAGTAATAATCGTTCAGCAAACTTGATTATGAATAGCCTATGAATGTTTTTTTACTTGACAAAACTGTTGAGTAAAAGACTTTTATTCCTTCGGCAGCCTTGGTCTGCCTGAAAAACATTCATGGGTAAGTATCTTGCTCAGCATTTGAATGCTCTTATTTTTCCCAGGCGCCGGGAGAAATGCACTTCAAGGAAACAAATTCCAATTCATGAAGAACCCAAGGACAGGAGCAAATATAAAAGCAATAAAAGATATCCAGGAGATAGGTCCTATCTGCAGTCATCACACTGCAAAGCATGCATCATGCTTTTGTCCTTGAGACATTTTCCTCTCTCCTCTCTCCATGTAATACTTCCCCTATCATATGAAAAATGTGATTAAACTGTTCTGCAGAACAGAAAAACTACACAGATTTATTTTTTTTTCTTTCCCAGAGCTATTATTTTTGAAGCTGCAGGTGTAGCTACCTTGCTGCCTACACATGGATTCTGTTCTCTGTATTTTTATCATTTTATTCCTTGTTTTCAGGAGTTAAGTTGAGGGAAAAGTCTGGTCATGAGTTTTCTGATTTAAGCCCTGACATATTATAATGAATATAATTACAAAGTAATCTAATATAAAACACAGTTTAATTTAGACTAAATTCAGAGGTGGGAGTTTGAGATGGAAAACAAATGCAACGCACATAACAAGAACCATACAGTTTTCAGAGCATGTCAAAAATAAAGGAATACAAAGACTCTGGCATAATATCTCAGGTCTGTGACTTTTAATGCAGAGCACAAGATTTTTTGTGGACAGTGTCAGGACGGGTAACGAGGTAATGGTGGTTAGGACCCAGATGCAGGACTCAGAGGGCTGAGGCAGGAGTCGGCAAAAAGGTACTTAATTAAAAAAAAAAATGAAGACAAAGCTGACAAAACCAAAGGCGCCGCAGACGAGGCAGGAAAACACTATGAAAACATGAACAAGACATGAACATGGCAAAGAAACAGCATGACGCGACAGAGGACAAAGGGAAAAGCAGGACTATATATACACACACACAAGGAGACACAGGTGAAAACAATCAGGGCGGGGCAGACAATTACAAAGGCGGGAAATCACAGGACAGGAAGGTGACGAGAAACAGGTGAAACCAATCAAGACAGGGAAGACAATTACAAAGGCGGGAAGCGACACAAGACAGGAAACCAAGAACTTAAGAAAATAAAACAGGAAAATGAAAAACATGAAACGTGAACGAAACTCAAAACATGAACACAGGCATCAAAACACAGAACGGTGACACACAGACATGTCGTGCAATTGTCATGTTGCGCGGAAACAGCACGCTCAACATAGGTAAGGTCTACTCAGAAATCACTGAGCAACCTATTTGAACTCTTACTGCCGTATATGATCAGCTGACTACGAATTTTACAGGACTCCTCCCCTTCCATATTCTGTTTCCTCAGTTTTCAGCATCTGAAAAACGTGCGTGTGGATTTTTATTTCTTCGACCCTGTCCAGAACCGGGCACGGAAACTAGAAATCAGACATCCTAGTCACCAGGAAGAAGCAATGAAGAGGTGGAAGAAGATAGAGGGATGGAGTGCGGGAATGATGGATGGAGAGGAGGGGAGATAAAATGGTTGGAATCAGTGGGGAAGGAAGGAACGGTGTGACATGGGGAAAGAATGAGGCAATGAGAAGTATCGGGGACAGAAAGAGGCAGGAAATGTAGAAGGAGCGAAAGAAGAGATGAATGGTGCGATGGTGCCATTGCCTTTGCTTCTATGATTGATGATATGGTTTTCTCTTCCATTCTTGTGTGCCATGTCTGATCATCCACTGCAGTGCAGTGTTTTGGGAGCGCTCCAGAACACTAAAGCCGACTGAAAGAAGAAAAATATCATTTTTTTGGACAGATGACAAAACAAAATTTGGCATGCACTCTGAATAAGGCTACTGTATTAAACTGTTGTTGTTGTTTCTTTTTTAGCTTAAAAGTTTAATCCAGCAACTAATGTGTCTGCTTTTAGGTTTGAAATGCAAGCCTAAGCAAACTCCCCACCACTTACAGGAAATTGAGAAATTTACCTGTCATGTTAGATAATGTTACAAAGTGGATTATTGTTCCTGCACCCGAGGAGAAAATCCTATTTGGGCCACTATCTGTTTATGGATCGCGGTGGCTCAGACAGTCGGGGGAGTCACTGTCATCAAAGTCAAACCCGGTGAGGTCGGTTTTAAAAGGGAACGTTTTAACAGCACATGGCAGCAAAGAAGCATTTTAGTTTCCGCTGTCCGAAACTAATAAAAATCAATGCAAGCCAAAGCTTTTGCATTTTAAACTTAAATCAACCTTATGCAGAAAAATGAAATTACCATACCTTGCAGCATACGGACATGTGTTTGAACCACACCCATCTTCAAACTCAGCCTTCATTTGATTTTAGCCAAGCAACTCTAAAGGTTTGTGACTGCGTTTCGCATTTCTTGCAATCACAGGGACAACATTTGTCTACAAAGAGACGGACATAAGCTGCCAAAGAGCTCAAAAACCACCTTTTTGGTAGTTCCTGCTTGGTGTCTGGTGAATGCAGTACCAGGCCTGCCATCTGGGCTGGTAAGTTTTAGCAAATATTACGTTACGTTAACTTATCAGGTCAAGAAAATTATCTGTCAGGCCATCTTACGTCCATTAGACCAGACATGTCAAACTCATTTTAGTTTAGGGGCCACATACAGCTCATCTGATCTCTAGGGGGCCGGACCAGTAGCATAATAGCAGAATAACCTGTAAAAAACAAGTACACTATGAAAATCAACAATCATTTTACAAAACATTTTATGAGCAACCTCAAATGTCTTAAGAAAAATAAGTACAATTATGGGGCACTACTAGCATCTAGAGTGTAGTTCTTGGACCCAGTGTTGTTAAAGAAAAATAAATGAGTGAGTTACTTTTCTTAAAAAAATTGCAGTTAATTCATCACATGGGCCAGATTGGACTCTCAGGCGGGCCGGCTTTGGCCCCCGGGCCGTATGTTTGACACCCCTGCATTAGACCATTAGTGTCTAGATAAAAATGTACACTCCATGATTCTGCGTCTCATGTCCCAGATCTGCTGAATGTGCACACTGTCATCCCCAATAAGATGATTAATTTAAGACATCAAACTCCCTGCTCATTTCCGTCTGCCGCTACCTACATACTGTACATGTCACGTCCCACTTTGATTCAGTTAACCACCTGCTGGTTCAACTTCACCTTCGTTCCCCAACATTGAAACATATTAATCGCTTGAGCTCTAAGATTTAGATTATTTTTCTCTAGAACCAGAGCCTTCACACAAAAATATCATTATTGATAAGTGACAGAAAGATTACAGATTTGTGCGAGATGATATTTACCTCTGACGCACCGAAGCTGTTCGGCGATTAAATTAAGCTTTTTTTAAGAGCCGTAATTGATTTTACTTCCAGCAGACATATGCATCTTACGAGCCAACGACAACATTAGCAGATTTTCACACATGTCCGTGTCAACGTAAGTCTCATTTAACGCGCTTGCCAACGCGAGTGGGAAATTGCGCTAATTAGGCTACTGTACATCACAAGCCATTTTAATGTCTTAATGTCAGACTGATCTGAATGTAATAGTGGCGTTTTTATCCGCATACATAAAAGCCTGCATGTGCTGCACAAGTTAAGCCAGTTGACTGATGCGATTGTTTTTATCGCTCTTTTTTTTATTCAATATATTTTGGTCGAATAAGACATTTTCATTTGGAGACATTTTATTTGGACTGTGTGATTTTTGGATAACGGTGCATGCAGAGTGCTTTCAGAGTTCAATAAAGCATCGACCACGGTGATTCGTCTCAATCCTTAGCTTGAGTTCTCGTAAGACTGTTTTTGGGCGAGCATCTTTCACACGAGGCTGCACTTTGCAGTATCGTGCAAATGCACCCCGAGCAAATAAGCTCTTATGAGAGAGGAGCGCCCTGTTCGCTCTCGCAAAGTTACGCGTGCTCACATCAACAAGCCGTCCCAGCAAAACCACAGTCTGTCCTGGAGGCCACCGAGCAGCCTCACTGCCCTATTACAGGTTATTACGTTTCTCCTGCTGGCAACCTTTTAGCTAAGTACAGTAAAGGCTGATGTATTTTTTATACATTGGATAGTGTGCATGGCCTCCTGACCTTTCCCAGTATTTTCTCTCATGGCTTTAGTTACTTTTATTAAACCATAATTCAAGAATATATCCTCTGCAAAGGCTGGAAACTACTACTACTTATCCAGTAATGGGGTTTCAGTATTATAGAAACCTGTCATTTCATGGCAAACAGCATGTTAGGTCTATGTTAAAATTATTTTTACCCTTTCATATCAATATTTCTTTCAGCCACAGGCAAACAGGATAAATCATCTTAAGTACCCCAACGCAAGTCTGTTTCTCAGACATCTGTTTAGGCTTTGTTCTGAATACCCGTTGTCGAATGTCTCACTTTCCATAAATAGACATAGGGGTATGAATGTGATCCATTCAGGATGGATGAAAGTGGAAACAATGTGCAAGGTAAACAACATACAGAGCCAGGAATCTGCAGGCACTTGGGAAATTGCTTTAGACATTCCAAAATCAGAGGGAACTGACACAAATTGTGTTCCAGCAGAGGTGAAAGCCACTGGCTTCTGAATCAATCTAATTGAGGGAAAGGGCCTTTGCTTTAGAGCCCTGGAGCGCTTTTAAACATCACTCCAGCGCTGGCATTAAGATGAGTGCTTCCTGTAGTCTTCTCTCAGCCCAATCCACTCCATCCTCTACCAAATCCCTAAGCTATGGCAATGAACTGGATTCTTAGGGGCTTTATAATGAAAGGTCACAATATTCTCAGGCTGGGGAAGAGGCAAGGCTCAGTTATGTCAAATTATGTTGTGGCCCGTGGCAGGCCGAAACAAAATTACATGGAAGATTGGACTCAGCTGAAGCCTTGGCTGTCGGTTAGCTCGGGTTTTAAAATCAAGACAAATCTTGCGCAAAGGATAAAGTATCGTGAGGAAATGAAGAAATAGCAGCCTCGCAGAAAACACATGTAATTGCAAAACGCCATTGGTGACAATTATTCTTCTAAAAAACCTGCAGATTATTATTTTTTTCTTTTCTTGGGAACAAAACCTTGGTGAAGGATACATCACTTTATCTTATCAACCGTCGCTTTATGTCAAAGCACTCTTTGTGGAAAATACATGCACATAATTTCAGAGTACCTGAGCTAAGCAGCTATCACGAGAAGATAAAAAAAAGAAGAAATCTAAAAATCTTAAGTCTCTTTGAAGCAGCGTGGGCGATAGCAGCAGTCAATTGCATTAACATCCCGTTGAAGGACCAAACTGATTCCCAAGATTGATGTCAAAGTAAAAGATATCATCCTCAAAGGGCAACCTTCAAAGGGCAATCCTTACATGTAATTACCCATCGTCCTGAGAGTGGAACTGAGAAAGACCATTTGCAGGGTTGTTTTATCTGGCTTTGTATCAGTCAGAGAATCCTGTTCCACTGGTTTCGTGGGATTTTAATCATTTGAGGTTAAATTATACATAACTCATGGCGCAGAGATATCCGTGTTGAATCATCCTTCCCTTAGAGGTTCAAATGTTGTCGGATGAGGGTTTTCTTGTGCAAATCTTAAGGAAAAATCTGCACTTTAATTTTCTTCTGATGGGTTTTCTGTTTTCTCACACTATATGTGACAATATACCAGTGTACACTGAAAAAAGGAAACTACCTGGTGTTCCTTAGGCTTATTTGACATGTAACAAATATTATAATTTAAGGAGGCAAACACTTACAACAGTTGAACTGTGAAGTGTTATATCGGATTGATCTTAAATCTTACAAGACATTATCAGCACCAAATGGCTGCTTTTCCCAACTTTAATCCATCAATAAAACCAACAGTCCTCCAAGATTGTCTGTTATTTACATGCACACTGATACATTATATTGTATTCCACTACTGTACCGTATTCAAATTATCAGTAAATTATGAGAATATGGTCATGTCTGGTGAACAGCATATTCTGTCTGGATCATCCTAATCGTTACTAATCAAGACCTCTGGGATATGCAGATATTACTTAGGTTTAAGGAGCATTCCTTCAACAGAAAGCTACAGTGGATTCAGAATATGTGCCCTAATTGGAGATTTGACTGCAGTTTGAGACACATGGCCTACTGCCTGTTTACGGCCATCTCTTTGCAGTGTACACAAACCAACTAGTAAAGAGTTTGTAAGGCTGAGGTAAAGATGCATGGCTAAAAGAAAGGCACAGATCAGGCACAACATTGTGACCTGCCTGACACTGTGTAAGTGTCCCTTGTGCCTTCAAAACATTGCCATCAGTGCATCCCACAGATATTTGAGCAGTTTGGGGTCTAGGTGGGTGGTACAAGTAACATCCACAAGAATGCCAGGTCAGAAAGTTTCCCAGCAGAACATTGTATTGTCACAAGACAGTCAGTGTTATTTGCTTCACCTGTCAGTGGTTTTAATGTTGTGGCTGATCGGTGTATCTAATTATAAGGAGAAATATAGCTACATTTAACGAACATCAACAGGTTTCTGGATGCGCAGTAGGACGTACGTCATGGGAGCATTTTAGGTTAATCTGAGTATGCACAGCTGGATGAACAGGGATATTAGTGGGATACTCATTGTGATTAGCCTTGTAAACAGCTATTGTCCTTTTTTTGTAATGTGAGCAAAAACTGAAACATTTAGTGTATATAAACGTAATCAGTGTGTGTGTGGGGGGGTGTGGGTATGTGTGTGTGTGCTCTTCTGAGGACTGAGTTTTACACCATCGGAGTGAGGACATTTGTGCGAAGTGAAGACATTTTGGCTGGTCCTCACTTCTTAAAAGGGTTGTTTGAGGGTTAAGGCTTGGTTTTAGGGTAAAGGTTACAATTAGGTTAGGTTTAGGGTAACAGTTAGGGTTAGGTACTTAGTTGAGATGGTTAGGGTTGAGCCTAGGTTCATTCATTATGTCAATGAAAGTCCTCACAAAGATAGCCATACAAACATCTGTGTTTTCTCGTGGACGGGAATACACTAAGCAAACCGATGAATCAGTCTATGCCTGCTATAATTAGGTTAGTCAAATATGGTGTCAGATTTGTGTGCTGACTCAAAGCTTTTAAGAACCTTAAACTTTTACTGCTCACTTCCAAGTGGTTATAGATGTCACATGCGGGGTGGAAAAAGGTACCACCACGTCAGTGTAGGTGGACACAATACCCGCCTGCTATTACAGTCCCAGAAAAGCCATCCACTTCAGCTCTTGTCAGGTGACACTCATTAGTGGTTTTAAAGTTGTCACAAAGGTACAAGGAAGAACTTTGGGCAAAAATACTCGCTGCCCATTTATTACAAAACCAATGCTAAAAATTCCAGTGGCTAGTTAGGAAAAGCTGGGATTGGCTGTGGAGGTGAATAATGCACAATGTATCTCTGATTGTCCTGGGCAGTGATAGGAACCATATTTGGCAAGCACCCTTTCATTCTTTCACTTTTCTTTACTCTGTAGGAATTTGTTTTTTCTACGAAACAACTTTTACAAGAGGTAATTAACTGACATATTCATGAAGGTTCTCAGTCATCCAGGTCATGGTATATCCAAAAAACGTTTAAGAAAAGCAACCGGAAGGGACTGGTGGGAAGCTGAGGTTTAAATAGGGACATCTGTGGGTGTAGACCATCAGAGAACTTGCTTGACTTGTTTCTGTTAACGACCAGATACTGGCAGTTAATTAATTGACTTATGTAATTAGCAGTCTGCCCACGTTCTATATGGTGAAGCTACTTAAATGGGAGCATTGGCAATATTGAAGCACAAAAATGGGGTCCGCACATTTAAATCTGTGGATATTTTCTGTACCTTTTCAGTTTAATATATTTTCTATTTAATATCAAACAAAGAGAGTGTGCAGTAAGTACAGCTTGAAAGTTCCAGAGAGAAATAGGCCATACCAGGTGAAATATATTGGAGACAATCCTCCACATACTCTGTGTTTGGAATAATTACATTTATTACATTCTAAAATTTCAAATAGATATTCGCTAGACCCTGAACATGTCACACCCACAAAAATGTGGATGTGTCATCAGGAACCTGCAAGAAAAACAAATAAAACTGTTCAGTTTGGGACGAAAAGTAGGTTCACTGTCGAGTCGCATTGCCTTGTATTAGGATTCCAAGCTTCAAATGAGTAAATAATTTTTTCTATTCGACTCTAATACACAACAAAAGCATAAATCACTTCACTTTCATTATGTTTTATGCACCAACTTAAGTGGTGTTTGACTTTCCTCATTTCCCCCCTGATAGCTTAGGAAGATGCAGATTGCTTCGGACATGATACGTGCAGCATTATTCTTTTTAATTAGGGGGCTGATGTTTAGAAGCCCCAAACAGTAACTCTAAATAATAGTGGATTCATGTCCAGTTAATCAAAATCCTGTTGGCAGATAATGGCTGCCAGGGGCTCCACCAGGTTTGCAAAAAATTTAATTAGCAAAGCCGTGAATCTCTGCTCTGCAGTGCTTGCTCAAGGGTGAAAAAGGGACTGAACGCAACATTGAGTTTGTGGTTGATTGGTTTAAAAAGTTAAAAAAAGTCTTCTTTTAGAGGAATGGGAAGATGTGATGTCTGTATTTTTTAAGTGAAACACCAGAAAACCAAAAGGCATCTACAAAATGCGACCGCCGTGTGTGCACTGGGGCTTGATTTAGTTTTTCTGTCATCATTAGATTATAAGCTTAGCTCTAGTGGCTCTGGGAGTGGATGTTCGGTGTAATTAAAATAAGTATGACCGAATCTGTGTTTTGAAGCAGACAGTCAGTCTGGATAAAAACTACAATCACACATTGTGAATGACAAGAACCGACTCTTTGAAGCTATAGCTGGCTGGTATACACATCTAAATATATATACTAAGGGGCTTATGAGTGAATGAAGGGCAGGTGTGGAACAACAGATTTGGGCGTAGAATGGCAATGTGGGAAGGCCGGAACACCCTGGGGACAGCTGATAGACAGAGAGGGGAAAATGCAGCGGCCTGGGGGAAAGTGAGGCTGTCTGAAGCCGAAGAGAGTGACAGAGACTCAGACAACTTGTCCTCATGAATCAGAATACGAATCATAAATCAGTTTATTGCCAAGCTGGTTTTGACATACAGTCTGGGGTAGAACCACAACCATGCTAGCAGCTCTGTGAGGGCTGGTGCTCCACTCAAGACACCATGCTAACAGTTGTAATGCTAACATGGGCTTGATATGCTGGTTTAGCATTTCAGCATGCTAACTTAATACAGATATGTTTGGCATTTTCACATATTTGCCATGAGTGGAAGTGTTTACCATAGTCTTGACCCATCCGTGGGCATCTATGGCCCTAGTTCTGGTTTTGTGACCCGATACCATTGGCACCAGTTGGACTCCCGTCATAGCTTTTCAGTTGAATCACTGCAGAACAAGTCGGTCTGAGATTGCTCTGATAGGCTGCTCAGCTTTCAGGCATGCAAGTAAATATATGTGCCAACTGCACAATGGCTGAAGTCTTTGCGGTGTGTTCACATGCAATTTTTTAGCCCAAACACAAGTGAGGCGACATCATAGTTCGTAGTGCTTTTAGGTTTGGTATATCCAGGTCTTAAGAGTGACATTAATAGAACATTTGATTGAAAGCAAGAGTTGCCAGCTGAGGTCGATAGGCACCTTAAATGTTAAGGGACCACAAATGTCCTACCACTATAATAAGTTGCCTATGGAAGCAGTTACTGATAGAAAACGTTGTCCTGTTCAAATGTGTATTACTAAAACTAATACTGCCACATCTAACAATAATAACCTTTCGGCGCTGTGTCCACCATTTACCTCGCAACTTCCTGCCTCTGTAACATTCATTAGATTAAAAGGGAGAACTGGAGATTTTCTGCCTGGATTGCGCCGGAGATCAAATGAGTTTTGGATTCAGATCTTTGCCTGCTCCCAGGCCGCCATCCAGACAAACAAATGGACCCGTAGTCCAAGCAAAGCCTAATGCACCACAGAGAGGACATTAGAAACACATATCCTGTTTTATTAATGTGGTCAATACAGTCCATTAGGCCAGAGATTTAAAAGCCACAGAGCTCTTCTACCTCCATTAATATTTTCCTCTGACCCATGGTCTCCCTTTTTCTTTCTTTTTTCTTTTTTCTTTTTTTTTTTACAAGGGCCATGTTGTTTTCCATAGACCCCACATAGCACTAACATAAATTATTATGTTGACTGTTTCTGAGCGTTGTATAACATTTATAGGATTTATATTTTGGCCGTAAGGGCTCTACATGAGATTACTGGTAATGATGTGTACCATGTATTTGTGGTTTCATTTTCAATTTCCTCAGTAAACAAATTCAATATGAAATACATTTTTTATCCCGGGGAAGTGAGTTTTGTTAATTTTTTTTTTTAAAAACTATTTCCTTGACAAACATCAATACTTTAATAATCAGTGACCCGAGTGTCTTTAGAGAATTCATTACTCGAAGTGATAACATGTGACAAGATCGGTGGCGTGACCCCTGTGTGCTCGGGGAAAAGACAAAACATTCAGAACCTCTCTGCCTCTGTGGATCATCCCACAGATACTTGATCGGTTTGGGATCTAGGGAATTTGGAGGCCAGGTCAACACCTTGTGCTGTTCTTCATGTTTTTGTTTTGTTTTTTTGAGTTGTTCCTAAACGGTTTTTTGTGTGTGTGTCTGTGTCAGGCTGCATTCTGCTGGGGATGGCTGCTGCCATCAAGGAGTGTCATTGCTATGGGGTGGGGTTGCCTGGTCTGGTCTAAGTGGGTGGTACATGTCTAAGTAACATCCACACGAATACCAGGTCCAAATGTTTCCCAGCAGAAGATTGTATTGTTCTGCTGGGAGATGGTCAGTGTTATTTACTTCACCTGTCCTGTCATAATGTTATGGCTGATCGGTGTATCAAATGATAAACTGAGGTGTCAGATATTAGAATCATCAATCACACAATCCACAGCAATAGTCAATACTTTTCTCCCGTTAGCCTTCTCAAAGGAAAGTAATGATCAAGATGATTACATGTGTTGCAAGAAAATCTGTACTTATGCAAGACTTATAAGAACAACAGGAGACATTATCACTTTAAAAAAAAATAAAAATGTATCCAAATCTGTGTCAAACTTGTAAATCCTGTTTTAGATTATGCGTCTGGAATACAGGGTTTCAGAAAAGCAAACGTGGCCTTAATAGGGAAACTCGTTCCCATCTGGGACATAAATATGAGAATGGGCTGGCAGCTCATGGACATATGGGGTGGGATCTCTGAAATTAGATGGAAGGCCAACATGATGAGCTTGTGGAACAGGGCGCTGAGTTTACCGTCTAACAGGGCGACTAGCGAAATATTTCACTGGGATTTGTCTGTTGGAGGTGAGCGGGCGTCTGAAATGTTTGATTAGTTTTGAACGGTGTGATCTTATTGAAAAAATGTGGAGGAAGATCATGTCGGGTGAAGCACAAACAACCCTGGGCACTTGACTGAGAACTTAATACTTATTCAAGAATGATCGCAAATGGGAAAATGCATTTAAAGGGGAACTGCTATTTTTTACAACGTGGACCTTATTTCTAGCATAAAATACAATCGTTTACTCACCCATATAACTTTTGTGTCATTTCCACATGTTCAGGAGATAATTGGATCAGCGTATATCCATAAAGCAGGAGAGACTGGGGCACCGAAACGCAGCCTCTAAATAACGCATTATCTTGTTTACCTGTAATTTGCTACTGCTAGTTTTTTGCAACGAACCACAGCAGTAGCAAATACA
The DNA here is from genome assembly GCF_963514085.1 of Chelon labrosus. Lineage (NCBI taxonomy): Eukaryota > Metazoa > Chordata > Actinopteri > Mugiliformes > Mugilidae > Chelon > Chelon labrosus. The sequence goes on from NC_140355.1 coordinate 14,583,073, forward strand.
AACATATCTGCCAACCGTTGCGGGTGCGCGTGGCTCTCAGAGATGACATCATCCAGGTCAGAAGACATCATGCGGGGGTGTGTACCTCAATATACAGACCCCCGGATGATGACAACAGGTAAAACCGGACTCAACGAGGAATAGTACTAGCGTATCATAGTAAAGTTTTGGCGAAATAAACGAGTTTCGCGGCAGATAATGCGTTATTTAGAGGCTGCATTTCGGTGCCCCAGTCACTCCCACTATATGGATATACGCTGATCTAATTATCTCCTGAACGAGTGCAAACGACACAAAAGTTATATGGGTGAGTAAACGATCGTATTTTATGCTAGAAATAAGGTCCATGTTGTAAAAAACAGTAGTTCCCCTTCAATATACTTTGTTTAAAACTCATGTTAAGATGTTGTATATTACCACTACTGGGCAACTCTTACTACACATCACGGGGAGGGCAGTTGTCTAAATGGCGGCTAAAGTGACCTGTTCAATGGGTAAATTAAAAACAGGCCACATAGACGTAGCCACGCTGCATTCAATTCGGCTAGCAAAACTACAACAATCACAATCCCCTCACAGTCATGCATTTCAGTTAATCACACGTGTTCCATTTTAGCCAAAGCAAATCCAGAGCAGTGCTACTGAGGTTGATAGTGAGAAATGGATTAAAACATTTACAACTCAACCACTGAAGTTAATATGCAATAAGCACAATCACATAGCTCCCTAGTTAAAATACTTTATTGACTTGTAACTCTGCTTTACTCTCTTTCAAAGGTGTTAAATGATCGATTACCCTCTCATTAGGATCTGTTTCTCACCAGTTTAGATCTGCACTGTGAGGAAAAAAAAAAAAGGTTTTGTGTGAAGGAAATGTGCTCGCACTCCCCGACTCATTTAGCAGTGTGTGCAGTTCCACAATAAACAATAAAAAAAAAAAAGAGAATATATGATTAAATGAATTTGCAGCCAGACTAAAATTATCCAGAAGGGGCGTGTCGGCAGTACTCTATGGAACACAGGTTTAGGGATATATTCAGATAGAATATATTCAGGGGCACGGGGACAAATTTGAACCAAGACGAAAGAGATGAATTAAATGAAGGAATTAGGAGGAAAATGGAACTCCGTTCAATTTTATACAGCCCTTCATGTCATGAATTATGCATTGTTTGTAAAAGTTTACGTTCCGGATCCGACGCATATTGAGAATGGAGATTTAACTGAATGCCTTTTTTATGATTTTTCTTTTTTTTCTTTTTCTTTTTGTGAATATCTTTCTAGAGTATGAGATAAGAGGAGAAACATGACGCATCATAGATAACGCTCAGCTCCTAGAATACTAAAGCTTCCTTTAGAATGTTAAGTATGACAGTGGGAGACATACTAAGTTTGTATATTCGTTGTATTTCCATTATGTAATATCTCCTGGAGCGTGGTTCCTATAAATGTTTTAGACATAGACTTAGACAGACTTTATTGATCCACAGGGGAAATTGCTTGTCGCAGAAGCTCAGTTGCACATAAACAACAGTGTAAGCAAAAATATACAAGATTTGCATCTATACAAATCTTAGAAGTACATATACACTATATACATAAGAAGGATAAATGATATCGGTATGTTTGATATCCAAGTTTGTGTCTCGTTTGAAAGATGCTGATGTTATATAATGGCAGTTAATATGCAGGTTCATTGTCAATTCATGTGTCTGAAAGGTATGGGTCATATAAATGACCAGACACGAGAATAATCCATACATTTCATTCACAATCTGAACCTGCTATCTACATCTTTGACCTGTTTTCTGTGGAAAAAACAGCGCTCTTCGTTTTATCCCCATCTGTTAGGATTACTGACACGACACTGTATTTTCCGGCACTATCAGAGCATATCTGTGCCGTTACACTGTACGGGCAGGGTTGTCAAGTTATTTCCCTCTGTAGGCCCCTGCACACCCGATGACAGTAATGGTTCTTTAAAAGCGTGGCAGAGGTGTATTCCCTTTGCTGCCTGACAAAGTTGAGCAGCAGTGGTCACAAAGCACCTTGTCCCGCACCTGCCCTCTACGTCCACACAAGAGTGCTATTTCAGGTGCGTGGATATGGAGTCCATCCTGACTCGCGGAGCCATTATGCCACACAAAACGATTCACGGGTGCAGTGTCATGGCCTCATTCCGGGGATCTGTGGAGAGCAGCTGAGAATGTTCCTCTTTTCTATTCTTCTGCATTGTATCCTGATTCCCAGGGCAGGGAGGGACAAAGCAGATGGCATAAAGAGATAAGCCACAAAACCCTTTTATTCAGCACAAGGTTTGAAACAGGAAAATTAATTCAGTCCTATTATCTGACTCTATCAGGAGCCAGAGGGCTGAAATTTGAATGTCTTCAAACTGTGTTCTAAATCGGGGGCCGTATATCATTCAATTTCCATATAAAATATGACATTAAGACGTCGAGTTAAATGTAATAAACTTGAAGAGTCCATAACTGCTAAAAAAACAGTTTGGTTTTATGTTTTTTTTAAGAGGAAGTGGCACATAGAATCTGATTTATATTTGGAGTTTTTTAGGGTAAACAAGTAAAAGCTAAAAGGCTGTAAAGCTTTCATTGTGCTACCCTAAAAAACTGTGATTTCTCTCATGCCTTCCTCTGCACACATTCTGAGATTGGTAAGGTGTGACCCCTAACCGTTTCCCACAAGGTTAGCATGCCCTCCCCACCATGTTCATCCCGTAGCCCCATACATCAGCACTGACACCAGAAAATTAATGTCACCGAGATCCAGAGCTCAGCGATGCCACTGATGGCAACCTGTGCAGTGGCCAGAGATCAGCGAAGTTCCTCCTCAGCAAAGCGCCACCCCACTATGTGTTAGTGCTGAGACTGTAAATATCTAGCCTCATTCAGTGACTGCTACTTTCATAAATGCTCCGGCGGATAATATATTCCCCCGGAGTTGCTTTAACGTTACATAAAGACATATTTTCCACAGTGTTCAACAGCATCACATATATTTTCACCGACACTGCAGAAGCTCTCGGCTCTTTACCGCATTAAAAAATAACTTTGCGGGGAATCTCAATGAATAGTAATGGGGATGATATATTAAGGATGAACTCGTTATTTTGCATATGAAGAACATTCGGCGTGAGGTCGGAATAACCGAAGCAGTGAGGCGAGCAATTCTCAGAGGCCCCCCTGTTTTAATTACGGCGCCATTAATAACACATTATAGATCAGTCTTTGGGAGGAGCGATTTATCATGTTAGTTGAAGGGTCACAAACATGATGAAGCGATTAGAAGCTAATGTTTTGTTAATGATGATTGTAATCTCAGAATTCAACAGAATCTAGAAGAGCTGCTCGCTGTGATGAGCCAGCTCGTCCATTTTTGGAAAACTATTAAGAAGTAGGGGTTGGACCGTCTAGTCAACTGCATGGACTAGGAATGAGAACAAAGGGCATGAATAGTCGACTTTACTGCTGCGCCGTGACACTTTAAGCAGGAAGTCGACTAGCCACTGATCACGTGACAATAACAACATGGACGCCTCCTAGAAGACAGGTAAGGAGCCCAGTGGGTCATTGCAGCAAACTAGCAGCGGATCATTGTGTGTGTGGAAACACTTCACTTAAGATGAAGCCCATTCTTCCCTGACATGCAGAGTAAGTCAGTCCTGAAATACAACAAATGTACTACTGCATGTCAGGGAAGAATGGGCTTCATCTTAAGTGAAGCCCATTCTTCCCTGACATGCAGAGTAACTCACACTCATCTGAAAAGGCATCAGCTAACGCTAGCAGAGGAATGGTTCAAATACTCTCAGCAACAACAACAATCTATCAACAGCTTCACCCTGCAGTAACAGAGAGAAGGAGACTGCAAATCAACAGTCCGATGGTGAATTTCATTGTCTAAAGTTATCAGACCTTTAGCTGCAATACATGGAAAAGGCTTTGGAGATATACCTTTTTTTTTTTTCAATCTTGGCTACACTACATGCTGTGGAGTACTGTTAAACACCAGTGTCAGTGCCGGTATAGACAATACATATCCGCAGCGTACAGTATTGATAAGCTCATGTGTTTAGGTTCAGTTCTATTGTGTTCTATTAGTAGACACTGTTGCTGTGATTGTAGAACGTGTCTTTTTTTTGGTTTGTTTCTTGCCGAGCGAGAGCCGCATCAGAAGTGTCCGACTGACAGTGTTTATGGTGTTGACGGAGGTGAGCTTCAGAAAAGCCTGTTCTTTTGTGTGAGGCGCTACAATACGTATTCAGGTGAAGAATATAGATGTCATCGTTGCAAAGCATTACTTTCTACTGTGTTTTTATATATTTAGATCTGCTATATCCATATAGTGGGAGTGACTGGGGCACCGAAACGCAGCCTTTAAATAACGCATTATCTGCCGCGAAACTCGTTCATTTCACCAATATTTTGTTATGATACGGTAATGCTATTCCCGTCGTCGTCCACAATCTCAGAATCGGAAACATATTTAACCATGTTGCAAAAAACTAGCAGCAGCAGATTACAGGTAAACAAGCCACGCGGGGTGCATGTGGTGCTCAGAGATAAAGATAAAGATAAAGAGCCTTTATTTGTCATTATATTATACAAGTATCATATAACGAGATTGCATGGTCAGACATAGAGGGTTGGTCCTGAGCCGCTGCACTTGCGCGCGCCGCCACTGTGGCCCAACCTGACCGGTGCCTAACACCTAGCATGTTTTGATGATGGGAGGAAACCGGAGTGCCCGGAGAAAACCCACGCAGACACGGGGAGAAAATGCAAACTCCACACAGAAAGGCCTCCGTCCCGGGGATTCGACCAGCGACCTTCTTGCTGTGAGGCACCAACGCTACCCACTGTGCCACCGTGCTGCATGACATCATCCAGGTGAGAAGTTAGTAGGTCAATCTACAGACCTCGGATGATGATAACAGGTAACTCCGGACTCAATGGGGAATAGCACTAGCGTACGATAACAAAATATTGGTGAAATGAACGGCTAGTGCGTTATTTAGAGGCTGCGTTTCGGTGCCCCAGTCACTCCCACTATATGGATATACGTGGATCTAAATATCGTCCGAATGACTCCAAATGACACCAAAGCTATATGGGTGAGTAAACAATCGTATTTTATGCAAGAAATAAGGTCCAGGTTGTAAAAAAACGGTAATTCCCCTTTAAGAAGAAGACGTGAATGGCATACCACTACCTCAGTTCTCGTGATAATGTAGAGCTGTGTTACATAGATTGACAGTATGCATGACATGATGTTCGGGGACATTCATGATACTATGTTTTACCTGCATGGACTGATTACCAGAAACTATTATCTACAAGGCTGTGGATTCTAACATGTAATTAATTTTCAAACCTGGTAGTTACCTGGTACACAGTTCAGTTTTACCACAACAGCTCATATGCCTACAGCACCGGATAGCAGATGATATTTTATACATAATAACAGAATGCTTTATCAAAACCATCCCATTTCTTTAGAGGATGTTTACTAATCAGTTGCTTAATAAGATGACTCAATAAGATGTCATAATTTCTAACTGAAACAACCCCATTGGAAGAAAACTGCTGATTACCACTGACTGGCTTCATGCATAGACAGACAATGTGTGCTACAAGAGACAAGGCTGAGGGATACAGAGGGAGAGAGGAGGAGGAGTAGGCAACTTTCCAGCCTGCAGTAACCTTGATGACACCCTTCATTACTATGTGCAGGCTGACATCCTGACAGAGGCATGCGGCACCAGATGGAGGGGAGGGACACAGCTCCATTCCCAGCCCCTCCGCTCGTCCTTTCTAGATTGGCATCTAGAAGAAGGCTGCGGTGGGAGGGAAAAAGGGGAAGGGATGGCAGTTGCGTCGGTGCACAGCTTGACCGACTTTGCACTGGCTCAGCTCCGCGAGGCTGCCCTTGTCCTTGTGCGTGGACAGCAGGTGGCCTAAACTCCGGCCCCGACCTTGCCATATCAGAAACCTTACCCCACCGCTCTGCGTGGGGTAGGAGTACCCTCACTCCAACCCCAGTGCAGTTTCCTGTACGTCCCCCACGGAGACGTCAGCGCTGTCATGATGAATTTTAAATATCACAGCGGGGGGAAAAAGTTTTCTGACTCAAAGATGATACACAGCAATTTGTTAGTATTAAAAATGTATTAGGTGAATATATGCACTTTAATCCAGATTTCCTGTGTGGAAAGTTCTTATGAATAACAATAAAATTTAAGTTTCTCCAGTAAGGCAACAGTGACTGTAGGCAGGAAAGGCACTGGACATAAGGTGTTTTGTTAATAAGGTATTTGAAACGGACAGTATTAGTTTGAATTTTGTGATAATATGCAGAAACCTGACTAACAATCCCAATATCGAAGCGGATAGAGTCACGGTGGATTGATCAAAGGTGGCATTGCCAGCAAGTCCCCTTTAAGGACATTGGCAGTTAGCACAGGGCTGCCCAGCCTCTTTGTCTTCCTGGCAGCCCTTTGATGAGAGCCCCCTGGGTGATTCACTCTTACTTACAGAAGTGCACACGGCTGTTAAGAATTGGATCAAAACAGATTGAGAGGGGGGTTGAATGCACAGAGAGGAAGAGCAGAGCGAGGGATTAAAAACGGGAGATGGATAGGGAGGATAGCGAAACTGTAAAAGACAGAGAACGGGGCAGGCTGAGGGTGACTTACACGGGGAGAATGAAAATGTTGCAGCATTCAGCGCCACTCAACAGTTTATTGTTGTGACAGCGAAAGACAAAAGGTCACCGTGTTTAATGGCCTTCGAGTCCCGGGGTGGGCGACACGGGCCGTGCAATCAGCTCATCAATTTGAACAGTGAATCAGTCACACTCATCTTTGCATGGCTACAAATCTGATGTAAATTTAGACGAATCCCTGCCCTACTTAACTTATCAGTCCTGACAGTTTTGCATGCACTTGTCGCCAGTCTCCATTATTTTGAGTGGGGTGGATATTAAAGGTTTGCGCACACATCCTTTAAATGGAGATAATGTAAATGAAGGCTTGGGTAGACGGTTTACGTTTCAGAATATGTTAGTGGTGGGTTAATTTTGACCATTTTCTCAGATTTTCTTCATGATAATTTGCATTTGATGATTTGCTGGTCAAAGCTAATTTCAGCTGACTATTGCAGACGTTGAACGAGGACCGCAGACGTGTATGTGTTTCCATTTGTAATACCAGGGTGCTGAGATTCAGAGAGAAAAAACTCAATTCCCGAGCATGTTTCTGAAAGACCGGCTGAAACTTTACGTTTTTTAGCTTCCGGATCTCTGCGGCATAGCAGTGAGTGCTCCAACGTGTCTGTAGGCACAGGATTTGGTGAGAATTTGGAACAATGTCTTATCAAGAGTTTTACAACAGCTGTGTGTCTCCTACACACTTTTAACAAGGATTTATGCCAGTATGGATAACAGCAAACCTCCTCACACAGGCTCTCCTCAGAACAAGCTGGTTTCCTGGTGCGTGCACAGTTGGCGCGTTTGCAGTGCGTAGTTTTTGCATGCATAAGTCTGTAGACGTATGCATGAACTGGCCTGATTAGTACTGCAGCCGCGGATTCCACCTTTTGTCACTACATTAACAGAGTGATTTTTAATCAAAACTTCATGAATATTACACATGAATGGTGACACTCCATTAGATAAGAGCAGTTTAGTATGTACCTGCTGTTTGACCAGCAGTAATGCATTCAGTCTCTGCAATTGAAAGCAAGATCTTTTATGTCTGTTTCTTTTTGAGGAACTTGTATCAATACTGTCTCTTTCATGCTTTTCTCCGCTGCCTCATCGTGATCTAATCCAAACAGTGGTGAGGTCGTGTTGTCCCCTGAATTACCGTAATGCTAAATCACAAAGCATTCAGATCATTCTGTCCAAACCACCACATTTCCACAAGCTGTAGCCAAATAAATAATGCAATGCGAAGCTGTAAGCTCCTTGAAGCTCACCACAGCAGCCAACATTATTACCATTATTGTTTCATAACCAGCCATGAACCACACGGGCCCCCTGAAGAATGGCTGCTCTGATCCTGTAGCTAATGGGTATCATAATAAACAAAACTCAACAGCCTTACTCAAATATCTGAAAGTGAGTGCTGTTAGGGGCCAAACCTTGACCGGTGTGGACACTGAAGAAATACTGATTACTAGCAAAACCTCTGAAGAAAAATGAGGCTGTGTTTTTAAAGAAGCATCACAGCTAGCATTGCATTTCTCTTAAAGCATTGATGATGCAAAAAGTTGCATGGGTTTTAAAACAGAATTAACAGATTTCTGAGCAATCAGGGCAGAGATCATCAATATATACTATGAGATACAGTAAATAACAAGTATGAAGCTTGCAGGGTTTTGTGAGCTGATATGGGAAATTAGACATGCAGCCAACACACTGGTACCACACCAAAACAACCTGTACACATGACTTAGTCATACACAATATGAAACATTTGTCTCGTGCATGTACATACACATGCAGACGTGCGCGTGCGTTCATTGTGCAATGTTTGTCAGGAGTGTAATATTTCATCCTATCATTGATTGGCAGCAGCTTTGGTTCCTGGCTGTTAGTGCAGCGGCAAGAGGCACACATTAGACCTGCTAAATTTTGGTGGCAGATGGCAAAGCTGTGCGCGCTCCCATGGGGTGGCAGCCAGCTGGCCTCTCTTTGCCACTGTGACTAGGGTGAGCAGTAAAGTTGCCACTTTATGTACACTGAAATGAATAAAGGCAGCGTTTTTTATTTTTTTTTTTGCCGCTTCCCACCGAGCGAGTATCGTGCATTTGGGCATGTCGTGGATTTACTTCACCAGCTGAGAAGTGGTTCAATGTGGTTTATTTATTGTGTATTATCATTGTTTAATGTGTTACACAGCTCAAAAATAATATGTTTTAGTGTCAGGGGCTAGTGTTAAATAATTAAGCCTGATTCAACAGTTTCCAATGTTTTTGACTTGACTGTTTTTCTAGCCCAGCAAACCAAACCCTTGCTTTCTTAGTCGTGATGTAGCAACGTTAAGTCTGTGAACCGAGAACATCTCATAAATAATTCAAATGACCGAAAGACACAACATCAAAACAAATGCACATAGCGGCCGTTGCCTGAATAAAGACTCATTAACTATGGTCTGTGCCGTGATGGTAACGGAGTCATCCCACAGACATTTATTGTACATTTCAATAGCTGCAACAGTCTGGAGAAGCTGATGAAAGTATTGCACAGCGGCTTAACTTTGTTTACTGAATGTGGGTAAACTCTGACGGAATACAAATGTGGATATACAATGGGACCATTACACGGTCAACATGAATGGCATAACGAGGCGTGTGAGAGCAATGCCAATGTCCAACTGAAGCTGCAGATATGATAGTAAAATGTGGGTTAGCTGCAGATTGGTTCATTTGCAGATACACTTTCATTTTATTTTACCAGATGTTTACATATATTTTATTTTATTTTAATTGTATTTATTTATTTTTTATTATTTTTTTTATTTTTGAACTATTTTTATTTTTACTTGTGTTTTTTTTTTTTTTTTTTGTGTAACTGAGCTACTGTGACCAAGCAATTTCCCTTGAGGGCGAATAAAGTCTAAGTCTACTGTCTAATTTATTGTAATTAATCTTAACAAATATACTGTACTATACCTAATTTAAAATTCACAGTACAAATGAACCTTTTTTGACCCAAGAGCTTCTGCAAACTCACAAGCTTGTTTGTTTTTTTAAAATACAAGCCAGGTGAAGTACATGCTGTATACATTCCTGTTGAAATAATTATTTTGGTAATTTCATAAAGGAAGAAGTGGCAAATATTAGCCACCCTAAGCTTATGTGAGAGTTATGCTACTGCACCAGCTCTAGGGCATAGCTCTGTACCCTATGCTGCACCCTGACATGCTTCTCTCCAACAACGTAACCACGAATCCCGGTGAGGCCAGTGAGACAATGCCAACTAGCATTTAAGCGGCGCAGCAACAGAACAATACTGACGCACCAGCGCAAGTATACATGTTTACAAAGGGGTATGCCATTTGTGAAGGCTTCGAAGTAGGCTTCGCATAAGCCCTATTTGCGTGGGATAAGTTCTGGGGGACATCATGTGATTCAGAAACTACCCCCCTACGTCTGTGTTTCGTGTGGCGCATTAGCACTGGATGAGCAAACTCTGTGTTTTACTCAAAATGTCTGTGCATAGTTGTGTCTCTGCTGTTTTCCCCTTCACCCCACTGCATGTCAGAGGACATTTTACACTTTTGCACTTGACAGCTTTAGTTACTTTGCAAACTCTAACTGATGTGATGAGACTATTGATCCCGAGGGAGAAATTACGAATGACCTGTCAGTATTTAAATCAGCCCCGCCTTTGCCGATGAACACATCAATGCTTGATTTAATGATTTAATCCGTCTAACACACATGGCGTCCCCCAGGTAAAACTAATCCCGTGCAAACAGGGCTATAGATGCGTTTCAGAAGTAGAAACAAAAATGTACACCACTCTTGCAAATCTTGATAATAAATGACACGGCTTAAAGGGGAACTACAGTTTTTTCCAGCCTGGACATTATTTCTAGCATAAAATATGATCGTTTACTCACCCATATAACTTTTGTGTCATTTGCATTCAGGAGATCAGGAGATAAAAATATTGGCGAAAGTTTCGCGGTAGGTAATGCGTTATTTAGAGGCTGCGTTTCGGTGCCCCAGTCACTCCCACTATATGGATATACGCAGATCTAATTATCTCCTGAACGAATGCAAATGACACAAAAGTTATATGGGTGAGTAAACGATCGTATTTTATGCTAGAAATAAGGTCCAGGTTGTAAAAAACAGTAGTTCCCCTTTAAAGCCAGCACTTACAAACCTGTTCTGTGGATGGACGATTTTGAATTTTTCTCAGGTTGTTCGACTGTCTTTGTTTTTCCTTAGTGATTTAGTCTGGTGTTATGCTCATTCAGTCCAGCTAAGAGCCGTTAATATTTCACTAAATCAATCGCCAAACGTGTTAATGGTATTTGCTGAGAGTTTTTTTTTTTTTTTTTGAGTGTTGACGACCACCCACACAAATCTCAATTTAATTTTTAATTTAATAAATCAGCATACGGAGGAGAAAAAAAAAATCTCAAATACAAGTTTCAAAGTGGCATTAATCCTTGTCTGCCGTATGCCAGTATTTTCTCTTTGGCTATCGTTAAATAGCGAAACTGCTATGTCAAACTGACACATTTCCCATTGTCTCGTAATGTCTGACGAGTGCGGTATCAGCATAGACTAATTACTTGTCCTACAAAGCGTAATTTGTTTTGCCTAAGATTCCTCTCAGTGGCATGCAAAATAAGGCCAAAGGTAATCCCATTGATTAGTGTCACATGAACTCCACACCTTCCTACAATGAGGTGAGCATGCCGTCCCATTTAATTAATTAATTACCTTTAGCCATTTGGGAACCATTTAAATTTGTAAAAATGTGCCTGGGCCAGGCAAGGTTAATTGGGCATTTAGCTCTCAGAGCTCCCCTCAACACCCAGGAGGAGCTTGTCCCTAAAACAGAAGCAGGTCCTTAATAAAAGTAGCACAGTGACCCTTCCAATAGACAACGCACGGTTTCATGTCTTTGACCTCACCCATCCTGGTACTGATAAATGAATACGAGTCTGTCTTTATACTCTTACTCCATCCTGCAGTCCCTTGAAGGTAGGAAAAAAGAAAGGCGAGAAAGGTGTTCCCGGCTTGTGTTTTGAAACCGCGATCATGATGCTTGTGTATATGTGTGTGTGTGTGTCTCCCCCCTGACAGAGACAGATGGAGTGGGAGCCACCAGATTTACCAGAGGAAGCAGTTTATAGAATATTGTCAGGGGAGAGTAGGCAGTTTCTGAAATACAGCTTTCAAGTTACAGCCATCAATCTCGCCAGTGCCTGTCTAGATCAAGCGGGCTGGAGAGCTAGTTTGTTAGTGCTCACAAAGATGAGTGTGTTACGCTGCGCTACTCCGGGGCCTCGGAGACAAAACAGCCGCCAGCGGCTCCACGCAAAGAGCTAAGTGGTAAAGGTGAAGCTGTCGGTCATTAGTATGTAAATACATTGCCCCATTCCTGTCAATCAGATAGTGAAACTAGGACAGTAAAAGTGGTGGTCCTGAGTTAATGAACAGCCTTTTAGGACTATTTGCAGGCACATATACACTGGGGAGTAGCGACATGTTAAACAAATCTGACTGTCGATATTTTGACCCCATTTTGATCTAATGACCATTTCAACTATTCGGAAAACGGTAAAGAAAAATAATCCAATGTTAATAATGAGCAATTTTCTTTGAAACTTGAAACTATGAAGATTTGCTCACTAACTTGAGGTATTTGTACTATACTTAAAGGGGAACTACTGTTTTTTTACAACCTGGACCTTATTTCTGGCAAAAAATATTTTCCTTTACTCACCCGTATAACTTTTGTGTAATTTGTAGTCGTTCGTATATCCATATAGTGGGAGTGACTGGGGCACCGAAACGCAGCCTCTAAATAACGCATTATCTGCCGTGAAACTCGTTCATTTCACCAATATTTTGTTAGCGTACGCTAGTGCTCTTCCCCGTTCAGTCTGGAGTTACCTGTCATCATCATCCGGGGTCTGTAGATCAACCTACAGACCCCGGATGATGTCTTCTGACCAGGATGATGTCATCTCTGAGCGCCGCGCGCACCCGCAATGGTCGGCTTGTTTACCTGTAATTTGCTACTGCTAGTTTTTTGCAACATGGCTGAATATTTTTCCGATTCTGAGGTTGTGGACAAACCATAGAAAAACCCGAACGACTACAAATGACACCAAAGTTATATGGGTGAGTAAACGATCGTATTTTATGCCAGAAATAAGGTCCAGGTTGTAAAAAACAGTAGTTCCCCTCTAAGTCAGACTATTTCTACTCTACTACATTTAAGATTAAAAGTAAAATGATATCGTGCTCTTATCATGCTTGTACTTGTCGGCAGCATACTATATGAAGGACAATGAACCACAAAGCTTCCAGAAGAAACTGACCAGTCCCTATAGAGGTTTTTCGTGGATGGATATGGTATTACCCTGCATATCTAAACGGACTCTTAGAACATGCATTTGAGCGTGCAGTGTTTTTCTATGATCTTAAATGTGATTCACAAGGCAATGTGAGCCACATGCATGCCAAGAAGTATTGTTACTACTTCCATGGATGATGTCTGATTCCTTAGTAACATCAGGCTAGAGAAGACAGTGAGACTGAAAATCTTGTACACAATAAAAAAAAAAAAGAGCGTTTTTTCCCCCCAAGATTTCAAATAAAATTACCACCACTAATGTTTATGTTTGTCAGGTTATGTATGTCTTTCTATTGCACCATTTGTTCCACAGCGTATGACTCAGCCTGGAAGCCTGCCTGAACTCCCCCCCTCCCCCAACATGACATGGCCTGGGCTTGCTCCGTTGGGAACTGATTAAGCCCCTGCAAAGATCTGCCAGGCCGCTCAAATCGTTTCGGCTTTATGTGGTAATCTGAGGGCAGGTGAGTTGAATCTGTTTAAAAACAAAATGGCTCTGGTTCATCATAGGACTCTCGAATTGCGCACAGGGGTATTTTATTTTTCTGTAAGTTGGAGGAAACCTGCCCCACAATGAAATCCCAAATGCCGTGTTACCAGACTCATATTCAAGTATTGTTAGGACAGGTTATAAGTCTGCAGGACTTTTTTTTTTACCTGTTCAACATATAAAATAAATGTACCATGAGATTCTGTAGCTTTAATTATACAATAAAAACTAGACAGGCAGATAGATAGATGTAAGTAATGCAACAGTGTAGTGCAAGCTCGGCAAAGTGGTAATATGATGAGTATGGAGAAGTAACAGAGTGAACTAACGTAGTGCAGAATTGTTCATCTGTCACACAGAGGTGAGCTGTTGTGCGGCATTATTGAAAACAACAGGAAAGATTTCCTGAACCGCTTTTTACGACAGCCAAGCTGGATGAGTCTGTCTGAGAATGAGCTCCGCTGTCTCTGCAATGGGCCGTGGAGTGGGGATGGGACGGAGTGTCCATGATGGAGAGGAGTTTGTCCAGTGACCTCCTGTTCCTTGCTGACTCACACGTCCCCATGTTCTGTCCAATGATGTTGCCGGCCTTACGGATGTTCATCCTGTTGACGTCTCTGGCGCTGATGCTGCTCCCTCAGTAGACCACAGCGCAGTAGATACAAGCACCTGCTACAACAGACTGGTAGAAGATCTCCAGCATCTCGCTGCACACATTGAAAGAGCTTCCTCAGAAAATAAAGTGTCCTCATCCCTTTGTTGTACACAACATTGAAGTAGTCACTTCAGTTCAGACTGCTGTCTCACAAGCTGACAGTCAGCCCCCCAAGATCTTTATGGGGCTGGCTGCAGTCCTTGTCTTCCTTAAGTCCACCACCATCTCCTTGGTCTTTTTAACATTTTGGAGTAGATGATTCCTGCTGCACCACTCCACAAAGTTCTCCACCAGGTGCCTTTACTCAACTTTATGTCCATCTGTAACGCACCAGGATGGATGGTTGGAATGTCCTGACAGAAATTAATGTAGTCTGTGATGCAGTCCGTGATGTTGTTGATGTCATCCCACATAGGGATTGTTTTGTTTTTTTCGCATGGTGCAGTCAATAAACTGAAGAAAAGTTGGGAGAATTGAGTCCGCTTGCAACCGTATCTCTGTTAAGCACAAAATGCTTCTCTGTTGGTAGTCCCTCTGGGTCCGAATCAGTGCCCAGGACTCGTCCAATCTTATTTCCCAAAGACTTGATGATAGACTGCACAAATGGTTTGAATCTCCTCCTTATTGCTTTCCTCTTTGCTTCTTGCTCTTCACCCGCAGCTTCTCCTCCTGAGCTCCACCGGAATAACAGGCCTTGCTCCGGGCAGCTATCTGCTGTCGGAGAGCGCCGCTCCGCACAGCCGACCACTACAGAAAATAACGAAAACAGCAGCACGGCCATCAAAAAGTAATAATAATAAAAAAAAGGGCCAAAATTACGTTGAATGCTGAACTAGATAACTTCAACGCGTTAGAAAAACAAGTGACAAAAGCAACAGGCAACAAGCTGCCACTGGAGTGGTGCCATGTTGCACCATCTTGTTACTGACAGAGTCTCATTGTACAAGTGTCTACGTATATATGTATATATACTCTGACAAAAAAGAGTAAGTGAATCCATCAAATAAGTAAACAACACTGCAGAATGCTCTGTGTAAATACAAATCCGTCACAGCGTCAAGTTACCCAATTATCACTACCCTACCCAACCATCCCTACCGTTACATCAACACCTTCACAATCAGCCACATCAGTTTCATCGTTTGTGCAGAAACATGAAACTATATATAGCGCTCATTATCAGCTGGCAGGTGTCGATTCCAATTTATGGCACATGATTCTGTCAGGCTTTTTGTGTCCAAAATGGAGAAGCACACACATTTAGCATAAAAGGTGCAGTAAACACTAAATGCTAATAATATACACGATTACATAACTCAGTGCACAGTTTTAGACAGTTTCAGCCATGAGTCTTTGTGCCGTTTTGAAATGACACTGCTAGTCACTGATTTATTGTGTTTCTGTGCTTTTCTTGTGTTTGGAAAGGTGGCTTTGATTCATTATCTCGCGTTTTTCTTTGTAAATTTGTGACTTCACTCTGCACCCGAGGGCCACCATAAATAACACCGGCTGAACCAAAAACATCATAACATGAAGACTGACTCCTTTTTTTCCGCCGAGCACGGAACTGCATTAAGGTGTTTCAAGTCATTTTCCTCTAGCTGTGAGCCGTATGCCAACATTTTGCATCTGAAATCCTTCATGCCGTTATTTCCGTGTGCCTTGTCACAAAATTCACCGCAATACAATGCCCTTAACATCAGCGCTCACACATTTCTGTCATCCACAGCTGTTAACAAGATTCAAGAATAACAACAGCCTTGAGGTATTTACGGTGGAGTGTCTTCAATTATCAGGAGAGCTACCTGCCAGGTTGTGTCTAATTCCTTGCAAGGCGAGAGTGTACACTAACAAGTGTGTTTATTCCTGTCAGCTGTTTTTCAGCCCAAAGGAAAGCGAAAACTTAACTTCACCTGTTCCTTGTTAATAGGCTTTATTTATTTGACATTTATTCAGCTCAGGCTGGATTGTTTTCCCCACTTATCCGTTATATAAGATATGTGTTTCTATTGTCCCACTTTCTCTCATTCTAGGCTCCTTTCCTGTTGACTGGAGGCTCCGGGTTTGTGAACTTTAAGAAACACATTTCTTTTCCGCGCTTCAAAACGTAATCAGTTCCCGTGAAGCAGGGTGTATAAAATGGGAATCAAAATCTGATTTTGCACTTCCCACGTGATTTGTTTTTGGTTGTATTATATTATATTTATTTATTTATTTTCTTTTTAAACCCCGGGAATTACATTGTTGCCACCTTGTTCTGATTAAATGAGTCACCGAGCGTTGATACTCAGCCAAAGCTCCTATTGGACGCAGTGCATTTGATGGAAAGCATCTGTCTCCTCCAGGCATTCGGTTCCTGAGCTGCCCTCTGCCAGGTGTTAAGTATGAAGCTGCAGATCCTGTCTTGCAAATAAAAACAAAGGAGCAGCTTAATTTATGCTAAAACTATTCAAAGTATAAAAGGGAGAATTGTGAAATTGTGTGCACTGAATATAATTGGGAGACCTACAATATATAACTGTAATATATAATTGTACAGCTTTTTTTTTTTTTTTTTTAAAGAAAAGAAAAATACAAGCATGAGATGGGATTAGTTATTGAATAGACTTAACTATAAATTATCCAGCTACCTTTGTTTTAGATGTATACAGTGACCGTAATGACTGAGGACGTTCAGAGGGTTACAAAAGTAACCTTGGTTCTATGAACTAACTATATGGTGATCTGGGAAAATGATATAGTACAATGGGGGGAAAATGGTTTTCTGGTGGTCTGGAGAGCTCTCAGTGTTTGTGTAATTACTCTGCAGCCCATAGCCATCAACGGGGAGGTGTGTAGAGACCTATAAGTACCTGGGTCTACAGCTGGATCACAAACCGGACTGGTCGGCTAACAGACTCGGTATACAAAAAAGATCAGAGCCGTCTCTATTTCCTCAGGAGGCTAAGGTCGTTTAATATCTGCCGGAAGCTGCTGGACAATTTCTACTGGATTATCGTTGCCAGTGCCCTCTTCTACGCTGTGGTAGAAGAAGAAGGGCACCTAGTGGCTGGACAAACTGATACAGAAGGCGGGCTCTGCGGTAGGGGCAGAGCTGGAGTCCCTGACATCGGTGGCAGATGCAAGGACCTTGAATAAAACCCGGACCATTATGAGCAATGTCCACCCCCCTCTACATGACAGTATAGTCGGTTCAGTGACAGGCTGCTGTCTCTGTCCTGCTCTACGGACAAGTTGAGGAGGTCGTTTGTCCCTCAGGCCATACGGCTCTACAACACCTCTCTGAGGAATCAACTGGACTGTGGTCACAACTGCTGCTACTACTGTATATTCTTTATCTGTCTTTGAGTAAAGAATTATTCATATTTCACAGCATAATGGCTATTAGGAGCAGAATACATATCGCACAAAAGAACCTTGCATTGTAAATTGCATCCTTTTTTATATTATTATTATCTGCTTAAGTTAATTCTGGTCAGTTTGTGAGTCTCAGTGGTTACTCATCATAAAACGAAAACCTATTCTGCCAGTTTTGCTGCTCACGGTGCGTAGCATCGTGGCGGCAGCTCTAGTAACTCAGTTCAGTTTAATGTACAAATTACCTCAGGTGCCGAGGAATCATATTTGGCCTATTAATGTCAGAGGTCTGAAATGTGCTTGTAGGATTTTGTAATGCAAAGTTTAGTCACTGCAATGGTTCGGTTACCACTTGCAAAGAAGGGAGCTCTTAATTGAGCTTGGCAGGCCACTGGCTGAATAGGTAGGGAGTCGGGGTATAAT
Organism: Chelon labrosus; assembly: GCF_963514085.1. Classification (NCBI taxonomy): domain Eukaryota; kingdom Metazoa; phylum Chordata; class Actinopteri; order Mugiliformes; family Mugilidae; genus Chelon; species Chelon labrosus. The sequence continues at coordinate 14,601,126 of NC_140355.1, forward strand.
CATTAACTAATGGCGCACGTGCTTAGTGAACCTGCCTCTCTAGAATATGCTGGGGGCGCCAAAGCAGAGGGTGTGCACACAGTTGCATGCTCTTACCAAAACTAGAGCGCTCATTAGGTACATTTATAATCAAAGCCTGATTAGGTCAATTAGGTGTAATTGAGGGAAATTTTGAAATTAAAGATTACATTATTAGAATTAAAGATTGTCAAGCTACCACGTCAGGGTTGTCTTTATTAGCAAGGATGAGTTCAGAGGTTGTTTGAATCGGGTCCATCGTTTGTAGTTCCCTCAGTGGTGAAGCAGTTATCCCAATTTACAGAGACTGCAGTGCTGCTCAGGAAATAAGCAAGCTTTAGGCACAGGAACTACAGCACACGAGTGTCGTGTCGAACGCTTTAATGTGTTGGTGTGTGGCGCATTAGAATCCATGTCACAAGCAAACGTATCCAATCAGTTATAGTAATCAGTCTGGAAATGTAGTGATTCCCAGGTCGTCGATTAAAGTAGAGTTGTCACCTTTGTCACTGTGAAAGATGTTCGCCCACGTCTGGCAAAAGCCACAGTTATTTTTTTTAAATGATGTGACAATGATGTATCGCTGCATTGCAACATCATGCGATAACATGACCTTTCACACGCTACAGACCAGCTCAAACAAATGCGACGAGCAAGCTGCACTAGCACAAGACTCATTCATGTTCAAAGCTTATCTTTGAGTAGGGATACTGTATATTGTGTTAGGTTTCCTTTTCTTTGCTTTAACGTATCAAGTTTTGCGTTTATATGTGTTGTTCAGTGTTTAATTTGTGACAGGGAATGCAAAGTCTGTCTCCAGGTGTGCGTGTGTTTTGTTTTTTTGTGTGTACCGAAAAGTGCCTTAGTTTATCTCTGAGCTCATAGAGATGAGAGAGCATCCTTTTTGAAAAACCCTTCTGAAGGCTGCAACATGTATCGCACAGTAAGGCGAAGTAAACAGCCGCGGCTTCAGGGGACACAGCCGACAACATAAATAGTTCAGTCTATGTCGACGGCCAGATTCAGATGAAACGAGTTCGGTTATCAACTTCAACATCTGGACATTTTTCTTTTTTAAATGCTTGTGAGGTTTTTGTGGTTATTTACGAAGGGCTGTTGTGTGATGTAGACAGCGTCAGTGGTGAGCATGTCTCATACACAACACAGGCGGAAGTTTGACTGTGTGTTTGTGACTGGTTAGAAGATAAGTACGTGTGGCAAGTTAAAAAAAAATATGTGTGAACGATGGGTTAAAAGAACTGAGAACAGTAAATACAATTTAGATGATTTAAAACGGTCTGCTAAGGTCACTAGATTAACAGAGACAAACGATGTATGATCTATAAAAACAATTGAAAAGATTAAACAAAAAAAAAAACGGTAAAAGTGTAAAATCTTTGGTTCGATCCATGATTAATGAATTTCCCCGGTGTTTTGATATCAGTCAGCATGAGTTGTTGCCAGCAAGAAAGTCTTGATCCGTCACACTGTTATCAGTTGCTTTGGTCTAGCTCCGCTAATTTCCTCATTCTAGTAAACCCTCTAACTTGATGATTTCTTCCTGTTTTCCAGGTAATAGTAGTATACATTACCGAGGACCTGTTCAGACCTTGCTTTAAGATCCGATCTGAGCGATTCAATCACAACCCCGGGATGCTAAGGTGTAAATGTAAGTGAAACTCCTGCACGCTAGCCAAGCTAAGACGTAGCTGCAAGGCTTGCTTTTTTTTATTTGGCAAAGGCACATGTGTGTAACTGTTGCTAAGTTTTGTGATAGTTAAATAAACCGTAGTTATATTCCGCTTACTGGGAATTTCTGCATGTGGTTACCTGTTTTATGTGTGTTTTAAAAATAAATAATTCTAGTAAACGCTTTGACTAAGAGAAAACTTTTATTCCTTCCCGGTTTTCCAGAGGCGTACCACGTTGCAAATACATTTGTTGCACCTGACAAATCTATACCACGCTTTCAGTCCTCCTCGGGTTCACACAGTTCACATTGCTTCCTCCGCTTTCCAACCCAGAATGACGTAAACCGTTCAGGACTTCACGAACACCTAACAGTCTATAATGCAATTTCCCCGAGGCGCGTCAGTGGCTGCTTGGTAAGTTGCTGGCATAAAACACTCTGACGTGGGAGTCGAGGTTCAGTCGAGGCTGTGTTTATTCAGATTAGACATCGCTGCGGAACTTCGCTGCCCCTTTTGGTACGGGAATGCCTCGCACTAAAACCGGCTCAGACCGTCGCTTATTGTGAAAGTGGCAGTCTGGTGTGCAAAATAACCGGCGACACGTGTGAACGCCGCAGGGTCCGTGCGTGACTGCTACGCTTCGGCCAGTTTTATTATATTTGCAGTCTCCCGAGGGGATGCTCCTTTCAATATGACTCTGCTAGGTGACGATGGGTGTCTTTTTAAAAACAACACCACACACATTTCTTTATGAATAGGAGAGGGCATGTTTGTTTGTTTTTTTGTTTTTTTTCCCACAAGGGCCAAGTTGAAGTTGGTGATACAGAGAAAATTTGGAGTGCTGAAAATGTGATTGTTTTGGGCGTTCCACCCCTTCAGACGGTACATTACAATACCGCCCTTGGAGAGTCAGTGAATTTTTCATGGCATGCTGTGCTTTACACAGAAATGACCTAACAAAGGAAAAAATACAAGACCTAAGGCAGCATAGGGTGAGCTGGTGCGGCAGAGTGCGCACACAGGAGAGTATAGCTTTGCCGTAAATACTTGTGTAGCGAGTTAGAAAACTCAGAGATTCGACGTTCAACTATTCTCTCTTCTCAACGGCACTCTTAAGAGATGCATAAGTGCAAGAGGTGCCAGAGGGGAGGTGATTCAACTGTGGTGGTGGTGGTGGTGGTCAGGCCTATAATGAAAGATGTGCTGAAGCCCCGGAGAGTAAACCTGCATTGTTCATGATGAATTGCAATGTCAACTCATCAATGCTTTCTGTAGGTGCCCTGGATCCTCTGCGGGATTTAGGGGTTCTATGCATCATCGTCCACCTCCAGTGGCCAGGAATTATGGCCTAGCAAAGGCTATCATTGTGATCTTTCTGTACAGTGTTTCTCAGGGAGCAAGAGGAGCAGGGAAACGTGGTATTTAGTAACTTCTGTCGCAACATATGCCCTTGAGAGTTCACTTGTCGTACAGTAGAAGTGATCATTGGGACTCACAAAAAAAGTAGATCGGTTTCTGCCGCAACTCCACCTGTGCATAATACATTCCTCCCTCAGACATCCCACAAGCATCCTCGTCCTTCTCTTCATAATGGCACCAGATGCTAGCTTATCTGATTTTGATCTTATCGAAGTTTACTTTGCAGCCTTTCTCTCATCTAATCTAGATTCTCTGCCATCCATATAAACAGTTGCTTCGTATGCTGAGATGACCAGCATGATGTTGAGTATCACAAACTCTTCCTTTGTGCAGTCAGCCAGTGACTTGTTTGAATGTTTCCTTCCATATGACGCATACTAATGAGCGCTGCATGTTTTCCTTACTCGTAATATAGGACACCAGGAACGTGCCGGCTGTGAACCTGACACAGGGAGTGGGCGGGACTTAATAAGGCACGGGGTGGCTTCCCTGGGGAAGGGACAATGATTCAGCATCTAATCAATTAAGCATTCCATGACATTTTCATCAATAACTTTGTCAGAAAGCATCAACTGCCCTTTGCAGACTGAACACCTCCTACTAACCTGGGATCCCACCAACAATGACAAGGAAAAGGTCATAACCCCCTGCCGAGCGACAACATCAGCATGATGTAGATAAGACCTCCGACACTTACCATACAAATTAATTTGCTCACTCCAGCTTGGATGTACGCGCACATCCGGCACTCATCACGAGCTGCGCACATGCGGAGTGGGAAAACCGGGCAACCAAACTAACTTCTCATCTCAGCAAGAAGAGCAATTGGGCTGCCAGTATATTCCAATATGTGAGGTATTTGCTAAGACTTTTGTGCTTTTGTGGATTACTCTGATGTCCTGGATGACAAAAGAAATTCAATTATTTGTGCAGCTTACTCTAAAATGTACCCAAAAATGGTTTCTGTGACTTTTCTCTGTTTAATTTTATTTTGGTGGTTGGAATCTCAGTGTTAAGGGTCTCATGTGCAGATTTCATGAAATCTTTCTTTAAATATTAAAGAAAATATATCTACAAATATGCAGAAAACAGTGGCAATATTTGCATGAAATAAAGCTTAATTTAGATACCTGTTCGCTGTGGTTGTGTGCAAAACCAAAATCTAATTACCCATAATGCAATGATAATTGTCACACATTTATGTTACATTTTCTATGTATTTTATTCTAAAGGTGATTTAAATAATATAAAACAAGGCCATCTATGCACATGTGTGGCTCGGCCGAGCATCCAGGTGGCACATCACTGCAGAAACCTGTGTTCAGTTCCTGGCAGGGGTTCCCCTGGCTTGACCGGGCATTCCAGCCTTCACAGCTGGCAGTATTGACTGGTGGGAAGCCAGCGAGAGATCAGAGAATTTTGCATCACTCGCTCTGGGAGAGGGTTGAAATCAAAAATAAATTTCTGTCAAAAAAATGCAGCTCTGGAGTGCGCGGGAAATATTGCCGGGTAATTGTGGCTTGAAGAGTTTCACAGAGACATTCGGTATATTCTGTCAGTGTCACCAATCTCAAAGAAGACACAACTTCAGATTTGAACGAGCTTAAAAGGAAAGACTTAGCGTTATTCAGTCTCAGGCCACCGCCACGTTGCTTTTCTCAGTCTTCCTCCTGCTTGACACCAAATTCTCAGGCTATATGGGCCTTCCCCTTGTGAGTAGCTAGAAATAACAGGCGGATTTCAGACAGGTGATCTGAAAAATATTGGAAAACAATTGTATAGAAGAAGAAATTAAATATTATATTTCCTTTGCAAGTCTTTAGTATATGCTACCATATAGAAGCTATGGTAGCAATGAAACATCCGACATGGAAATAATCCGTTACCTTAAGCCCAATAGTGACTGACAAACTCAATCTCTGTCTGTCTCATAAGCAAGCAGGTAAACTGCACAGCTGAATACGTAGGGGGAGTATGTACTTAAAACCAGAAATACATTTACGAGTCCCTTTTTGATCACTCGCATACAACATATGTGCAGAGTTCCATGTTCCATGTCAGGGTTTAAGGCAAATTATGGAAAAAAACCCTGATCCTCTAGCAGATTGGACTAGTGTAATTCTCCTGTCGCCGGATTACCCATGCAGATAATCTCGAGGTTGCAGCTCATTCGGAATGCAGCAGCCAGAATCCTAACGTGAACATGCAAATACAAACATATTGCATCAGTTCCTCTGCACTGGCTTCTGACAGAAAATTTTGCAGGATGTCTAGAATAGACTGTTGCACAGTCTCTTGTATATGACTGCACCCACAACTAGGCTTATTTTTTTTGCATGACTTTCTGGACTAATAATTTTGGACCTAGAATCAGGACACACCACACGTCATTGGGGTCAAATATAAGACAATGCCACCCACTGAAACAAACAGATGATAAATATGCTGCACATAACTTTAACGGTACACTGATCAGGCAAAACATTATGACCGCCTACGTAATACTGTGTAGGTCTCCCTTGTGCCTCCAAAACAGTTGTGACTCAACAGAGAATGGACATGGGCCTTCTGAGGGTGTCCTGTGGTGTCTGGCATTAGAATGTTGTTAGTGGCGGCCTTTGGGTCCTATGGGTTGAGGGGAGGGGCCTCTGTGGATCAGACTTGTTCAGTTTGGGATCTAGTGAATTTGGAGGCCAGATCAACACCTTGTGCTGTAATTGGGTCAGGCTGCATCCTGCTGGGGATGGCTGCTGCCATCAAGGAGTGTCATTGCTATGAGGTGGGGGTGTCTGGTCTGGTCTAGGTGGGTGGTACATGGTGGTTTCAAGTAACATCCACATGAATGCCAGGTCCAAAAGTTTCCTAGCAGAACACTGATTTGTCACAATAATGTTATTAACTTCTCCTGTCAGTGATCTTACTGTTGTGGCTAATTGGTGTATGCTGGACACAGCAACCCTATGAATGGAAAATGGAGTAGTCTTTATAGTAGATTTTGTGCATTTTCAAACCTAATAATATTTAAAAAAAATAAAATAAAAAAATCCATTTATCTAGGAGAGTTTCCACAAGTTGCGATGAGACTGCCTTTTGCCAGGCTGTTTGAGAAGAGGTTATGTGTTTTGAGAATTCACCTCATGATGTAAATCATTACCTCTTAGCCTGAAGACTTTTTATAACATTGATCAATGTATGTAAGTATGAATAATAAGCTCAGAGTCCAAGTCGATTCATAAAACCCACCATGTCACTGTGGCTCAGTATTCTGAATTCTACCGCTGCCAGTTTGTTTTGCCACTGCAGCTGTCAGCTGGTGGCTTCCATATCTGACTCACGTCATCATCACGGGCTCACATTTGAATGTATTCGTGTTAAAGATCAACAATTCTGCCCTGATGTACCAGCACCGCTTTTAGCCGCTGGAGTGCTGCGGAGACAAAAGCAGGAAATGATTAAGTGGATGAGTAGATGGACAGAGCAGTTTGGGTCTGTATGATAAGGAAGCGAACGCTGGAACTGGTGATGATAAATACCACAGACTCACTGGGCGTGAGTCCTTGAGCACAAGCATTAGTTCGTTCATTGAATCTGGGAAACAATAAAATGTAAAGCCACACAAAGAACCCGTTGGCCGGGGAAGAAATCTTTGTTATCAGCAAACTTCAGGGGCAGGATAAAGCTTGTGGCGAGAGTCTTATAAAGAACCAAAGGCTGTGGTAAAAGAAAAGTATTTTGTCATACTCTGAACATGCCAGGATAGTGAAATTAGGTGGCTCTTAGCGTTCGGTAAACACTAGCACTCCTTCATTGTGTGCAAAAAAACTACTTTCTATAAAGGGAAATTGTACAAACAAGCCTTGCTCTTCTTATTAAATATAGCATTTTAATGAGAAATAGATTATTATATGAAACATTCAATTAAAATAAGCTGATATAATGATCCCAACAGAATAGCAAAAAAAGTACATAGGCAAGGTATTAGGTGTAAAAATCTTCAGACATATCCATGGATACATGTACAGTAAGCAACACTGTGGTAGCATAATGCCATACGAGTAAATGTGCTTGTTTTATGGACCTTGCAAGTGGAAACTAAATTGTCATATACAGTATGTTTTGACAATATAAAAACAGTCATAAATGGTCATGAATCTAATTAGTTACATAAGACATGGGTGCCCTGTATTTTTGTGCTAACGTCCTCAAATGAAGGGCTTTTTTTATTTTTATTATTTTTTTTGAAGTAGTCTTTGTATTTCCCTTTCAATACTGTAACATTTTATAATATCGTTACTGTAGCAGAGCTTTGTTACTGTAACAGAGTTAATATTTACAGGTATATCGTACAACAGGGGGACCAAAAAGAAATAATGTCCACCGCTCGTTACGGTTTAAACCGCCTGCCGCCGCTGTCCGGTGGTCATTTTCCCCACATGCACAACCCTCCTCGGAGGTGTAGGAGATGAAAGGAGTATATTTGATATCGACGTTGATGGTCTTAGATTCTGAAGTTAATTCAGTGTCACCCTTCGGTGTAACATCTAAAAGATTCCCCCAGCTCTAAACATGTTAAAGGGATAGATAACAGGCACTTAATAATAATAATAATAATAATAATAAAAATTAATAATAACAATTTGGTAACAATTCATTTGGATAGTCCAATATTGATGCTGAATAATGAAGTCAATCAATGTATATAGTACCTTATTTACTGCACCTATAGTTTACAGGTCTAGGCTAGGTTTAGTTAGCCGTGAGTTTGTCAGCTCTTGGTGTTTCTGTTAGCATACAAATGTAACAGAGGCGATGCTAACATATTTGTAAAATAATTGTTACTATGAGACAACAACTTAAAGATGACACAACCCCGGTGCAAGATTAATTGGACGAGCCAGGTCTGGCGAGCCGAGCCGAGCCGAGCCTCAAACAGTGCGTTGGAAATTAACTATTCAAATAGGTGGCTAAGATGTTATTTATGAAGCATGTCCCAGGCTTTAAAAGTGCTTCACAAACAGACAGGCGACAGGAAAATATCACGCCAAGCCTACATCATGACGGGATTACATCAGCTAGAGCAGGGGTGCCAAACATAAGGCCTGTGGGCCAAAACAGGCCCGCCAGAGGGTTTCTGTTTTGCAAAAGGACAGTTCATTAAACGTAAACATTCTCATAATGTGTTTTTTTGCACTAAAACAAAGGGAAAAATCTGGAGTTATTGTAATTTATTGGTAGTTATGCCATTATGTTACTGGTCCGGCCCGGCTGAGATCAAATTGGGGTGTATGCGGCCCCTGAACTAAAATGAGTTTGAGGCAACCATCAGAGTTATAAAGGTTTTAGTGTCCGTCTGATGCAGTTTAGCTCCGGTTTTGGTTGTTGCCCCCAACCCACGGTTGAGGCCATGTTTCCACATAGCACTGCGTATGTGAACGAGTCAACAGAAATGCATTCCTTCGGGATGTCAGCTGTGTTTGCAAAACTCATTCTCCTGTCTTTATTTTGGCCTGTAATTCGCCTCAATGTGCAGTTGATTTCAAGAGAGTACGAAGAAGCTGGAGCTCAAAAACCGATCTAACTAACAGTCTATTCGGCTGCTTGACTTGGTTGGCAGTCAGACGGTGTCAAAGGAAACAATATCATCCAGTGTGCCCGATGCAAACCGACGGCAAACACGGCACACCAACGTGGCCGTTGTCATGTCGCATCGCAAAGCACAGGGCTAGCCCCCTTTCCTGCGGCTGCGGCGACGCTTCCATCCAACCGTGAAGGAACGCATTTTGTTTAGCCGGTTTATTTGAACTGAGGGGTTATACAGCAGTCCATGAATTATACAGAAATGCATACCCCGAACGAAGCTGTGTGGAAACAAGGCAGCACAACCCGTCATGATATACTACATGTCTCTTTATATGGCTGACCCCTCGAGACAAGTCTCGTCGTAATGTAAAAGAACGGTTATTTAAACGAAACATGAGCATAGATCGACAGAATGAGAAAAAACAAATAAACAGATGTGAGGTTTTTAGATGTAATTGTACTGGTTTGCAATTAGGTCAGCAGCATTTACACTAGGAGGACCGTTATTCTAGAGTTTGGGTAACAGGGCAGTGAATATAATGCATTCGATTTTTTTTTTTTATTTGGAACCCTCGAACTAGAGTGATTTTGTTGTTGTCGCCAAATGTCAAAAGTCACCAGTAATAGAAAAACGCTTCAGCATTGGATTACCCAAATAAAGTGTGACCGTCAATAAATAGGTAGTGTCTCATATGTCAGTTTGATGACTGAGAGTGTCCAACGACGTCGCAGCTAGCTCTGTTGATGCTTCCAGTAACATGCAAAAGATCTCATATCTCAAAAGAAAGAAAGAAAAAACAAAAAAGTACATTTTTACACGTGGTCATAATAAGATTACGGATTAAACACTGGCAAAAAGGTATTTTAAGCTTTAATATAACCATTTCTTCTTTTTTTTTTTTCTCCTGCGGCACAACATAGAAATTCAATGGCTTTACAACACGATCTTATTCAACATAATATGCCTTCTCTTGTCATCTTCCTTTTTGCTGTGCTCTTGTCTGGAATCATCTGAGAGAATAACACAAAAAACATACAGATGGAACATTTTTTTTTTTTTTTTCTTTTCTCAGCGTCATGGAGGAGGTGAAGTGGGGATGAACTTTATGCTTTACTGTATATCTACTGTACCTCAGGGAAGTGTATGGCTTTAAGTTGTCTTGCAAATGTGCCTCAATGATGAACGCTTTTACATTTTTGCTCTTGGTGCCCGAAAAGCTCCACAAATCAGCAGTCACGACATGTACATTTTGCAAAGCTGTACAAAATAGCATTGATTGTTAAATCTTCAGACCACAATATTGCACTCACGCACCAGGAGGTACTGCCTTGTGAAAAAAAAAAAAACACAGCATGAATCTCAAACACGGGAAGAAGAAGAAGAAGCGCTCCAAAATGCAAGATTCAGCAAAGACTGGAGTCAATCGCAAAATGACACATTCGATTAACAAACAGCGATAAGCGTCAAGGCAAAAGAAGGAAAAAGAGGAACGAAAAAAGATATACACGCCCAGACTCTCCCTCACGCACACACACATTCACTCACATATATATGTATATATAAACAGCTGGCTTTTGTTATTTGACATGACTATCCATTACTGCCCTGCTGTGTGCCTTATGTGTCAGAACAATGACAGAGTGCCCCATAACTCACAAAGAGCAATGCAGATTCACTGTGGGTCTGAAATGTAATAAAGAGTCTATAAGTAATGTGTTGACTACTTACTCACTAGGGCTATTTAATCCTTACAATGTATAAACATTTTTTTAATATTAAACTGTCCGTTATGTCTGAAATATTTTGCACATTAGCTGAAATAAAATGATATCTGGTCTGCCCTCGTGTTATATCATTATTCCTTTAAAAATTAATTTATTTTTTTCTCAATAAAGAATGGCAGTTTCAGATATAACCTTTGATCCCTCGGAGTAAAATCAAGGCCTCTTTTTCACCAGTACATAGATTTAATAATTTTTTTTTTCTTCCTCTCACTTTTTTTTTTTTTTTTTTTTTTTTTTTTTTTTGACTTCTTTTAGGGAATTACAGACATGCTGGGACAAATATGATACAGTCTTTATAGTGGTTCCATTAATCTTCTTGATCTGCCAGAAAAGCTTTTCATCACTGCCTTTTCCTTTTTCTCTTTAAGAATTATGCTTACAAAGTTAATATTACATCAAAAGGCAGAAAAGGTCAAAAAATGAAAAAAGAGAACAAAAAAAAAAATTTAAGATTAATATCCCCTCATAGTTCACTTGTTGGGTATTTCTGTTTAGTTCTCTGTCCTTATGTTAATGTTACGTTCAGCAGAGTTTAGCAGTCAGGTGATCTGATTGTTTTAGTATCTCTGTGCTGTACATGTCCAAGGCGTGATTCACTCGAATCATCTCGCTGTTGTTGAGCTTGAGCCTATGCTTTAGCATACAAGAGAAGAGGTCCAGCTGGGGTTTGCCAGGTGCAGATGGAGGCGCTAGGCGGTTAATCCGATCCCTAATGTCCAGTAACAGGAGCATAACAGATGAGGATGAGTAGAACTGATTTCCTTGTGTGTACGACTGGTTCACCTGCTGCACAGCACTACGAAGCAGGTCGGCGTTAAAGCGCAGGCTGTAACCGAACACTTGGATATCAGAGATTTTTATGTAGATCTGCCGCTTGTTAGGATCTCCAAGATCCACCGGGCCCGTGTCATTGCGGAGGCCAGTTGGGATTTTAGCACGGCTGCGCAGGTAAATGTGCACCGTCTCGAAGAAGGTCTTCCACCGATTACCCAGCAGGAGGGTCCAGTTGAAGCACTGTGAGTTCTGCAGTCGTACTTTTTCCCAGCGAGGGTATCCATGTTCACCGAAGGGCATGCTCCAGCCTTCAGAGTGGCTGCCACTGAACGGGTTGACATAAACAAAGAACATGGGGTCAATGCTGCTATTTCGCATCTGGCAGATCTTCATCGATAAACCAATTATCATGTGGAGGTAGTCCATCCGGTTTTTGTTACTTTTGAGAGTCAGGGACATGCGCTTACGCCAACGCGGGTCAAAGAACGTCTCAAGCCGGATCTCGTTACTTATGAAAGTAGTGTGAATGTACAATCTTGAATCCATTTTCTGCAACAGGTATTTGAGCTCCAGGTCCTGAAAGTCCAGATCAGTTTCAAAGCTGATGAACTGCTCGCTACGTTCCGAGTCCACATTCTGGGGCTCACAGCGGCCACGGTACAACTTGTAGCCCTTGTTGCAGGAGCCACATTGGGAGATGTTGGCCAGGCTGCACATGGCACAGCTGTTGTTGCCACCTATGACACACGGGATGGGTCGCTGGCACAGGGTGACACCTGTGTGGCACACGCATGTCCTTTGGCTCTCCAGGAAGGTCCCCCAAAACCCATTCTCATTGCAGTAGAGGAAAGACTGAACCCTGTTTAGCCACTGCATCACAGATCTAGAGAGAGGGAAGATGGAGAAAGATGAGATAGGAGCATTAATAGTTATCAAAGTGTAAAAATCATTCTATTCTTGACTCAACCATGCTGAAATGAAGACAATACTTGACTTGAAAGTAAAACAAAAATGTTTTGTTGAATATTATTCAACCATATACAATATACAGTACATTTACATCTAGTCGGGGGAATGGAATCATTTATTTTCTTCAAGAGGGAGGAGTTCCGTTATTTCCCAGAGGTGAAAACCATTACTTGCTATTCCTATCTTGTCTTATCTTTTTTCCCCTCAGGCATCTTTCCCTGTCATCTTGACAGTACTGGAACTTTTCTGACTACAGGAGGGGAATTCTGAATCCAGATCTTTCAGAGAAGACGGCTGGTCAAGGTTAGTTTGACATGTAAATGAACTTAAGCAGTAACTATGATGGATGACGTCGCATTTTGAGAGAGGCCCAAAGGCTCCATGCTATATCCATATAAATCCAGTAAAGATCACCTTTACAGGACAGTGGAAGCGCAATCTGTGACGACACTATCCCGCAGGAACATGCATGCAAAACACATTTCCACCCCACCAAAAGTCATAATCTCAGTATTATTATATTCTATTTAGTTGTTCTTTAAGTGCTGTTGCCATTTCATAATCCCAATGCATTCTCCATCATCCACAAATAATGCGTGTATCTTGCAATTTCTTTTTTAACATAACTCATACCTAAATGCTTATAAAACAATGAAGAGTAACAGTTGAATTAATGCAAAAGGCTATAAAATGTGTTTTCTTTTAGAACGTAACGCTATACATTCTAATTTTACTCCCAAAACATTTAAAGTGGTTTCAAATGTAGAACAATGAATCATCAGCATACAATAAGACTTTTCCTTCCCTGTGGAGGGACTCTGGAGGGTAACAAAGATTGCAAGCAGCTCAGCGGCATTGATTAATTGGAGAGGGGAAAGACTTTATTGTACCATTTGAAATGGCACGGTAACGTGACTAGAATTGATGGCATTATTCTGCACGGATTCTGGTGGGAATTGATTAATTCCATCAAAATCATAAATTTAAGATCAAGGACCAAACGCACCATATATTTATAGGTCTAATTTATTTACTTTCATATTCAGGACACAGCAAACCAAAAAATAAAATGAAATTAAATGACACATAAAAAAAGAAACTTGATGAATCCTGTATAAGTCCTGTATACTTACAAAAGTTTCTGAAAACTTGGAAACCTTAAAAAATTGAAATTGAAAGGTGTTTTTTTATTTCTTACTGGTTTGATTAGGGGCATTCAGTACATTCACTCCACGGTGCCACTGGGGAGATTGTTCTCTTTGTATTCAAATGGAGAAACTGAACAGTACATATTTCATTTTTCATATCATATTTGTTTTTCTGTTTTCTGTGTTCTTTGAGTGTTTTCTGGTTGTTGCTTTCTGTGATTTTTTTCTTAATTTGTTGGTGTTCTGGCAACTTGCATCTTCTTTTGCATGTTGCAAAAAAAAAAAAGTCTTTCACCAGCTCTGGCAGCGAGATCAAAGATCCCTGTAATTGCATGTTGGTGTGAGAAAAAGACGAGAGAATAAGACGGTATCAGAGCAGGGGAAGGAAATCTATGCGGATCACTGAAACAAACTAACAAAAAAAAAAAAAAAGATCTTCATAAAAGTGTGAGAGATGGAGCCATTCACTGTTGTAAGACATCAGTAGCATTAGCCACTTTTGAAGGAATATGTTTAAGAAAAAATGTAAGGAGTAAGAACTTTAATTGTAGACACACGTTTTGCGATGTCAAACGGTGGCTACTTTAATATACAGCCTCTACATTCATATTTGTAAGTATGCTTGACTTTGACCATGAATAATTAAAGCCGGTGCAAAGACTGCATGCAAATGATTTGGCTGGGAGTGATGCTACTTCATTATCTGCCACCATTAATCATTTATACCAAAGATAAACTGTTATGTTCGTTCCAGTTGAAGCGAGCCGCTGTACTCATTACCGGAAATGCAAGAGCAACTCCATTTAGGTTTCCGCAACGAGCGTTCGCAGCAGTAATTTACGACGCTCGCAATGAAACGATGCCTTGTGGTGAGGTACACCTAGAACAATTATGATTTGGTAATGTGCGATTGCAATAATGGTCGGACAACAATACATTTGGTGCTTTACTTTCATTATATGTATGAATTTATGTTTATTGGCCAACATGGTAAAGGGGCAGCATGATTTAAAAAAAAATCTTGATAAGTTTAGCTTGATAACAAGTCCACATTATAATAATTGCGCTCTGTAATAAATAACTTCCTTTGTGCTCTGTTGCATGCACAATGTAATTAAACTAAAAGCTGGCTAGGAGTGGTTTAATATGGGTTTCATGTTAATGTTGCATGAGAATGAGAATTATGAAATAAATTGAGACTTCGAGAATGCACTATCACCAAGTATATAACTACGCCGCCTTTATTTTTAACTTAGCTACGAACATACTGTATGCACTAGCAATGCGTGCAAGCTAAACGTGGTTTATTAAGCAGCCAGGTTACAGAGAAATATAATTTACTCATGAGGCCAGGCATAACTCAATGACAGAGCCGGCTTTAAGTGTGTTGCCTTGGCAACAAATAATCACCGAAGCATTTACTTTCCCTTTTCTCTTTTATTTTCCCCTCTCTCTGTAGCACATTGCAAACGATTGCCATTGCCTTTGTAGAAGAGACAAGTTCCCTTTGTATTGCATGTGTGCAGTGCAGGCTCCAGTATTGCATTTTGCTGGTTAGTGTTAATAAATCTTAGGGTGTGGATTCCCCTATAAATACAACAGTATTCTAGGGTAATAAGGATGCAGTATCGTGCACCCCCATCTCACAGTTGACCAACTTGTTTCCACCTCCGTAGCCGTTAGAGTGTTGTGGTAAGGTAATCTGAGATCCTTGTGTACAGCTTGGGGAGAATTCTCCCTGCAGAGGAGTCCTGTAATCATTGGAGAAGTCAACAACCACAATGCTCACAGCACCTCTCCAAGTAGCAGGTGGACGACTACATCACAGGCCCCATTGTGGGCCTAATATATGAACTGGAGGGGATCCAAATGGTCTCTCACAAGGGATCTGTCTGGCAGTCATTTAGAGCCCCGGTGCTCAGATTTCTTCGCCACTGGGGCCTGGGCAAGATGTTTTGTTTTTTTTTCACATCTTCATCAGCACCCTCTGCCGACTCACTGGCAGGTTGAAGATGTGCTGGAAGGCCTCCCCGAGGTGGTTGGCGCGCACATTGAAAACACTGATGCTGTATATATGGGCCTTCAGTTTTGCTTCAATTCCCTCATCCTCTGATCAGCCTACCCAGAGAAGAGGTCGTGTTTGGAGCCTCTGTTGGTAATAGGGGGTACTTGGCTTGAATCAGGAAGATCTTAAGGGATTCATAACTGTCGGATGACATGCATATGGCAAATTAACTTGCGACGGTGCAGTGAAAGGTAAATATGACGATGAGAGTGTTAGCATTTGCCTCATCAAGCATGAGAAAATGATACTCTGTGCGACAGCTACAACTCTGTGCACCTTGCGAAACTATAACAGCGTGTACCGTTGCACGATTAGTCCTCCAACGCCGCGCGAGGCCACTTTTGTTCCGCTCACACGCGTACGCGAAGCGCATGTACGTGCACACGCAGCCATGATGAAAACAAATAAATCCTCCGTCTGATGCAAAGCCGTCTCGCACAAGGAAACAAATAAACATGCTGCTCTTATTTCCAGCGCCATCAGGCACCCTTGATGCGTACTCCACGGAAGGAGGAAGCGCATACTGCAGCGCTTTGATAACACTTCAGAACAAACCTTTGCCAACTCTCTCACACAAATGTGGGTGTGCGCGCCTTTTTCCGTCGGTGACAGTTGACAACGGCTCATTTTGCGACCACTTAAATGAATATTTTACGGATTCTGTTTCCATCCCTACGCTGACATCCCCTACACGGAACAGTTTGAGGGGCGTTTTCCGCGCGGCAGCCAGAAACTTTGCATATTTTGCATAGTGTTTTCTGATATTTGCTGCAGCGGATGGGGGGGAAATGCCTGGCACTTCGTGCAGCACCGACACCGTGGCACATCCGCAGCGAGGCTCTTAAGCCGCAGCTGCAGTAGGTGGTGACAGATGTGTGCAATGACCTATCAAGAAAACTCCCACAGCTACATTTCTGTTCAGACTGCAAAGTGAAATACAAGAGTGAGCTAGAGTGTTTCGGGCATATGCAAGCCTCAGCACTAAGTTGACTTGATGGACAGAAACAACAGAACCATAAGTTAGAATCTATAATGGATGACATCCTTGCTGTGCATGCTTCAGGAAGCAACAATAAAAATAAACCCCATACATCAAGCTAAGGGAGAAATTTCGCTGAAAGGTGTCACTCTTTCTTCGTTCCCAGCGCTCGTTAATGCAGATATCCTAAAAATATCAAACCGCAAGTAATTCCCAACATAGCGTGGAAGTCATATTCCTACCCACCTCTCCCTAGGCATGTGGTGGTTGGGGTTGTGGTGACAGCGGATGCTGAGGCCGAAGAGCTTGCGGGCGGTGCGCTGGATCTTGAGTCGCTGGATCTCCAGGGAGCTTTGAAGGAGCCTGTAGCGGGCCTGGAGGTCCCAGTCGCTGCCCCACAGAAGATGCACACTGCTGATGGGCAGGAAATGAGTGGAGGGCAGCCTCTTCAGAAAGGACTTGAACTCATCTGGAGAGACAGAGAAGGTCGAGGCGAGACACCGGAGAGAAAAGTAGCAGGGGTGAGGAATGAGTACTTATTGTACTGTAACAAAGCACTTCAGAACAAACAATTTAGTAGCAAAACTTGGAAAAGAAGATACTTTTTTTTGCAGTTTAAAGTTCACCTCTTTATTTCCTTCAAATGCTGCTATTTATATATTGTTTGATGTCTTTTGGTTTACTTTATTTTTTATTTTTTGGCTTGCCTCTGTTGTGAGTATTTGGGGAGAAATGAGATTCTCAGTGCAGTAAACACCCACTCATTCCCCGCTCCCGGACGCCCACTCAAGATTACTGCCCCGACAAATTTGTTCCAACCAGCGGTGATGATTGTCCCCGAGTCCCTCTCGCTGCCTCCGATAATGCCGGCTTGTCTCTCCTCGGGCGACCGCTGTTTTCAGCTCTGGCTTCAATTTTTGGCAACAGCGGGCTCGAAGACGTTCCCGAAAAAACTCCAGCAGGGCAGCGCGAACAAAAGGGCAAGAAATCTTTTATTGAGCGCGCTAATTAGGGGCCTATTGAGTCGGTGTCACTAACCATTACGCCCAAAAATAAATCCGAGAACATCCTGATGAATAATAGAATGAACGTTGTAATTCTTAAAATATCTCATTTGCAGTATTGGTGTTTGAGCTACAGGCGATGCATTGAAATAAAATTTTTCTTTATATACTTTTATAGGTTTTAGCAGATATTCTTTGAGACAACTGCACAGCTTCTGCAAAGAACACACCCCCATTTTCAAGAGATGCACCTGTACAGCACGCCACCACCCCTTCCCCCGACAGCCCTCTCCTAGACAGTTTAACAGCATTAACCACAGAGTTGGGAGCTCTTTTTCAGCCGCAGCCGTGAAATGTCAGAATTTCCTCCACCCTCCTCCCAGGCATGTCAGAGCATCTCCCCCCTTTTTTTTTCTTTTTTCTTCAAAGAAGCCAAGATTCCTTCTCCTCCCCTGTTTTGAACTTGCCACATTCCTCCACCCAGCTTTCAGAGATGTCAGACGCCTCCCTTGCCCTTTTCCTCGAAATACTGAGCGTCTCCGGCATCCAATATTCAGAATTATCTGACTCGCTCACAAAAGAGGACACCCCCATTGTCGAGTCGCTCCCCAACGCCAGTTCAATAGTTGCAGAGTCCTTTTTTTTACAGAAGCTTCAGCGCCATCAAGTATCCCTTCAGTGATACGGCTTCCAATGAGTGCACACCGTCTCTTGAGTGACTCTTATCTCAAGTCACCCAGCACACCTTATCTAAAGATTACAGCTCTCGCAATGTAACCACACTTTACCCCTTGTGCCATTACATCTCACTTTGTTGGCTCCTACCACTATTTCATCCTACCTGATTCCTCCCAACCTACCAACCTTTTGCTTCCTTTAGGTGCCTTGCGTTGACACTTCTAGTGTAGCTGTACTAAAAGTTGCACGAAGCACTGAGTCTACAGTAGTGCTCTTGTAGGTTTCCAGCGGAGCACAGCGGGATATTGTACTGTACATGTAGAACACCCAGCTGCTGGGATTTTTAGACAGCTGAACAATACATGAGCGCACCATGTAGATATCAGCTGTGATTAATAAACTCATCTTTTTTTCCTTCTATTC
This sequence comes from Chelon labrosus, assembly GCF_963514085.1. NCBI lineage: Eukaryota > Metazoa > Chordata > Actinopteri > Mugiliformes > Mugilidae > Chelon > Chelon labrosus. The sequence goes on from NC_140355.1 coordinate 14,619,659, forward strand.
AAAACGCAACTGACTAGCCCCCCCCCAAAAAAAAAAAAAAATAAATCTCCCGGAGGGGTATTTGCAGAGACTGTGCATAATTGCTTTGAGCAGAAGAAAAGCGTCTTGACGGGATGCATCTGATATGTTATCCAATATACTCTGGGATTTTCTCCGAAACGCGTTTGCATTGCAGCTATCGAGGGAATGGAGTTTGCAATAAATTGCGCGCTCCCTGGCAATAAGTCGCGCTTTTCCTCGCATTAACGCCCGCCGTCAGTCACGATCATTCGTTTTTCGCATTCCCTCTCATCCGCACAGAAAGCCCGGGCTGTGCTGCCTGGTTGTGGCCGCGGTGTTTATGGGTGTACCCTCAGCTGCTCGGCGGCAATCACCCCAGCTAGATAGATAACTAGATTAGCCAGTTTGCCCATGAGTGTTTTCACCAACTGTTGCCAAGGCTGAGACAGACTATAGCCGTGATTATTACTGCGGCCATAATATGACATGTCACCGTGACTGCGGTGCTTTTGTTGCTATGATTATGGCTAAGGCACAGTCAGTCACCGCAAGTAGTTAGTGTACAGTTTGTGCAGCCTATCCATTGTACAGAACCCTGTGTATTCCTGCACTCCTTTCTGAGACACATCCATCCTGCTTGTTAAAAGCACTGTAGGTGCGGTTCCTACGAGGCATAATGACGCTTTCTTGATTAATTCTAATAGGATGTAACAGAGCAGCCACATTGCTGGTATCGCAGAAATACAAATTGAATTATATTCAACAGCAAATCGCGCCGTTGTCCGAGCAATAACCGCATCAAAAGCCTCGACCGGCACATCCAAGCCGAGCAGCTGCAGCTGTGCTCACAGCCAGTGACTTCATGCCGTCGCGGCTCTGCCTTTTTAAAGGAGCACTGAGCAATAAATGCATCATGTAAAGTGTCAGATCCTTTCTCCTTTCTCTAGTATCTGCAGAACATTTCCCTAAACTGGCAGTGTTATAACACCCCGACTGTTTATGGATCAGGGGGAAATGTGAAAAATATTGCAAGGCAACGCAAAACTATTTCAGAAAAATGGAATGGATTTATATGCCACTATCGGAGGTCATTAACTTTGTGTCGTCTCCCCCTCCCGAGGTTTTGTGTTTTTTTTTTTTCTCTGTCCTGTTCCACCCAGACCATACTCTCTCTGTTTAATATTTGTTGTTTCCCAAATGCTCATCCTTTCCTCTCTCGGCTCTCCTCTCACCACAGCTCCTGAAAGCAGAGAGCTGCCCACCCCGAGTTTGGTTTTGTCCTTTTAAAAGGGAGTATTTCCCCATTGGCGTCACCATGTGCTTGCACAAATGTGAGGGTTTGCCTCTGTAATATTGTAAGGTACTACACAAAATCCCCTGAAATGAATAAGGTTATGATTTGGTGCTATAGCTGAGTGGAATATAACACCATCAGTTTGGCTGGAGCCAGTTTGGTTCTCCTACAGTGCATCTGTCTATAGCATAGGCTGTATAAAGATGGATGGCGGAACTGCTCCTCAAAAGTGCAGCAAAAGCAAGTAGTGCTCCCCCTGGTGGCTCGCTGCAGTATAGGTCATAAGCTCCACCTCCTCCATGTTAGTGGATGGGACCTGGGCTAAACTAAAACACTAAAATACACGTCAAATTATTTTTTTCAAGGATGGTTTCTGTCATTTTAGGTGGTTCATATAATGCTGATGCATGTTCAAGTGTCAATTTTTGGAATAAGTTTTGTTTTAGTTAGTTATGTGATGCTATAGAAACAGGATGTGACATGATGGCGACTACCAGTTGCCATGCCAACTGCTGTGTAAGAGTGAATTAAATAAAAAAAAAAAAAACGTATCCCTGGAAAAATAGCATCAGTTTGGCCAATGCAAGGAAGTGGTGACGCATTGTCCATATTTATATACAATCTATGGTCTATAGTGGTTACGTTCAGTTTTGAGTTACAGGGTTATAGATATTTACAATAATTCAATTACTAGCATAACATTTTTAAACATCATGTATTCCATGTAATTTTGACTTATGGTATAAGAAATATCCTCAAGAAAACCATGTTTTCAACTGATGGTCATGTTCTGCACATGTCCTCCGACTCTCAGGGAGATTTATGTAAATCCTTTTTTTTATATTTCTTTGGTCTTTTTTTTACAGTGCACTTCATTCTGAAGCACCTCTTTAAAGATGCATTGCACTCGCTGACCTTTATGACTAATATTAACTCTCTCCTGTGGTACATAAATATATTTATCTGTTGCTGGCAGGTTTTATTGGGACACTTTTATATCATATCAATAATAGATACGCGTGGTGCCTTGCCATGCAACGTCTAGGCACAAGCCTCCCTTTTCTCGCACTGTGTCCCAAATCTTGCTCTCCCCTCGTGTTTGCATTTGCATTCTGTGACAAACAGAGAAACCTACAGGGGCGAATATTATTTGTTCCGGTAATTATCAGTTTGACATATAATGGTTATGACATTTGCTTCGATTCCTTGCTTCTAAAAGAGCCTCTGTACACAGTATGTCTCGCAGAGTGGGTTAGTTCTTAATGCATTCCAAGGATAGCCCGTGAGGGGGTGTTTTTTAAACACTTGATTAAGGTTAAAGGGAAGATGCACATCATAAACAGCCACTATACCCACCTTGATCCCTGCAAGCACTACAAGATGCTAACATAATATGCTAATCTTGTGCATTTGGAAGTGAACACAAATGGCCTGAGCTGTTTAATTATGACTGTGGTAACTGACTGTGCAAAACTGTGATTTGCAATACTACTTCACTCCACTTATAGCGATGCTAAATAAGCTTTGGAGGATTGTCCCTGCTTACCAGAGTTTTCAAAGTCTTTATAAGATGCCGCCCACGACTCAGACATGCCCAACAGGGTTTTCTCCATAATTTGGATGTCGGTGATGGGACAGTTGCACTGGGGATACTCCTCGGCGCACTGACAGATGCACTGGTTGTTGTGGCACACGTACTCCCCCTCTCCATTGCACATGATGTAGCTCAGGGCTGACTGGACGAATTTCTCCTGCAGGTATTCTGGGAAAATGACCTGGAGACCTGAAACACACAGAGATGGAAGGTTTTTTTGTGAAACACGGTATGTTCAAAAGTGTTCCCGCTATGCATATATCATATTTATGACACAGAAAAAAATAAAAAATTAAAATTAAAACGCTCAGACATCCAGGATATAAGTGTGCGAGTTAGACATTTTCATCACTCTGTATTTAAATGCATCCTTATCTTTTATAGTAAGAGCAGAAATGGAAAATAAAGTCAGCTGGCTTTGCTGTAAATGCGTGACGCACGCACGATATCTCTTCAACAGGCACACGTGTGAGAGAGAAAAGTTACCGGAATGTGAAAAGTGGCTATGAAATGGCTGACTGCCCTCCCAAGATCACTATAAGCTCTCATTTATATTTCTAAAGGATGTGCTTCAAAGCTTGCCACTCTTCAACTCTGGCTGTCTGTTCTGTGGCGAATCGCTCACAATGTGACAATGAATGAACAGTGATTGATGCCCGCTCTCTAGCACTGTGTTGGTTTATTTAGCAGCGAATGCATTTCTCTTTGTACGTCGCCTAGTGTGCACGCGTGTGCTTTACAGCGCGTTTTCATTTGTATTTGCGGTTTGCACACCAAACCTCGCGGCATTCTGCTAATTACACAGTAATTGCAATACCTGAATGAGAGGCCAATTTAAAACGGTTGCCGAAAGTGCCTCCTCACTCTTCACCATCACTGACAAGGTATTTATAATTTTTTAGACTCCGAGCCAATCCATATCTCACCCAGGGGATCTCACAGGATTGAAGCTTGGACAGTTAACAGTACAGGCTTTCTCTTCAGTCCAGGCCTGGGGGAAATAAATCCCCAGCTCTACAAGCCACTGGATTGGAAAAGAACTAAATAGATTTTTCCTTCTTGTATGAAACAGCATCTTGGCGAGGCCACATTTTCTTAATAGGTTTTACTTGAGCACAAACAGTGCTTCAGCAGAATCTATGCAGCCAGTAACCAGAACAAAACACGTTATTGAATGATGAATGATTGCATTATTATTATTTTTTTCTTCTTTCCCCCCCGCTCACATATTATTTTCACCTTTGGGTGAAAACGGGAATCCGTTTATGCAAAGTCGACACAATGCAGCTGAAACGGAAGAGAGAGTGAGCGCAGGATTCGGCGCCGCGCACGTGAATCACTTTCATTGTGTTGTCTTATTGCTGCATACGCTGCAGCAATTAATGCCCCTTATTTCCTCGCCGAACGTATGACGGCGGGTAATTTGGGAGCAGGTGAAGGCGTTAATGGTTCGGATCTGAAACGCGGATCTTTAACTTCCGTCGCCATGGTGACCGCTTGGAGGGAAGTAACACAAGCTGTGAGGTGTTTTAGGTTCATCATGAAAGGTCAGTTGCTAAGGCTGTATTTGTGTCGAAACAAGAAGGAAATACGTTGAGTGTATACGTGCAGAACAAATACGAGGCTTCCACAAAGCCCTTCTGCTCTTTATGCTAAACAAACCTACTATAGAAGAGTGAGCCCCTTTCTTTTCCACACCTCATCAGAAACCACTGCCCATCAGCGATGAAGGGAACAGACGGCGGGGAGAAGGGATGGAGGGAGTAAAGGGGATGGATAGATCATGTCTGACCACAAAAGAGTTGGGTTGCACAGGGCTTTTTCTCCATCAGGCCTGTCTGGATCTAATATTCATTTAGCTTGATGTATTCCTGGGCCTGAAACTTTAATGTGATTTGTGGGAAAATCCAGATGGCAAGTTCACGGATCAACGCTGCTCACTGACAGTGCCGGTGCCAGCGGCCGGGTGCACAATAACACCGAGCGCCTCAGCCCTCCCTCTTTCTCTCTTTTTCCGTATAACCATGCCTCATACCGCCAAGCCCCGCTATCAACACGTACACATATTTTCCTTTTTTCCTGATCTGGCGTGTGGGTGCCGGAAGATTGCAGGAGGAACCATTTGGGACGCCGACATTCAGCTCAGCGCTATCAGGCTCGCAATCTCTTGTTTTTCCACTCGGCTCTTCTCTCAACGTTTGTGCCCCTCGTCTCCCCGCGCCTCTCGCACGTCTCCACTGTCTTACTTCATTACACTCACTCCCGCCGCCCGCCACCCGCCACACGCATGCACGTGCCCCCTCGACTCTTCCCCCGCCGTCATCCTTTGGCTCTCGTTCACTCCATCAATCACTCTCCTCATTCCCGTTTCTTCACCTCTTCTGCTCACCTCTACATTCTCCCGCCGAGCGCGCACTCAAGTATTGGAAATTTGATGTCTTGTCCTCCCACTCCAGTACAGAAATGATGTCATGCAATAAAAGTAAATCCATCAACATTTGTTAGTGCAGTGGGGAATGAGTAAGAGAATTGGAGCCCATGGGCCAAAATGGATTGAGAAACCAATCAGAGGGAGAAAAACATTTATCTTTGTGACTTACCCAGCTTTGCGGTGTTAGCGCAGTAGCATGTGAAATAACTGAAAGGGCCCGGGCTGTGAAAGCTACAAGTCGCACGGCTCCGAGGCAGGCAGTTGCTGAGGAAAACACTAGATGGCGAAGCGGAGAGCAACGCTCACCGTCATTAAAGGCGAAATGATGAAATGAAAGGTACTAAGGTATTGGAATTTCCATGCAGCTATTTGATAACTTCCAACTTCATGCTCTGTCAGTGCACATAATTCCCTGCAACCTCCCATGCCTGGCTCGCCCTAAATAAATAGCGCCTCAAAATGGCGGTTAATCTCACTGCATACATCAGAGGCTGATGTATTTCTTTCACGTACGCCGGGCCTGCAAACATTCTGGGAATGCTGAGAACGGGGGGCGACTCTGCGCGACTGTGACTTTGCCTTTTCATTACGTTCCAGGGCGCTCTATTTTTACATGGTGATAGATAGGGAGTATAGGCCGCAACTGAGCCTTGTAACTGCCTTGGCAAGCAGTTGCCTGCTTATTGGAATGCCACGCTCCGCCTCATAAGTTACAGTTTCATTAAAGATTAATTGACCATTGTGTGGCCGCAATTTCACAAAATAATCATTACTTAATCCACTGGTGCAATAAAGTGCATTACTTCAATGGGGGCATTAAATTACCATTGGAGGTTATCGTTGCAGCCATGATACAAAACCAAAGACCTCTGAACTGGAAGATTGTCCGTCGCTGCTAAGTCCAGGCTTGCCCTGTCCTCATAAACTTAATACAGAGGGAGCGCATAGTTTTAGGTTTTGCTGCGTTCGCCCCTTTTTTCTCGAGAAGTCTCCTCCTCTGCAGCTACGAAGTAAAAGGTGCGGCTGAAGCAGCTATTTATCCACTTTTCATTTCTTTGCATAAAGCGCTTTAGGTCCCCGACAGCGAGTGTGTGTTGGGCCTAACAGAGGATAACATGTTCCAGTAGAGCTATTCTCAGCTCTCGGAATATGTTAGCATTTTTTAAAGTTCTGAATGAGGAGTACTTAGCATTCAAATGGATAATGTGCTGGTGTGTCTGCGCCGAGTAGATTATCGTAGATTATCATAAGTGTTCTAAGCACTCTAGACGGCGACAGCTTGTGTTGTCAAACAGGACTGTTGACTAGAAATTTTGTATTATCATGTTATTTAAGCGTTTGTGTGCAGGAGTAATTGTTTCAGACAATTTAGTCCAAAAAAATAAAAAAAAAGAATTCACCTCAAATATTCTTCCAACTAATCACAACACAAAGAGTGCTTGTTTTTGTTTCATTCCCAGAGTGCTCTGAGGTTTGCTTGTTGCTGTGTTGTTCTTCTTGTGTTTTATGGTACACGAATGCTTGCATATGTTTGAAGGAGTAAAACAACAGAAGAATGGAAAATCCCATTTCCTAGGACGTATTAACATGCAAGTGCCTGCACATGCATAATGTGTAATAGACCCTTGCGTATTTGCGTGGAACAAAAATGTCTTCGCACAGCATCTCCACGTACAGCAGCTCTAGCTTTGCAGAAACCCACCTATTCGTGTTTTTTGGACACAAAAGCAAGCGATGATGCAGGTGCAGCAATCACCGTTAAAGAATAAATAAATGGTCTTGGTATTCAGGGTTTGCTACGACTGCCTCCCGAAAAAAAAGAAGAAGAAAAAAAAAAAAAAGGGAATTGCTGAAACTGCACGTTGAAGCAATTGGCGGATTGAGGAGGGCAGGCAGTCTGGAGAGGTAGATGAGCTCTCCATGGTGCTGAATTATTGTCTGTTGTGCTACACACTGGACACAGCCGCACACGTCGAGTACCTTAGTGATTATTTTTCTTCTTCTTTCACCGTGTGGAAGACCACGGCGGGAAACAAATGCACATCAGGAGTATTTTTTTTCTTCTTTTTTTAAACGTAACACCGTGACATTTGCAAAGTACCGTCACGCTGAATATTAGGTGTGCCAAAAAAAAATAAAAAATACGCCGTCCCCGTGTAATTAGAGATGTGGTTGCCGTCGGTGGCTTGTGCACTTCAGTCGCACTGTTCAAGCTGTTCCATCATGTGCTGCCACATGTCCCCGCACAGCAGTGGCAACAGGCCTCAGCTGGTGAGATATTGTACTTGGGTTGCACAATTACGTGCACAGACACAAACACACACAAAGCTACGAGCGCTCGTGTGCACACATGCATACGCACCCTTCGCGGGCTCTTGCAGAAATCACATGTTTTACAAGAACCCTAGAGAGGGGGTGGAGAGACGTATGACAAGCTCTGACATTTCCATTTCAGTTATAAAGGATACAACTGTCCTCAAAGTGTCACTATGTGCTGTGTACAAATCTGAGATCAAAAGCCCAGAGTTATCACTGAAGTTACATCAAACATTTCTAAACAGAAATAATGTTAATCTGTTTGTACTGACGAGCACCTTTTTGCTCGGTGCTCTGAACAATTCACTGAATTCCAGAAAAACTACGCACATACCGCAATATGGTATTTCAACTGTCGCTATGACAACGCACTGCACAGAGCATGTTCTTTTATGCAACATCCGGACAATTTGTGTCAATCCACAGTAAATCATTTATATTGTGTTTTTAATTTAGGCCTAATACAGTAAAGTGTTGTTATCAGACAGGAGTTTTAAAATCCTACCTGACTTAGAATGTACACTGCAACACATGCTTGACTTCACAGATGTTGCTCTAATCTCAAACCAGCGCACACTAGGAGATTTGAAAAATAACGGGCGCAGCACACACTACAGGATATTATTTAGTTTGCCGCACCAGAGCAGGGACCTCCCCGTGTGATCTCACCGGTAAGCTGCTGTAAACAAAACCAAGTCTGCAGTGCCAGTTGCAATAAACATCCCGATCCATACTACAGTCCTGCAAACAGAAGAGCAAGTGGCACTTCCTGGCTCTGTACTACATAGCTAAAAAAAAGTGTGGATGAGAAAATTGTTGCTGGGTGTCTTTCCTGCAGCAAGAACTGCATGCTAGTTAGCAGAGGTGGCAAAAGTATTCACATTCTGTACATAAGTAAAAGTACGGATACTTGTGTAAAAAAGTACTCTGGTAAAAGTTAAAGTACTCATTCAACTCCTTTACTCAAGTAAAAGTAAGAAAGTACAGGCTCTGAAATGTACTTAAGTAAAAAGTAAAAATTATTTTGCCATTAATGAAACAATTCATCCGTTGATAATTTTGCAAAATGAAAAAGTTCTATCAGAATAATCCAGACTTAATTGACCAGATGTCCTGCATGAGCATCTGGATAATTTTTAATGGTAAACTGAGGGTTACTGGGTTGTTGTTTTTAAACCGCTAGCTAGTGTTAGCTAGTTATCAAAACGATGTGTTCCCATAGCATTGCTAACGTTGTAAACTGGCTTCCAAAAAATCCTCAAAAAGCTAATGATAGCAACAGAAACCACACCATACATGAATTTGTTTTTTTCACATTACACCAGTAGTTCTCAAATAGTGGGGTCAGGTGGATTTTCAGTATTACCAGAGCCCGTCTACGGAGAGCCTTCCCACTCTCTATTAAGTCCCATTGTAACGAATTTTGGTTGCAGTTCCATCAGATTTCCACTGGGGGCGATCGCCATGAGTGCAACATGAATGGGACTCTATGGAGCTAAACGGCTAAATGTGTCTCTTTCACCCGATTGTCGTTGAGAAATCTCAGATTTGATTGTAGGTTTTGCAAGTTCAACATGGGTTATAGGTCAAAAGTTGAATGAACGAGAACTTATGTCCTTTCGTTTTCGTACAGGTTGAGTTGTTGTTGCCCATAACACGCTAGCATTGTGCTAATGAACGCTGATTGGTCAGTGAAGGACTGATTACGACCAGATCCCGCTTGACGGCATCGTGGCATCCGAAGCGGGACCAGAATGTTAAGGCGGACTTTTTCGCCCAAGTTTTTTTTTTTCCGGCCCGGTCTTTTAAAACAACGAAACAGAAACTCTTCTAGCACGAGTATTTACCCGTGTCAGCTGTGTTGTCCATGCCTCGAGAGAAAAGAAAGTGCAGAGCGCGAAAGCACCAAAGCAGTGACTGAAGGATTGCCGTAAAGCAGTATCTGGTCGTACGATGTGTATGACGTCATTGACATTTTAAAATACTTTTTAAAGCAAAATAAGTGACTCTAAAAAATCTAACACCCAGCAGTGTGTAATTTCTTTGCATCTCCTTTCAAATTCAATATTCAAATTACTGCACAAAAAATTATATCCTGAGAAAAGTGGATTTTGAGGGGTACTGCTCCATAGACCGCCATTCATTCTGCACTCGTCCTGAGAGCGCCCTCATATGGAATCAGAGTGGAACTGCAACAGTTCAGAACCCGGAAGTTCGGTGAGAGTGGAACTTCTCCCCATATTAGACGTTCTCTGGTATTACTGTCTTTATTGATGCTTGAATGATAAACAAGCCTCCAGTCACTAGGTGGCAGCAGAGCTCAAACTAACCAACAGGCTGTCTGTTCAAAACAGTAAAAGAAGAACACAGGAAGCGCATCGTTGACTTTCCTTCTCTATTCCGATGCTCTAGTCATGTCCGATCATGTCACGTCTTTTACGTCTTGTCATCCGTGGAGGTTAAAAAAGTAACGAGCCTACTTAAGTACAGTAACGAAGTATTGTACTTCGTTACTTGCCACCTCTGCTAGTTAGCTTGTATAAAAGTAACTATGCTAGCATAGCATGCTAACTTGTAAGCTAGCTAACCAGTGTGCTAGTATCCATGTACAGCTGTTCCTGTTTGTAACCATGCAGATTCTACAAGTTAAATATCAAACATACATCTCATATTAACCCTGATGGGACTGTCAGTGGCTCGGGAGGTTTAGCCAGCACAGATTTTTAGTCTGGTTGCTCTCCATTGGAAACTAATAATGCCTGAATGTGAGTAACAGCAACATAATCATGCACATCATCTGACTGGTCGTAGTACTAACCAGTGGATGCAGTTTTTTTTTTCTTTCTGTGTCAGTTAAACTATAGACAGTGTAAAGATGGACGGTGGAACTGCTGCTCAAAAGTGAAGAAAAAAGCAAGTAGAGCTCCCCCTGGTGACCGGCTGCAGTATAGGTCATAAGCTCCGCCTCCTCCATGTTAGTGGGCAGGACTTGGGCCGTACTAAGACACTAAAATACATGTTGAATAATTTTTTTCAAGGATGGTTTCCACCATTTCAGGTGGTTAATATAATGTTGATGCATCTTCAAGTGTAAATGCTTTGGATAAGTTTAGTTTTAGTTTAGTTATTTGACGCTATAGAAACAGGATGTGAGATATTGCCGACTACCAGTTGCCGTGCAAGTGACAAAGTGACGACGCATCGTCCATATTTATATACAGCCTATGGTTGAAATATGTCCCATGACGAAATCCCAGTTGCACGTATTCTTATATGCACTGAGTGAGGCTATGCTAGGCTATTAAACCTATGACCAAATATTTCGGGCTGAGCCTTACAGTCAGGCAAGATCTGAACGAGAATTTCTCACAAAAATCCTGTCCCCTGAGCCCAGTCATTCTTCAGTCTACAATCGAGAACGCAAGACATATATAACAAGTGCTCATACAAGCGGTTTTATATTATTGAGTTTTCAACGCTGCGAGGGCCCTTCCAAATAATACTAAAGAAAATAAAGTAAAGAAACCAATCAACCAATCGATGAGACAGAGCCTGTCTGACGGTGCAAAACAAGGGGAAAACAGTGGCACTTGGAGAAATGGCAATCTGGAGCTAGCAAGAGTGAGCAAAAGGGAGAAAAAAGATTTATGGTCATGGTAGCCCAAATGGAAACTCACTCTTGATTGACCACTTCCAATTGAAAGCTGACCTCCAGGTCAGCACGGAAAGATTTCATCAGGTATTGGAGTTTCAGCATGTTAGAGAGAATTAGAAAAAAAACGTGCGCCGCCATCCATCTTGAAAATTATCCTGCCTTATCAGTTCTCTGGGCAAAAAGGATGCATGTTTTCGGGAAGGGAAAAGTTGCCTGAGACCATGGATGCGTGCATGGATCTTTGTGAGAGATTGTTCAATACGGAGCTTGGACAACACGTGGGATATGTGTGTCATCAAAGACAGATTTTCAGTTGTAGCATGTCCAGGTTTCAGGAAGAACAAGATGGAGGGACTGTGTTTTGTTTTCGTCTGTGCGTCCAAGCAAGAGAGAGTGAAACCGAGTCGGAGAGAAAGAGAAGATGACGAAAAATGCCTCTGTTGGTTTACTGTCGGGCTCATCCAACGGTTTTTCAGTAATTTATTCTCTGCAAGACAAGGACGCTGTGTTTACTGATATACTTTAGTCTCCGAATGAATTTTTCAACGAGTCCATCATCAAAAAGGAGAAAAAAAAAGAAACTTAATTGATCTGTATGTTTGTTTGTCTTTCCCATAATGTTTGCTGCATTTTCACTTGAAAAGAGGGACAAGCATCGAGCGACAGAGCGATGAGTATCTAATTCATCACTCTCTGCATGACTCGCCTACAGGGCCAGTTTAATTTATTTTCACTTCACCACTTTGAAAACTGTTGGCTCAGGCTATTCTAACATATTCATAAATCTTCCGCGATAGGCTCGTGGCTCCTCCAAGATAGGCTCTTGAGGAAACTGGAGAAAGAGAGAGGAGAAAAGCGTGCGGTGGGGACTGAAAGAAGCAAATTAGTTTGCTTTTGTTTTGGTGCTAATTTATGACAGCCGTACTGGAGGTGATTTGGTCCTTGCAAGGTAATGGCTTGTGGAGGTTCCAGGGCCTTTTTTATCTTTCATTTTGGCGCCGCTAATATACGTGACCAATTTGCATTTTTCAACCCCCGGTTCATGTTATAGTCTATTTGTGCCGGATATCAAATTACACAAACAATATTCCAATCTTCTAACTAATAAACTGACAGCTGCCGCCGTTTTGCCGTTTAAAAGACACTGCCGATATAAAAGCAATCATTAAAAACTGCTAACGGATAGAGGAGTGGGCATTAAAAGTTAAACTAAACCGTGCAAATCCTGGCCATTTAACTACCACGTGCGAATTCCCCCTTTCATTTAATTCCTATTCCTCAATAAGCTATTTTTACTCCCAGGTCCCATTGGAGACAGGAATTGAGAATCCAGCCAAAGCCAATATCATCGAGTTTCTCGGCTTTAGCCTGGAGACAGGACAAACAAATAAAGACCAAATTAAGTTGGGAGAATAAAAGTGTGTTTTATTCCCAAATGCAGTGACGCTAAATAGCGAGGGTCCTTCATTCTGATTGAAGTTAAGAGAATAAATGAGTTCTCAGAAATGAGAATCACAAGATCTGGTGTGTTAAAATTCAAGTTGGATTACTATACCTTCCTGAAAGTCAGTGTTTGCGAGCTTACACTGTAATTTATGCTGAATCATTGAGTTCATGTTGCATGACCGCGCTCTGATGCACTCCTCTGGCTGTGACTGACTGCCAGTAAAACGGCACGCATTTTATGCACTCTGCTGCGACGCACACCGAAACTGTAAAGCCCAAACCTCCCGAGTTATATCAAGTGTAAGCAATGGAATGTTTCATATTTATTAGATAAAGGCCGTGCTAAGTCGTGCATGAATTTTAATTCGGATAGGTTGTTGAAAAGGAAGAGGAGGGTGGGGAGAAGAAGAAGAAGAAGGGGCGGGGGGAGAAGGCACAAGGGTTATTTGCCAAACACTGCACAAAGCAAAACTGTGGGAGAGAAGGGCGAAAACTGAGTTTAGGCTTTGATAGGTAGCTCCCTTGATGTCCGATTCCACTACAGCATTCTAATCTAAATCTAAGCGAAAGCAAAGGGAATATCCAGGGAGTGTCATATCCGCAGTGTGTTATCTGTGGCTCACAGCCCCGCCAGCTTCACAAAGAAAGACCACAGGAGTGAGAGGGAAGTGTGGGCTGGGGGGGAGAAAAAAAAAAATGCATTCCCTTTTGAAAATGTGTTACTTCGGGAAGACAGTGTGAAAGTGTCTCCAGGAAAATTTCTGACCACAGCTAAATTCACCAGCTCGCTCATTTCTCGTTAATTTCAATGCCGTCTCGGGCCGCCCCGGAACGTCGAGCAAATCGCAGGAAAAGCTGGAACAATGTTTGATCGCGGGTTTGTAATCCCTTGTTGCGTGTTTTCTAGCAACGTGTGCCTTAAGGTAGAGGAAGGGCTGAGGTCTGGAGAGAGAGAGAGAGAGAAATGAAACCAGAAAATGAGAAGAAAAAAAAAAGGCATGATTAAAAGTTTAATTAGAAGAATGAAATGGTGTGGGTTTTCTATTACTGCATCCTTGTTGTGGTTCTGCATACCAATATGAAACCTTCATTTAATTCATAAGAAATTAAAACACCTATTCTAGATTATGTTTTTTTTTCTGTATCTCAGTCCGCTCATTTCCATTAGATGGAGAGGATGCAACATTTAACAGCCGGTGAAAGATTCAAATATTCAGCATACGTCCAAAATGTGGAGTTTTAAAAAGTGTCGGAAAATGACAGGGTGAAAAAACGAAAAAAAGTTAATATATTTCCAAAGGAAAAAGTTATGAACACAAAACCGAGATATAAATAATAATAATAAAAAAAATAAGCTGACAAAATGTACTTGACATGGCTCATCTCGGATCACAAGACGTGGCTCCAGCAGTGCGGGAGATCACAAACGCACACATCACTGTGACATACCAAGCAGAGCACTCAGACAGAGAGAGATGTACACAGCGCCGAATGCGATTCTCCAAATCCACCTGCTAAAAGCGGAATTCTCGAATTTCTTCGCGCCCTCTTCATTCCCTAAACGCCGGTGATTTAGACAGCTGCTTTAAAAAAAAGAAAAAGAAGAAAAAACGCTTTCCCATTCACCCTCAGCGCAGACAGAAGAAAAAAATGCGTGTAAACAGAAAGGGCTTCACGGAAATGTCATAAAATAATAAAAAAGAGGAATAATGGAAGTGCTCGGCGTATTCATCGGGATCCAAAACTCAGGTTTAGTCAGGCAATAATTCAGATGACACTGCATTCTTTATTCTCACCCGCCAATGTTTGGTAGCCCATTGTGCTCCGAGTACACTGGCAAATTTCACGTGTTCCCATTTGCCAGTGATGCTTTTAGTGAGGATTAACTTGATAAAGCATCCGACGGGGCCTCATTCATGTCGGGGAGCAAAGTTGGGACGGGGAAGCTAAACAGGAAAAACGACTCCAGACAGACAGCGGCTGAGGACGGAGATGCGCTTCTACAGCTCGGATGCGATCGTGTCACTCGGGATTTCACGAATCTGTGCGTTTCTGCTCGGCGTATTGTCGCTGCCCCGCGAAAACCGCGTATTTTGACAAGATATCCAGCCTGACAGTGCAAGGTTCACTAACAGGTCCGTGCTGTTTACAGTTTGGCATAGGCGCTCGCAGTAAGTAGCTGGAGGTTAAAGAAAAGATTCTGGATTGGTTTGATTCAGAAAAGGTCACTTGTGACTTGAGACACAGTGTGTTTACTTGCATTTAATCAAAAAGACAGTCTCCTCTGCCATTCCAAAGCGCCACGATCTACCCCAAACACCTTCTGTCAGCACTGATGCAGTTCATAAATGCGCCAGTGGGCTTTTTACAGTAGGTACTGTTGTGTGTTAGCCTTTTGTAGCCGGACTCAGTCCTCATCACACGCCACTGGCATTTCATTATGGGCCGTGTTTCACCCGTTGCAGAGAAAAAAATAAACACCTCTGCATGCAGTTAGACATCCCTGCAACCAATCAGAGCCTTTGTGTTGTAAACAGATTAATCGTGAAGCCCAGTCAAACAGAAACAGGGTTCATGGAGGGGTCATTCAGTCGCCTCGAAACGCTGCATATATGAACAAAGCATGTGTAGTCGAATACAAAATGCAAAGAAAATAAAGACAACAAGGCAATCTGTTTTAGTAATACTTTCAGAAGGTAATTGAAAAAAGGCTTTGTGCAGCTCCATAAAAATAGCACGCCACGTCTCTGTTTTTTAAAGGCGTGTGAAAATAGCAACATATGGATGTTAAAGCCTTAGCAACATTCAAATTGACTTTGTGTCTGTGGTTACAGCGACTGCCTGTAGGCTCGTGGAGTTAAAGCACCGACATATGTCACCGCGATGACGTGTGGGGTTATTTTTATATTTAAAAAAGAAAAAAAATTGACAGTGAGTCAGAGTTCAATGCGTGCAGCTCTCCTCTCCTCCCTCTGATGTCCACCTATGAGCTATCACCTCATCAGAAGAGGTAAGCGTTTCCCTTCAGTTCTTCATTGATTCGACATACCAGAAATCCAACATATCGGATTGGTTTAGGACTGCGGGGTCCTGTAGTTCAATCTCATCCTCTGTCCTGCAAGTCATTCCTGTACGTCACATTTGTTTGGGCACAGTAAACCTAAATGGTGCATTTCCTTTTTTTTTTTTGACATTACGATTAGTCTCAAAATATTATTTTCAGCTGTTACTTAATTTTTATTTCAACTTTAACTAAAAAAAACACACTGTATTTTTTTGCCATTAGTGTTGGCAGTGATCTGTGAACTTCCACACCAGCCAGATGTGACTCCTCCCCACAGTTTAAATGCCAAAAGTTAGCATTTTAGCTAATTGTCTGGTAAAAGGTCAATGGGCATTTGCAAATGAGACACATGGTGGGTGTTCATTAGATGTGCCGAGAGCTGCTAGTGCTTATTAGAGTAGCGCCGGACCCGGCCAGTGTCATCCTCCTCCGGGGATGGTCTGTGAAGCCCATTTATGGCGTATTGTCCGGAGAGAATAATGCTGTCAAAGCTGTTATTTTTTTGGGCACTGACTGTAAAGGGCAGTGAAGAGATACAGTAAAATGTGTGAGGGAATCTAGCTCTGTTATGTGTGAATAAAAGGGTGATCAAGCTGCTTTTTGAACCACCCTGAGCTTCACAGGTCGTTCCAAATGGCTCGATCCTCCAATGTTTTGAAGTACGCCGAGTTATAAAAGAAAAAGCATGCAAACACATGCTGGTAAATCTGCACTTCATACTTTCTTCTGTGCATTTTCCTGATTAATCAACTGCCCCTTTCATTCATCTGAAACCAGTTTTTGAAACACTTCATCAGTTTGAGTGAAGGCACAGCAGAACAGTGGAGGCGGTAATAATATGGGACACCATATTATATATTTTTTTTCCCTTAAATTAAATGTGCAATGTGCAGCAGCACACTTGCGATGTTTATGCTTATGCAGAACATCTGTGACACACACGGTAGCGGTGGCGGGTTAGGAGAATCTATTATCATACATACATTATCCTTGTGTTTATTAGGGGTTGGTTGGGGGCTGGCATCAGTCGCCACCACTCACATCAACCGTCCTCATCCCTTTAAAAGCAGCCTTTTCACATCGCGGAGAACTGACAGCCTAGTTACAGAGTGACTCCACCAGCAGCAGTTATTTCCCCTTTTTCCTTCACTTTCTTTAGTCATGCAAATTAACCCATGCCACTTTCTATACAGCTCATACTATAAATTATTTGGGGATGCATTTACAGGGAAATCTTTAGTTATGAGGCTGTTGAGAGTGGTCCATGTTTTTTAAATTTAAAAAAATGGGAGTATTGTCCAACAGCTCCTCCAAATTAAATAATATACATTGTTTGTCCATGCTGTCGGGAAGAGCCATAGAGTGTATATAAATATGGACAATGCGTCCCCACTTCCTTGCATTGGCCAAACTGACGCCATTTTCCCGGGGACACGGACGGCACCATCTTGCGACTTTGAAGCCAGAGTCTGGGCTGTACGGTCAGAGAGTGTAGCCAAGAGTGGTATCGATGACCCGCCCGCACTTCCGTCCATACCCACTCGCGTTTTTGTCTAATTAATACTACGGCCACCAGTTACAAGGAAATGTTGGATTATGCACTTATATCATTAGCTTTCTTTCCAACTCTCAGGGTCCTACGGGACTGCTTCAGCTTGTAGAGAGCATGATGTCACATCCTGTTTTTATAGCATGGAACTAAATGGAAACTAACTAAATGGAAACTTCTCAAAGACATGGACACTTCACTATTATAATAGCTACCTAAAATGACAAGAACAGTCCTTGAAAAAAAATTTATTTGCTCTACTTGCTTTGGCTTCACTTTTGAGGACCTGTTCCACCATCCATCTTTATGCAGTCTATGGGAAGAGCACACAAACCTGGTGCCCTAATCGGGTGATCGGGTGACATCTCCTATATGTAACATACATGTTTTCCAAGCACTAGTGGCTTTAAAAAATAACTACTGGTATTGGTCTAGGTAAAGATCCTGCCAATAGAATGTAAGTATTATCACTAAAAACTACTTAATTACTACCATATTATATTATTAGATGATTTAGACTCATTCATACTCATGTAAAAGCAGGATTTTGCTGTAGCTGGTTGAGGTGGACCTTATTTTACCGTATACATGTTATGTATTATTTAGTGTAGTACTTCAACTATTGATTATTTTCAATATGGATCTGTCAGCAGGTTGATTTATCCAATAATTAACTGATTGTTGGGTTTGCAAAAATTCCAAACTATAGTATGAAAACAATTACAAATAAAGTAAATTCTATTGCTAATCAATTCTAAACTCGTGGGTGGTTTAATCAATAACAATTCATCACATGCAATGTGTGTTAAAGACCTAATTTGCCAAGTAACCAGTAGCTTAAGACGTGAGAGAAATGGTTCAATAACAACAACTGAGATGAAGAGGAATTACAGCGGGATTAAATGACCTCAAATGCGTACTTAAAATGCAGTACTTGAGTAAATATTAATCACTACCACCACCATTTGCCCGACCAGCATTGGTGTTAATACATTACACCGCTGCCAATTTAAAACATGCCCCCAACCAATGTTTTGTGATGAAGATCTTTGCATCTCTGCATGTCATTTGGAAATTTCAAATATATGCAAGGAGCTCTGGCAAACATATCATAGCGAAGACCACCTGTGTTCTTCTGTCATCTGCTTGGGTTTATGAACACAGAGGAAGAATCGCCTATGGACATAGCCTCATGTTTCTTAATATACTGCAAGTGCATATTTTTCAGAAAGAGAAAACCCCTGTGATCAAGAATAATAGGCTTCATAAAACGTTTCCCGGTAGAGTCAGAAAAATAACGCTATTCAGGAGCTGACTGAATTGCAAGGGAACAATTGGGGGGGGGGAGAAAGAAATCAGAGGCATTAATCCTGTCAACGCGGGGCTCAGCTCGAACCTGAGCCTGTGGCCGACGTGAATGAAGAGACAACCGCTACAACCGTGTTAATGACAGAGTGAAAACTGTAGGGTGAATTAAATGATCGGATCTCATTATAAATATATTTGAGCAGCGGAGACCTTAAAAGCTCTCCAGCGACTACACTGCCTCTTCACGGGCTGTGTGAAGTGCCATCACTTTGAAGAGCACTATGATTGTTGGAGAACTTACACCATCAGTTGTCTTTCTAATTTAGTGCAAGACACGGTAATTGCTCTTAAAAGGACACATTTGCAGGCTGACTCGCAACACCCAACGTTTGCCCACACAAAACACATAAACACACGCACACACGCACACCATTATAATTTGTCTTAATACAAAAGCCTAAGCCAGAAACCAATTGGAAAGGCTTTTCCTTTCTATTGGGGTTATTATCAAGCCAAAAGAAAGAATCTTTCCAGGCCTGTCATCTATCAATTGGGTGACAAAACAGTCTTCAAAGCACAAGGCTAATACATTTGGCGCATGACAATAAAGCTTTCCCCAAAACCTATAGAGTGTTCCGAGTAAGTGGCGGCGGAGGATTTAAAAGTGTTTCTTTGACAAACCACTTAGTTCTCTGATTTTGGAGGACGAGTAATGATCCCTTCAGAGACGAAGGGGGGAGGTGTGCGGATTGAAAGTAAGCCTCTGTGATTCTCAAACCGGTTTTAATAACCTGCGTAAACTCAAATAAATCAAAGACGAAATCACTCTTCTCAAACACTTGACCACAGTTACACCGCCTTTCATCACTCCTTCTCCCCAGGGTGACTGTCACTCGGTGTAATTCCTTCTCTCGGGCTAATTATTGCCTGAGCCGATGTTTAAAACAGAACTATTTTCACTTAAAAGAACGTAACTGCTAATGGGTAAATGTTGCGATTTGCATAAATTGACATATGATGTGTGAGCCAAATGAGAGTACATTCATTTTCTAATACTGACAAAGCCGAATGACAGTGACTCATGTATACGTACTGAGTATATCTCTATAGATGAGAGGCTGTCTCTGACAAGAGATAAAAATAGCAGTGCCTTTACACTGTTTTAATTGTCTTAATATACATTGCACCTGCATGGAAGGTACCAGTTTCTGCTCTCACGACTGATTAGTTTGCACAGTTCAAGCAACTGTTTTGAATTTAGGCCCGTCTTTGATCAAAGCTTTAAAAGAGACTTAAGAACACAATCACATTAGAACACGAGCAGACATCTATAACCAGAAAATTGTACTGCAATCCCCAGAGGAGATTGGGGAGCAAATCTATCCCAATCCCAGCCCCAATTAAAAACTGCATTGACATTCAATTCTTCAGAGGCCACAGACCATTTCCTTACTGAACATCGGAGTATTTCATGTATGACTATAGATCTCCTTTAATTTTAATTCCAAAATGGAGTTTGACCCCACTGCCACGAGATGTCCAACATCCCGGGGAAGCGTGCGGATGTATTTCATTTGTTTACCTTGGAGATGAAGCTTGCTCTCGGGGCTCTGCAGAAGGATTGAGCTAACCGAGTCCAGATTGTCATAGCTACTGCATCCCAGGGGCCCCGTCCGTGTCTCCGTCACCTGCAAGAGAATTAGGACTCAAATGAAACCAGCGTTTCAGAAAAAGTCTGCCTGTGGGCTGCAGACATCTGCAGGATATGTGTGCACAGTGGTGAACGCTTGCAAATCTGTGTTTCTGTCAGTCTCTACATAGTATTCCCATGCTCTGGTTTATTTCTTGTATAATGCTTTAAACCTGTAATAGGGATCACAAGACCAACCAACCATTAAAAATGTAACCTGTGTTGGGCCATGGAAATCCACAGATGCAGTAGTTTATGTGATATTTAAGTGAACTGGTATGGTAAAATCCCTGACTTCATCAGCAAGCCGAATTTTAGCGAGTGCATCAAAAGGATACACTCGCTACTGAATGACAGGTATGATGCACCGACCACATCCAAAGGCCCCCTGTGAAAAAGCGTGCTTCTAAATCTCCACAGGCAAACAGTTTTGCTTTTCAGAGCCTTAGAAAAGGAGAGATAGAGTCCCTTGGAGCACAAAATGCTTGCCCTCTTCAAACAGTTCAGATGGCTAACAAGAAAGCAATGCACTACCTTACAGATCTGCATGCAGCATGAGTCAGATCTCTGCTCACACACAGAAGAAGGTTTAGGTTAGAACGTCTTGCCCAGCCACAGTCGTTTAGCTGATATGATTCTGGTTATTCGGATTCACACTCCGCCATTAATGAAAGGTTAACTCATCCTCTTAGAAGATGGGTCCAACTCCCAGCTCCTCAGCCTAACTGAGGGACGGAGGTGACGGCGGCTTGACCTCCCAGCGTTCTGGCTCAGACTCTTAGGAGACATGCAGTTTATTCTCTGGAAGGTATTCTGACCCATGTTGCTCTCAGCCACTGATGAACGGCCCACTCCAATTCAGTTCTTCATACCAATATGAAAGTGATTACAGCTGTTTAGCACATGCTTTTCTACCAACAGGGAGCATTATCAGGCGTCTGCACAAGTACAGGCTTAGTCTTGCCTTCCCCCAAAAGGACTTCTCAGAGTCCCTATCTAGAAGTGCTTAAGCTAATTGCTCAGGTAGCCTCTCAATGCGGGAGATAAGGAAGAGGACACAAGTCGCTGGTTAAACTATGGTCAATTCTAGAGCTAAGAAGGAACCCAGTGTACCTGCTAGCTTGAACGCCAAAGGGGAGTGACAAAAGGCAGCACAGGGACACTAAGCGTGTATCATTTGCAGAAGTAGTAGACGGCCATATTCACAAATTCTGGCCATGAAACACAACCAACCTGGAGCTTTTTCAGATGATGATAACAGCATCTCTGACCAAAGCTCAGAGTATGGTCCTGATAGGAGTCCATTTGACAGTGACAGTGCCCCCTGAACATCTGCTCCTGGCTACATGGAGCGGTACAGCCCTGAGCCACGTTTTGAAAAAAATCAGTTTTTAAGATCACAGCTAACGGCCCAGGCCACATGACTGACAGTGAGGAAGATGCTAACTCAGGATATCTCACTCTCTTGCAGTCACCTAGGTGAACCTGGATTTGTTAGCTTCTCATCGCTCTGATGCCTAGTTGACTGCAGAAGTGGTCATCTCAGGGCAGAACTTTTATGAATGAAGCGAATTGCAGCTATGAAACAACGTCTAACTACAAGGTTTATCGACAAAAGGAGCGAAGTCCTGAGTTAGTGCCAAGCTGCTAAATCAGATTGAGATCAAAAGAGCGACCGGTTTCCTCCAACCTGCATCTATACAAAACGGCAGAAAAATACTACAACCTTTATCGGACCACAACTCTTACAGCCGGCTCACTACAACAGAGATGATCAATAGCTAAAGGAGCAACATGCACCGATGAACTCTTTTCAGGGACTGGGTGACTGAGCATAGATAGTGACTGTGTATGATCTTACCTACGGTGTCTATACATGTGTCTATTTGGTTTATCCATTAAGTATTAGTGTTGTGCAGAAGTTTTGCTGCACCACGCCACTAGTTGACAGACATAGTGTCTTGCATGTGAACTAACATCCTTTTTTTTTTAAACCTGGCACCTAAAGAATCAGACACAACATCACACATCTAACACAACCAGCCATGAGCAGAGTTAAATCTCCTGCTTAGAATCCTTTGTCCACGGCGTGCAGGTGGCACATAGAACAAAGGAAGAAAATTCTTTGAGACACACAATCTCTGTCTCTCACTCACTAACCATTCGTTCTCCCTTTAAATTAGACGTACATATGTTGTGTTTTCATTTATAATCCTGCAAATAAATGTTTTTGAATACAGTATATAAGCTGGTCTGTTTAATGTTGTAGAGCAGTGAATGTTGCCAACGTTGCCAACCTATAGTAAAAAAAAGGAAGAAAAAAAATAGAATATACTTTACTTTCTATGTGGTTAGTGACGGTCACTGTTACCAGGGTGGTGCCCCATAATTATTAAGAACTTAATATTTCCTATTATAATAATTATTAATCATAATATCTTCATTGTAGCTAATAGCCATATTTGCTCCTACAAAACAACACCTGTTGTTTATATTTATTTTATATTTTATTACTGCTACTGTCAGAGTATAGTGGAACAGTTTTTTTTTCCTTTTTCAGTCACGTACACCTTCTTGTGTGCTAATTGTACCGGGTTCACAATGGTGTATTTGCACCCTGTTGTCCGCAGACAAAGGGAAATTAACAATGCAGAATATAATGAGACAAAGGAAGTATGACTTGCATTAAAAAAAAAAAAAAAAAACTCTTTTTATACTGCGCATTTGTAATCTATAAACTGGTGACACGTTCACCTTGTCCAAGGATGCGATTTCCTTTGCAGTCACGATTTGAGGGGGAAGTGGCCTTTTTATTTTATTTTTTTCCATCTTAACTACGTGCTTGTTCTTTTCCCCCCAACAATAGCGCAGAAACAATAGCAGTGCTTTTTCTTGCCCACCCGAACCATTGTCAAAAGAAATAATGACACTATTCAGATGTGAAGAGGCTGCTTTAAAATATATAGCCTACACAACTGCGACGGTCGCTGCACTCGAGAAGAAAGGAGACAAAGGGACGCTTCCTCGTTAAATTCTCACAGTAGTTTTGTAATGGTACTTTAATGCCGTTCCAAGAAGCCAAATAAGTACTCAACGGAAGAGATTAGGAGGGGGAGATGAATCTAACCAAACCCTCAAGTGTTTTCTCACTAGCACACAAAAGCTTTAATGAGAACTTCACAGAAAATTGAAACGGAAACCAAATGTTGAAATTGCAACCAGTGTCATGTTCTTGAACTGCAGAAGTGTGGAACTGAGTCAGACCTGACTCACAAATTTGAGGACTTGACCGGACACAGACTCACGACTCAGCTCGGATCTGACACTGCTCCCTTGTAGCCTGACTTGGATTTTTGGCGAGTGGTGGTGATGGTGATTATGTCCAGGAATATTTATCCATTTTTACATACAGTCAATGGTTTAGAAAAAACAAGAGGTGTTGTAGGTTCTTTTATTTGATCCAAAAACAGACAACAAATCTGAATTATATGGCTGCTGTAGCTGCTGACGTAACAGCAACAAAATTGCAAGAGAGCAGAACGTTCGCATTACTCCCTTCGTTGAATATGAATGATTTATGACAGATTGCCGCGTGTACGATGCAGTCGCCGTGATTTCAGCCCTATACACAGTCAGTGCTTCCGAGACTGATACGCGGCCATGCAGGCTGCTGTAATCAAAATCTTGTCTTATAAAATCGATAGACAATCAGAAATGCAAACGTTAGCTCGCTAGTTGTCACTGATGGATGGCCGGCAGCCTAAGCCTACTGCTTCTCCTAAATTAATAAAAAAACATTGATATACGTTAATGTTACTGTCACCGCACAGACAAACACACACACTGTATACGCAGAGAGAGTTGTTGATAATTGCGAGTTGCTTGTAAAATCGATAATATGAGCCTAATAAAGATGTTTATGTGTGGTATGCATATAGACCTATATATATGGCCTTTACTTTTCAATTGAATTTCCAGAAAATTGCATATGAACTTTTGTTCATCACCCAGCTATTTAAATCTGAGTCTAATGAAAAGTGCTGAAGGCTGAGTTGTGGTCTTCACAAAGGGTCTTCATATTTACACAATGTGCAACACTGATAAGTTAACCAAATCACATATGTTACTCTGCATGATATCCACCACATGGCCTCAATATCATGTCATTCCACACTCTGTATGTGCGTGTGATTGACAATATTATACCGCTTTGCCTGTCATTAATGTTGATACTATAGCAGATGGTGGTCTGACAAACAGGAAATTAGACAGATGTATATCTTACACAACCATCAGGCTGTTGGGGGTGGGACATAATCAGAAGACCGACAGGGACAGACTCTTGGAGAACTATATAATCTTCAGTGTTCAAGCCATATGCTCTACAGTAATGTGTTAGGGCACGTGATAGAGCTGTGCTATGTTAAGCATTTTTACCTTAGCCTCTGTAGTGTTATTGAGCACCTTTGGGTCCTATGAGTTGAGTGGAGGGGCCTCTGTGGATCATCCCACAGATACTTGATCAGTTTGGGATCTAGTGAATTTTGAGGCCAGGTCAACACCTTGTGCTGTTCTTCTTGTTTTTGAGTTGTTCCTAAACCGTTTTTGTGCCTGTGTCATGCTGCATCCTTTATAAACCGATAACCCACAACGCTATTCTTGCCTATATGGTGTTCGTCCCTGTTTTGCCACAGAAACAGCCCTGACCTGGTGAGGCTGGGACTCTATTAGACCTCTGAAGGTGTGTTGTGGTATCCGGCACCAATAAATTTGCAGAAATCTCCAAGTCCCGCAAGCTGCTAGGTAGGACCTCCATGGATCATTTGTCTTTTGAATTTGAGGCCCAGTGAACACCTCGTGTTCCTCAAACCATTCCTGAACCATTTTTGCTTTCTGGCACGGTGCATTATCCTGCTGAAAGAGGCCACTGCCAACAATGCTTAGGTAGTAGGTGGTACTTGCCACCGACATCCCCCGTGTGTCGCCTGAATGGCAGGACCCAATGTTTCCCCAGCAGAAAATTGCCCAAACCATCACAATGCCTCCTCTGGCTTGCCTTTCATCGGACCGGGCCACATTCTTCCATTGCTCCAGAAAGTGGTCCAGTTCTGAGGCTCACATGGCCACTGTAGGTGCTTTCGGCAGGCCTACTCTGTGGATGGCAGCCAGCATGGGTGCTAGTCTGTGGCAGCCCCATGAGGGTACTGACGCCTTTGTATCAGTGTTGAAGCTTTCAGCAATTTGTGCGATAATAGCTCGTCTGTTGGATCGAACCACACAAATGATCTGTTCAATCTATTGGTGCAGTGTCATCAGTTAAATTAAAATCGTTTGCATGGGAAAGATGGGTTTAAAATTAACTTTTGCTGTCATTTGCAACAGTATTAGTATGCATTATAGTATCATTATAGACACTAAAAAAATAGACATTAATGTTCAACCCATTGCATCTACATGGTCAAACATCTCCAATCAAGTTCCCTTCTTGATTTCCCCTCCAGCCAAGCAACAAGCTTTGAAATGTTCTTGATCACACTTAGTCATTAAACATATGGAACACTGACAGCACACAATCACTCATGGGGGGTGGGCTATGCAGTGTCTGGTGGGCGGGGCCGTTCAGGAGGATAGGACCGCTTGTGTGGCCTGGCCTCCAGCGCAGTGTGGTCACTACCTCCCAATTTTAATCGCAAACAACTCACATCTCACAAATACCCATAGGTGGGGGTGGGGGGGTGACTGGGTCGTCTTGTTCCCCTGTTCCCTGGGTGCGCCGGGGTGGCGGTGGGGGGGCTGGCAGCTCTCCCATGGGCCTGCGGTACCTGCCGGCTGTATCGCTGGGGACCTGCCTGATCCGGTGGGGACCTCGTTCTGGCAGGGTGGTGGTCCAGGTGTGGTGGCAGCGTGCCGTGGTTGGGGGGACTGCTTGGGGGGGGAGTACGGTGGGGTGGGGCCCTGTCGGGATGGGGGGGTCCCTGGGTGCTTGTCTGGCCGTTGCCGGCGGGGGGGTGTAGGGCCCTGGAGATCTGGGGGATGGGTGTGGCTGCCGACTGGCGGTCACGGTTTGTTTGTGGTTTGTGTTGTTTGTGTTCGACTGGGTGAGTCACAGGGGGAGAGCGTGTTAGAATGAGGGAGGGGGGAGGTGAGTAAGGTGAGTGCACGGAATGAGTGGGAGAACCTGGTGGAGGGTGTGAATGAGTGAGGAAATGAGAGGAGGGCTGAGTGGGATGGGTGGAAGTGTATGAGTGAGTGGGTGTGCAAGTAGGTGGCAGGGGAGGGTTGGGTGGGTGGGAGGAAGGGAGGGGGGGCGGGGGTGGGTGCTGCCGGGGTCCCTGGGCGCGTGGCTTGGGCGTGGGGGCGGGTGCTGGCCCGTCCCGGGCGGCCGTCTGGGGCGGCCTGGTCCTTGTGGGCGTCGGCTGGGCCGCGTGTCTGGTGGGGGTGGGGGGTGCTGCCCTCGGGCTCGTGGGGCCGTGGACCCTACTCCGTTCCTGTCCCGGGTGGCTGGTTGCCTGGCGAGGTTGGTGGCTGCCTATCTTGGGCCGCCGGGGCCTGCTCGCCGCAGCTGGGGGGGGGGGGGTTCTGGCCGGGGGCCTCCTATGCCACCGGTTGGATGGAGGCATGTCCCTCTGTGGTGTGGTGGTGGGGACACGCACCCTGGGGTTGCTGCTGGTGGTTGGGGTCCTGGGACTTCCTGTCCATTGTCTGCTCTCCTTGGGGGAACGGTTGCACCATCACAGCCATCTTTAAACACTCTTCATCCTCATTCTGCATGGTGACACAGTCACTGCATCCTCTGGTGAACATTTAAACCGTGTATACAAACCGTGAACATTAAGGACTACTGTGGTTTAGTTATCTGCTGTGTTATACAAACATGTATGTGTAGACTTAAACACGAGTGTATGAAACTTTTGTGCCATGGTTGTTGTCTACCCCAGCGTAATCTTTCTCTTTTGTGTGCCTTTTAGGATTGTCAGCTTGCTCTCCGGCCGAGACCGGGTGATGTTCTTTGTTGTGTTTCTCAACAGGTGTAGCAGTTGCTGCTTGGTGTATCCCTCTTTTTCTCTCCATCCCCCCCCCCCCCTTTTTCTCTCAACTCCTGTCCACTCTATCTTTCCTTCTCTTTCTCTCTCCGTGTCAGGTTCAGCAATATTATGTAAAGGTCCATCCACCAACATGTATAAAAAATAAAATAAAGTTTAACTGAGATTATCAAGAGGAGCCTTATCATTCATAAAGCTCCCCTTGGCAAATCAAAATCTGCTCAGCACAATATAAAGAACAGATCATTATTCTGCTTGCTTCGATGCTGGACAGGACAAAAAAAAAAAAAAAGAAATGTTCTTGACGGACTTGCATAAAGTGCACGCGCAGATTGATTACAGACCTAGACCTGCTAATCACACTCCACCATCTTGCTGGCTGCTGACGGCGCTCTTTCTCCTCGCTTTTGTTGTGCTTATCACCGAATGAATTACCTTCTATAAAAAGGTTGTGTTGCATGATACACGGTGACTGAGCATAGTGAATATCTGTCCTCTGTCACCCGCTGACATCGTCCCAAGCGGCAAACGGAGGCGGCTGAATGAGCAAGCTGAGGCACATTACATACGAACCGTGCGCTTAAGAATGAAGGCAGCTTGCCACGCGGTTATTTTTCTCCAAAAATTATGATTCCAAATTAAAGAGCAGCGTACCAAGCTTTATGGATTACCGAGACTGACCCTTGTAATCTGAATGACCTTAGGAGAGCCGTGTGCGCTACTTGTTAGGCTCTCTCTCGTCTTTAACTCCAGCACACACCATAAGAGTGCTGTGCACCAGATTATGAAAATGGGGAGTATAATAAAAATACAAGGAGCAATCAAAGGAGTGAAGTGGGCCGAGGGGGACTTAGAGGATTTGGATTATTAAGCAGAACACAACAGTGAAATCCCACCGGGCCCAGACTGTATCACAGCCCACAGTCAGAAACCACGGTTCTGGAACATCCTCTCTAATTGTCATCTGTCATCAAGAAAACCATCTAACCAAGTAAATAAGCGATAATGCACATGAGATCCTAAGTTTCTTCTGTCTCTGTGTTTTCTGTTGGCAACCGAATGTACATATGCGATCCCCCCAGGCCCCAAATGTTGTAAAACTAAGTTTCTTTCCTCCTGTCTGTGCAAACTGTTTTTGTTTTTCAAAATGCAAAATTCATCGGGATGACAGACGTACAATGCATCCGCGGTTCCTCAGGTATGTGTAGGAGTATGTGTGGGTACCGGACGTGTGTTTGTATTGAGACTCAATTATATTGCTTCTTTCTACTCACATTAAAATAAATCCTATGTGAGCTTGTCTCTGCCAGTTACATGCATAATCAGTAACCAAGTGCATCAGCCAAACATTCTGACCTCAAGCATATTTAAAATTTTTTGGTTACATGTTTACACCTTAAAACCACTGCAAACCCACTGGCGCCCATTAACTATTCCAGACATGTTTCTCACTTTATGTGATTGGAATCGGCCTCGTTGACCTGCTCTAATTAGGCACCTGTTGCAAACAACGCGTAGTGCGACTCATGCCAGGATGTCCATGTGCTTCCAGCACGCAGGCCTATTCACTCCTATAGCTGACCTTTGTAATGCACCTGTCTTTGATATAGCACCAATTAAAAATCTAATTAGAATTTATATTTTCTTAAACACAAAGAAGAACATTTGGCTGTTAACACGGGAGGCAAAGGTCAGACAACAATAGAACTTAAATATTCAGAGAGTGGGAGAGTAACTGCAAAATGTTCTTGCATTGTGAATTCATTTAAATCATCTTTTAAGTTTTCAACATGCGATTGTCATATTATGAGAGTTTCCTCACACTTAATCAAAAGTAGCCAGATTGGGCAGTTTCTCAGCAGATTGGGAAGTTCTGAATTTTGTTTTGCAGGCTGGGATGATTTTTGGTGGTTTTTCAAATTACTTTTTAATGCCGATTTGCAGCAACGTGCATTTACTCCTTCAAGACAATGTGTGTGCACATATAAATGCGTGAGTGCGCCAAATGTGGTCAGCTTCTGCGAAGAGGACAGTGCCAATTTTATTGTCATTAGTCTGTCTTCACATGACAAGCAGTGTTTAGTACAGTTGTTCTCGAAGCCTCCGTATGCCTGCCACTACATCATCAGATGGCTTTGTTGTAGCTAGATGTGAGCCATTGTGGTGGTTGGGTGATAGGGGTTTTTTTTGTGTCTGTTTTTAATGAGATGCTTGTTACGACCTAGCTCACTAGGGGTAAAGGGGCGCAACATAAATGAAGCAGGAGGAAATAAGTTCAAGTGGTTGGAAGAGAAAGGAGCAATGGATACTACTTAAATCAAATAAAAAGTGAATAAAGTAGCAAAGTTACCCATGTCAACTCTTAGCCAAAACAGAAAACAGACTGGAGTAGCACCCCTAAAACTAATGTTTCTAGACACAATTCTTCAAAGTGCAAACAGGAATATGAAATCAAAGCAGAACTTAAATCTTGTCTCTGCTCCAACACAAGAATTCTTATCCTTATAACAACACAAACTAATTCAAAAATTCTACTAAACACAAGCGCCTAACAACATTTCTCTAAGGAACTGACACAGAGGCAAGCTGTTCTTCTCTCTACACACAGCTGCCTCGAGTATTCGTATAACGACGCTTTTAAACAGCTCGCCTGATGGAGACAGTCTTCGGATTGGTGGAATGGACGGAGATGGAAGGAGGGTCGGAGAGGAACCAGGAAGTTGGGAACCCGACGAATGGACGGAGATGGAAGGAGGGTCGGAGAGGAACCAGGAAGTTGAGAAACGGACGAATGGACGGAGATGGAAGGCGGATCAGGGAGGAACCAGGAAGTTGAGAACCGGACGAATGGGCGGAGATGGGAGGAGGGTCAGAGAGGAACCAGGAAGTTGAGAACCTGACGAATGGGTGGAGATGAAAGGCGGATCGGAGAGGAACCAGGAAGTTCAGTTCAGTTGAAGCAGTTAAACACACACAGAAATACTCTGAGCCGTAACAAAGCTACACTAGCATGAGCCGTGTGTTGTTAAAGTTTCACACAATATATCAACCTAACATTTTGGGCGGTTTTGTGTGCGTTCTGGTAGTTTTTTAAACAGTTGTTGGGCTGGAAACCTTCAGCTGTGTCTGGAAACATTTACTTTTATTTATGTGCCCATATAAAAAAGCATAAACACTCCTTAAATTTCACATTAAATAGCTCTGTAATAAGTGGAATAAAATAAAAAAAAAATCTCCATCTGCTATTAGCTTTTTATTTGCTTTGCCACTCTATGAGAATGGGGAAATCATAGATATTAAATATTATCCCCGACTGCTTACACTGACTGCATCAGTGTGCAATAAAACCACTGTTCGCAAAGTTCATTAAAATTATCACAGCATATGGGGCTCTCATTATTTCCCATAATTCCTGTAACCTGTCATGGGAGCGGCGCGTTCTCACTTCAGTTTCTTCGCGCCACGCCGAGACGAGTGCATCCTCTGAAACCAAACCCTCGCAAGCTGCATTTCAACTTGAAAGACCACGGAGAATTAAAAGGTGGTTTGAAGCAGCGCGAGATAAGGAAAACAAGTGATGAAGGCAATAAGATGGGTGAGCGGGACAGGGAGGAAAGCTGTAAGGTTCAGCCGTCTTCATTGCTCATCTCTGCTGAGCCCTCCTAATCGGCCCATCACCTGCCATTTTCTTTAATGACTTGCTATTTATGGCTACATAGAAATGAATAGACTTGCTCCTCAGTAATTCTCCAAGCCTTGTAGTGGAAGCTCTCTGAGGACATTTTTTTTTCTGCCTTGTTCATATTATATTACGGGTGGCTGCAGTGTTCCTGTAAGTCACGTTGGAGGGACGGGGCAACCGTATTTTATGTGTAGTGGCCACATTTCATTTCAAACACATTTAATACGATTATTTGTATGATTTTTTTTAAATACTGCAACGTGCCAAGTGTAAAAGTTAATGTAACTCATTATTTTTTGGTGATGCTGGGAAAAATTATAAACTTTGGGGCTTTTCTAATTATAACAGTGGAGCCCTGAAGTATTGTAACTCAAGACACACTGCATATAAAATGTGTCATGCTTGCTTGTGGCAAATGCAAATGAGATGTAAACTGCTCCAAACTTGGCTACTGCAGTTGACAGAAATCTGGGTCATACTGTATACGCGTTAGATTCCCCTTACCTCACACAAGGTTCATATGACTGGACTGTGAAATGAGAATTAGGACGGCAGCTGTGGCTGCGGCTGGTACCTGGTACGCCCCCCGCTCCGCCGGCGGCAGCACTGCAGCATCATCAGGAAATATGCATATCGATGTTGTTGGTGTGAAGCTGCTCAGAGTGACTGTACGCGTAGGTGACCTTGCGAGGGGTGCAGCAAGCACGCTCCCTTGCAGGAATGCACCCTCCTCGTGCTCTTCATGCGTGAAAGAATATGGAGTACGCACGCCACCGCCACTGCCAGCCGTGCAGTCACGTGCGCTTGCCGACGTGGTGGCACGCAAGCGCGCTCAGCCGATTCCTGCATAATCGCACCTTTCTCCAGGAAGACACTCACTCGTAAATTTGATGTTTTCTTTCTATTAAAACACTCCATTGGGTATCTTATTTTCATTCCTAAATGATACCTCCCTCCCCGCTGGAGTCCTGGCTTGCAGCAATCAAGTTTAGCTGCAGAAAGACAAATAACCATATGTCTTTTATTTCTATCAGCAAGGTATGATATTGTTCACAGTAGGAAGAAATCTCTTATGATCGGAGCCATGCTATATTAATATGTGTGGGTTTGTTTGTGTCTGTGTGTACTGCACATATGTGAGGGCTGGTGAAGAATACAGGTTTTGGCAGCCGAAGAGCTATAACATGATTTATAATTCAGTAAAAATGAATAATACTCCATGCAGGCTTTTTTTTTTTTTTTTTTCTTTGTTTTTCTGTTTAATAAAACAGCCGTGACACATTCACATTCTTTGGGATAAATGATGTACAGCGGGAGATCCCTCCCATACTGTAAGATCTCATTACGTTGTAACCCCGGGCCAGCTTGTTCAGTACTAAGAGCTGCTTGTTTGTTTGGCTGAGGGTATATATATGTATGCCTGCATGCTGCCGTGGCTTTTTCTCTATGTGCATGTTTCACACAAGGGAATGGAAAACAGACAATGGTAGAGACTGAATACACGGGCTTTCTTTATTACTGTAATTTCTGATTGTTTTGTCTTGCGTCACGCGTCTTTGTTATTTGTTTATCGTCACATTAGACGTCAGGTCTAAGATTTGCCTCACTGTGCAGACGTTCGGAGGCAGGGATATGTATGTGCCTTGATTGGTTTGATTTGCTTTCACATGTAGCTAAGACCTCTTTAAGCTTTGCAGAGTCTAAAGCCCTGTCTGCACACAAAGCAATTTGCTAGTCGCCTCTCCCTTTGTAGCTGACAGTTGGTTGCCAGTGGACATTCAAGGATCCGGCTGCCTAGGTAACCCACATGTATATTTTTCACATCAAACGAAACAAGAAGAACA
Source organism: Chelon labrosus (assembly GCF_963514085.1). Taxonomy (NCBI): domain Eukaryota; kingdom Metazoa; phylum Chordata; class Actinopteri; order Mugiliformes; family Mugilidae; genus Chelon; species Chelon labrosus. The sequence goes on from NC_140355.1 coordinate 14,652,575, forward strand.
TTAAAATATAAGTCTTCATGGCATCACTAAAAGAAAATCAACTGTGGCACCGCTCCATGTGGGTCTACCTGACATCTTGTGTCCTTTGCTGTAGATGAGTTGGGAACTCTGTCATATACACAAAGTAGATCGTCTTATGTCAAGCATCGCCTCAAAATTGAGAATAGTTCAACTTGGTACCCGCCCACTTTGTGTCGCCACAGTTACCCACTGAATTTCATTCAGCACTCATTCAACATTCCACCGTCTCTTCTTGCCACATTGCTAATAATCTCAAACGTTTGATCGAGAATGAAAGGTTTCATAAATCCATTCAGATACTATGCACACAGTCAGTCACCAGTCCAGAGATTAAGTGGAAAGCAGTTGGAGGTAGTCCGCACACACATAGCCACCCCCTGCCGTTTAAAATACGCCTCACATTTAACTCTCTGGCTATTGCCGATTTTGATTACCGGGGAATTTCATTTAACAATAAAATCTGTTCTCCTTAGGGACCAATTTTATAGGCAACCTTAATAGAGCTCCATAATGTGTTTTCAGTATTCCAACCATGGTGGCTCGCACAGCATGTGCAACCTGTAGGAGTCCAATAACAATCAAACAATTGTTTGTATTTCTCATTGATGGAAAAAAAAAGCAACTGTGTTTATAATGAGGAAGCTTTGCATTAGTGCCTGCACAGATGTCTGATGTCATCAAAGATTGATTGTTATATACCCTGCTGGCTGTCCTGATGTTCACGTACTGTCGCCTCATTAGTAGTCTGATAATGACACAGTTAATCAAGAAGTGCTTGCAAAAAAAAATTATGCACGGCACAGAAGCACATGAATTTCATATTATTTTTTTTATTATTTAGATCAAAGAGGGTTTTGAGTGCAGAATCTGTTTACTTCACTTCTATTTTTAAAAACTGGATTACTGAATCCCACTGTGTAGTTGTAGAATCCATACCGTAGGATTCAGTATCCAGCGCACACAATGAGCGGGGGGTACGGGATGTCGCAGCAGACCGTTGGTTTCAGGTTTGCCATACAGTGATTTTGAGTTTGTAGCATCTTATATAAGTAATCAAACTGGCTGCTGTATTTTCTCAAAGCTCCCTAGTTTGGTTCTAGGGTTAATGCTACTTATCAGAAAAAAGGATCTGTGATATTAGGCAAAGAGCCAAAGAAAAGCTGGCGGCAAACCAGTCAGAACATTTTGCAGAAGAGAGGGGCCATCCTCCAGCCTGTGTCTGACATCTGCACAGTATCTCCACATTAATGTTTCCTTTCTCATGAGAATGCAATACAACAAAATATTCTTCTTTCTTTCATTTGTTTTATTGGTCTACTAGATGTCCACTGGTGAAATCAGCAAGGTGTGTTTTTTGACCATATTGGTTTAAATCCTCCTCAGTTGTATCTTGTTGCAAACACTTCAACAATTTTAAATAACACAAGATGCTGCACATACTGCAGTACAAGAAGCTTTCTGTTAATGAACTGCCTGTCCGTCTGCAGCCGACAATAGTGGAAAAAAACTATATTTCTGTGTTGCCATAGAGAGAGGGGCCTGGCTGTCGGCGGACCTGTTCCATAGCTGGCTGGGAGTCCATCACGTCCTCTCCATTAAATTAACGGTCTGGCTTCTGAATTGAAAAAGAAAACTTCAGAAAGTTTCTTCGTATTTCAAAGTGGACGATGCGCCTTCCACGCTAGCCGCCGTAGCTTCCAAAATGATTTCCACGGTCTCTTGAGCAGAGAATCATTTTGCTATGCATCTCGTCATACTGATCGATAGCGATAAGGAGGCGCGAATGCAAAGCTATTTATTTGCTGTGTACCCCCGACAAGAAAATCTTTAACATTTAGATTGTTTCGAAGCAGCATTACACGGAGCGTTACCGGACACTGTGTAGTTGCGCACGCAAAAGGAGAAAAGATGAGGAAAAGACGCAGACAGATGCTTGCGATGCATGAGGACATGTACGGTACGTGCGGAGACTGGAATGGCACTCTGCATTTCTGACAGTTACAAATGCGTAGGTGGGCTCATGCAAAACTCTCTCTCTTTTTTTTTTTTTTTTTTTTTAAATGTTCTTCACAGAACATAAGGCAGGGAGTAATTAAATGAGCCGGTTTTCTCATACTAACATGAGACCTATAATAAAAAGACCTGTAATTAATGGTAAAATGAAAACGTTTAATGTGTCCGCAACCCTCAGGGAGACACAAGGTTAGAATCTATTGTCACGATGTAAAAATTTACATTTGTGACCTAAAGTAGATCAAACAGCTTAACGGTGATTAGTTTTAAGCTACGGTAAACATGATTAACTGTGTGATAGAAGAATACAGTTTGTGTATTTTTTCATTTTTATTTATTTTTATTTTTCGCAACCAGCTCTTGCATTGGTTTTGTAGTTTGAATAAATCTAAAATCATCAGTCCAGGCGTTAGACCATCTCACGATATGGTCTAACACCATGTCCTACGATAATATCTAAAATAATAACAGCAGAAGTTCAATACGAGTGAGAGTCAAGTGTCTACGTCAGATATTTGCCTCGGGCTGATTATTATTAGCGCTGAAAATCTACATTTGATGAGAAAATACATATTTCAGTGCAGTGTCGAAATAAATAGATAAATAAATAACCATAATTTGATTCAGTGCACCAGTGGGTTTCCTTTTGCCATCTGCACACATTTGCTTATTAATTGCTATGCATGAGACATACTCACTAAATACTTCTTTAAAACAATAAATAAATCGCATTATTATTTCTTTAACTTGCATGCATAATGCTATAAGGTGGCTACAACCGCTAGCCGGCGGGAAAAAAGCTAACTGCGAAGACATGAATAGGTCAACATTTCAGCTGCTCGACAAAACATTTCAGTGGACCCGACGTTCAAACTGCTTACTCGCAGACGGGAAATGTCTAAAACATTTCTGCTCTATTGACACGTGTTTTTCATCCTGATTGTAAGTTTGCACTCCAAAGCAGGTCTCGCAGCCGTGCTGAATCAATATTGGGGGAGCAAAGCCCTTGTTCTCTGTGTTTATAGATCCATGCTTTCTGATGGACTTTGCTTCCTCTGCACATTCTGATCACTGTCTGCTGCCGACGTGACCGGAGAACTCCAATGTATGCTGCCTTTATTTTTAGGCGAGGCACATTAGAAGGGAGTCTTAGATTATTTTGTTGTAATATCTGGCAATTATGGTGCATACTGATCAATTTAAATCACATGTTGACTGCTGAAACATTTCATACTACCTATATCGAAATCGGAAAATATATCATACTGCAGTAGAATACATGTAGAATATAGGATACAGCTTTCTTTGGGGAGACAGTGCCCTGGATAGAACACTGCCCTATGAGAGAAAAAAAAAGTGTCTTCTGCTTCTAAATGAAATGAGAAATGGAAATGAGAAACAGTGTATTGGCTGACTCGGATGGACAGTCAGTGTATTTATTATTTACACAGAGCAGGAAGCAATCCAGCGGAGAGAAACAGAGGCAGCAGCTGCATTATGCTTGGATCGAGGGTATGGGCAGAAACTGAGCTGTCAGGAGCACACAGCGACTGGTGATGCCTTTGCTCAAAATTGCTTGCGAAGCCAACAGAAACTGAGTCGCTCCGTTGCCATAAATTTCAGCTAGGGCCATTTTTTGTTGACCAGCAGGACTGCGAGAACAGATGGCCCTCGAGTTTCGTCACATAGCGCTATGTTCACATTAATAGCCGCGGGCTAGGGTGGCGAGACGCCGCGGTGTTGAACAAGCAGTTATCTCAAAATGTTTGCACTATTTGATTGGCTTGCATGTAGTGTTATTGAACCGACGCAGCCTTTTCGGTGCTGGACAAACAGTGAAGTAGCGTTATTTCAGATGCCTTCACATTTTGTACACAAAGCCGGCCGGCCGGCGCACTAGAGTTTGGGCTTTGGCGAGCTGCTCGCGCAAAATGCATCCTGGTTCGTGTAGGCAGTGCAATCGCGTCCGTGCGAGCGGGACAACACAGAAGGCACAGCTTTCTACATCAATATTGGATGCATGGGGGAATTTACTGCGTCAGTTGACGACAATTACCATCAACAGAGATTTGACATCCACATTAAAAGGGGCACATTTTCCCTTTTAGATTATGCAGTAAGGTATGACTCATCTAAATGTGCCTCTCATTGATTTTGTTAAGCACATTACTCAGAGAAATTACAAACTGAACCTGGAGCCTTCGGAGCCCCTAGGGTGCAGTTGACCGCTATTCGTAGTTGGTAATTAAGCCGAACGCCTTGCACCATTACACACAGAAAGCACAATATGTCCAGAAACTTCAACTTGATGTACAGTGAGACATCTTAACAGGTACGAAGACCTACACTGGTACATGGCTGGTTTCTTAATGAACCCTTATATGCTGCTGGTGCATTGTACCACCAACACCTTAAGAATGCAGCCATTCCCACTGTACACAACTTACTTTAGGCCTTATTTGCATACACTCTGATAGCACAAACTCATTACGTTGCTATTCATCCTAAGAGCAATCCATTCGGAGGATGCACCACCTGATAAGTAAAAGAAAAGCTATCTTGCATGCCTTTAACTAACTCATTACCTCACCCAATCGCTAATCCATTCCCAGCCCTTCTCTGCAGTTCAGACAAAGCGCCAGCTCTTGACATATCCTATAGGTTCATCAGTTTTGATCAGCAGACATGCAGTCCACTCAGCCTTTGCTGTATGTGTGTGCTGTGTAGGGTCTCTCTCCTCTCGACAACTCATGCCTTCCTTTCCTGAGAAACTGACTCAGCAGCCACTGTCAGGTCTGCTTAATTTTGTCATGCTTGACTTCCTGCTACCTGGAGTCTCATCTGCCAAAGCCCCTTAATCCACTTGTCACTCACAACAACAAAAAGCCAGGAAGGTGCTCCTTGAATGGAGACAGGTAGGTGGAGCATTGGTGGGTGTGCGGGAGAGTTGTCTTCAAGATTCTTGTGCAGGTGTGCGAGCACAGGTGCATGGTAGCAGCTGCAGGAATCTTTGGAGTTGTGGAGAATTTGGACACTTTTTCAAGTCATTACCAAGAAGAAGACAACGAATTCATCAAAGCAAGTAAAATACATCATCTGCTTTCAGTGACCAGCACAAGTATATGCAAGTTCATTTGCTATTTGTGGTTACAGATGTGTCCAAGGCCGACATGAGCAAAAGGGCTCTTCAACCCATACGATATTTCCTCCTACTTTGCCATAGACACTGGTTCCGCTCTTTCAACGCTTTGCACCAAATGGATAGTCAATAAAAGCTAGCTAGCCTCAACGGATTACTAGATTTCTGTGGCTTCTGTAAAATTGAAATGGGTGAAACATAGATTAATATTTTGGTTGCCTTCAGATGACTTTGGGAAATTAAATGGAAAATATAACTTTTTTACAACCTGGACCTTATTTCTGGCATAAAATATGATTGTTTACTCACCCATATAACTTTGGTGTCATTTGGAGTCGTTTGGAAGATATTTAGATCTGCATATATCCATATAGTGGGAGTGACTGGGGCACCGAAACGCAGCCTGCAAATAACGCATTATCTGCCGCGAAACTCGTTCATTTCAACAATATTTTGTCATGATACGCTAATGCTATTCCCCGTTGAGTCCAGAGTTACCTGTTATCATCATCCGGCATCTGTAGATTGACCCACTAACTTCTGACCTGGATGATGTCATCTCTGAGCGCTGCGCGCACCCGTGATGCTTGTTTACCTGTAATTTGCTACTGCTAATTTTTTGCAACATGGCTAAATATTTTTCCAATACTGAGGTTGTGGACGACGACTTTGTTTATGATGGACGTCCTTACCCTTTTGAACCAGAGTATACGGATGAGGAGCTCGTTGAACAGCCGGCCAAAGAACAACAAACCGCTGCACGTCCGCAAATAGACAACATATAATGCGTTGGCTGCGTCTCGGTGCCCCAGTCACTCCCACTATATGGATATACGCAGATCTAAATATCTTCCGAACGACTCCAAATGACACCAAAGTTATATGAGCGAGTAAATGATCGTATTTTATGCCAGAAATAAGGTCCAGGTTTTAAAAAACGGTAAATCCCTTTAAGCCTAAGTCAGCTGTGTCAAATAACATTTAACAAATGTTTAACCCAAACATACTGTTTCAAATGTACAGCTCATACTGTTTTTTTTTTCACATTACTGTTACAAAATAAAGTGGACAGTCATTAATTTATTGCACTAACCTTACTAACATATAATCCTCAATTGCAATTTTGTGCCCAGACAAATGTAGCCACTCCCCTACGTCGTAATTAACAAAACATATTTTCAAGTGAGGTTCCGACAGTCAAAGTTCAGCATCTGCCAAGCTGTCACAAGTCTAGAGCATTAAAGTTTAGATCATGCTCATTGATATTTACCAGGGGTGATGCGCCATAGCAGAATGAGAGTCTATACGATTAGGCGGCGGTTGCAGCCTCTCCGTGGTGCGGCCTATTTTCGCATCTGCAATCTATTTTCTGTTACAAATTGTGTGATTGCAGACCCATGGAAAACCAGAGACGTCTGAGTAATTATGATCAGCAGGGCTTGAAATTAACACCACCTAACTCGATCAGAGTAGGTAAAATCTGAGCGTGGTAGATAACGCCATCCTACCTGCAGCTTTGTTGGCTGAGGCTCTCTTACTTTTGTTTCCATATAAACACAAAGTTGCACTGTGGCCTCTGTAATGTGTGCTTCGATGCCTTCTTTCTGCATTTATAAAAGAACTAAACAAAGGTTTCAACTACTTTACTGTCCAGTAGTGTCATTGTCCTTTCTTGAATTGTGCATGTTGTAGAATACAAAACATATAAACATCTACATATTAATGCCAAATGCATATTAAAGCAATTACATGGTGATGATTGTGGTTTTGCCACTACACAACTGTACACCTAGTGTGTGTATGTATTTTGTGGCATATCTATAATGCCTTTCGGGCTCTGTAATCAATGCTTAGTTGCTCTGGGTTGTTCAGGTCAATACAACTATACTGGAAGCAAAATAGGTGCAAGAAGCCATGCATGCTGAACTGTGAACTTGTTTATCACGTTGACATCCTCATACAAGAAAACATCCCCGTAGCAGTGCTGCACAAACATGTTTACTCAACCTCTATTCAGTTGCAGCTGCAGTGCATTTATAGCCTTAGAAACATGGGGCATGGGAGCAAGGTCAAAGCATGCATGGGATTTTGTCCTAAGCCCCTGAGCTGTACTTTTTCATTTGTTATGCAGGTAAACTTATAGAATTTCAATGCTTATTTCTTATAGTTTCGTATGGGACGAACCACCTTCTGATCAATACAGCTAAAACCAAGGGGATGGTAGTGGATTTCTGGGGGTCCACCTGCAGTCAGTAACCATCAATGAGGAGTGTGTAGAGGTGGTTCAGACCTATAAGTACCTGGGTCTATGGCTGGATCACAAACTGGACTTGTTAGCTAACACAGACTCAGTATACATCTATTTCGTCAGGAGGCTAAGATTGTTTAATATCCGCCGGAAGCTGCTGGACATGTTCTACCAGACTATTGTTGTCAGTGCCCTCTTCTACGCTGTGGAGTGCTGGGGAGGCAGCACTAAGAAGAAGCACTATTTTTGACTTAACTCAAGAATTCAAATTCTGATTATGACAAAATTCTACACATAAAAAGATCAACTACCTCAAAAAACCTTTACCACATATTGTACATCAAACAAGCTGGTCCTAACCATCTCTACTCAATGACCCTGGGCGAATCCCTCTATGAGTTATCGCAGTGGACCCATGGTGGCCACTACTGATGAGACGGAGCGAGCAATATGTCTTTTTCTGACAAACTATCTCTCCGTTTACTCGCCTGTAAGCTTATCACAAAGCAGGTTTGTATCAGATTAGAAAATATGCTATTTTTGGAACCGTTACTCACGGCTCAACACCTGTCGTTTTGACTCTTAAGGTATCTTTGTCTAATTAAGCTGAAAAGCCAAAGGAGATTCTTTTACAGAACCAAATCTGCTCAGAAATATGGATTAAAACATTACGACTAGTAAATAATACACGCTATTTATTGGCAAAACTATATACATTAAATTATTCTGAAATCCAGTTCAATAAATTTTGAGTGCATTATTGAACGTGTGCAACAATAAACATTTTTAAAAATACGTTTAGACGTATACAGCGGAGCAGGGGATTTATGTTTCATTGCGCGACAGTATTGACAGGAGTCATTACATTTGTGTTTTTATGTGCGCGTTCAAAATGGTACAGAGGGAGACGTGTTTGATCAGACACTCTGCCAAGAGTGGTGCAATAAATGTGAAGTTATGTTTTTATTTATGTATTTTTGTCAGCACCAAGAGGCAACCTCTGGGGTGGAGAAATACAGCCAACTTGGTAGTGCCAAAAACCGCAGTTCCCCAAATGGCCACCTGGGGTTAGCCCCAAAAACGAGTCAACGCTCATAGGACTGGTACAAAAAAATAAAATGTTTTGGTCTCTGGAAGTAATTTCCCCATTCATGTACACTACACTGTACAGGGTTGGGGGCGGCACAGTGGTTTGGCCTCTCGCCTGACGACAGATGGGATAGGCTCCAGCACCCCACTTCACAGGACAAGCGGTTACAGAAGATGAATGTACCGGGCTGAATTTCATACAACCTGCTTTATACAGAAATAAGTGAGGGTGGGTGGCCTTACAGGTCACTAGCTGCCTCAGCTCCACCTCTTTGACCAATCAGAATTGTCTGGGAGTTACGTGGAATCAAGCAGTGCCAAAAGATTGCCCTACACCAATCGCTTTTTTTTTTTTTTTGGTTTGGATGTGCATGTGTTTTCTCAGTTTGTACCTTGATGGCATCGGTGGAAATCTGGATCTCGTGCAGCTTCCTCATTGTGCCGTCACGGTCGATGAAGTAGGACGAGGCCAGCTGATGAAGGGCTTCCACATTCTGAGTAGCGTTGACGAGCCTTCTGTCCAGCTCGTTTTTGGCCAGGTACATAGTCAGTGCCTCCTCTCCTGCAGGTGGTAATAAAAGCAATGGAAATACGATTAGGAAAACACACATCCGGTGCATGCCTTGGAAGCTTATAATACAGTTAAAAATGTATACATATATATAACAAAGTAATGAGCGGAGTATTTATGGTCTCAATGAAACTAAATACCTTTAGGTAAGGTACACTAAATATACATGTGGGAGACATTTTCCTTTTTAAAAGTTATCCGGTTCAGGCTTATCTCAGCTGCCAGAGGAGCCTTTAACGTAATAGATAAGTCAGAGGTCTGAATACCAATGCTAGCAGTTTTAGCTTGAGAAACCAGATGCCCCAGATTTCCAGGAACAGTCTCCACATTTGCTGCTTTATCCTCGGCTGGCACCGTCCCCAGAAACGTCCCCGGATTTACCCCCTATTGGGTTGGCATTATTTCCGAGAGTAGTCTCGCAATATAGAATTTTACCTCCGTGCCGCAGGAATTTTATCCCGTGGAGAACAAGTGCATCACATCTGGGGTATTTTTATTTCCCAGCCACCGCGGGGAGAGGAGAGACAAATGGCGCACAAGCTCGCGAAGCAGCATTGCAGATTGCGGAGATTTAATTAGTGCCAAGAAAATTAGAAAAATAGAGGTAAGTACAGGATCTGCTGCAGCTGGTGTTACAACCACGCGGAGCCAATTCAGCCACTTCAGGAGCACGGCATCTGGTTATCTGCGATGTTTCGCTGCGTGGCGCGAGCCTGGATTACAGTTGCTGTTTTCTTTTTTGTTTGTTTTGTAGTTTTTTTTTTTTTATCAGGGTGACTTTTAACTCATGTGCACGGTTAAATCAAATTACTGACCCTATGATGTGATACCGACGCTGCCTTGGCAGGTGCCAAATTACTTCTTTCTTTTCCGTTTCTCTCTCACATTTCAAACGGACGGTTTGATATCACGCAAAGCCAGATTACACCGGAAAGCTGTTGCCTCTGAAATTAGCCACACGATAGGCGAAAACAAGACAAAGGAAGACACGTCACGTCTGATCTAATGATATTGTCCGGTGTGCCGCCGCCGATAATTTTGAATCTAACAGAATTCGAGTCGTGATGGGCCGTGACTGTTGTTGCCTGAGGTGCTCTCAGGTCATTCCTTAGATACACTCGCTGATTTGCTAAGCCGAAGCCTGAGTCCCTACCTCTAATGTGATATGAATTTCAAAGCACAGCCACAAGAATGAGGTCACAACTGTGAATATAAAACTGATTATGCGCACGCACGCTCACACGCATGAAAAAATACGCCTGCATGTCTGTAATCTCACTCCACAAATGCAGACCTAAGCCAAGAATAAAAAATTGGAGATGTCATAAGTGCAAATCCCAAACACCCCCACCACTTTCATGTACAGTGTGCACTGTATGTCAAGCTTAAACGTCCGCAGGAATGAAAAAAAAAAAAAGAAAAACGGGGGCTAAGGTTTGAATTTAGACTGAGCCGCTGACCTTCCAGTAAGTGTCTGTAAGGGGAAGAACACTTAGTTGAGCAAAAGGGGGCCAAATATTTACAGAGCACCAGACAGCCGCTCCCATTTGCATGTCTCGCGCTCGTTTGTTGACACACTATGACGAGTTCAGCTGCTCGCTCGGCACACATCATATTTCTCCGTCTCTCGTTCCTACGAGCGGAAACAGACGCATAAGAAGCAAACCCCCTAATCCACTTCCACGGGGTCTCGCGCAACCTTGCCATCGAAGATTATGGTTCAAATGGTAAACCGTATGCCTGGAACCCGTTCAAGAGCGTGTCACATATGTTCAGTTCCCCGACGCCGTGAATGGTTATTTGGCCCCGAGTGATGCACTGGAATTGGTCACTTAACTTGTGGTGACCGTGACTAGGGGTGGGTAGCAGTCAGGGCCAATGTCTCATGCCTGGTTAGAGTACAAGCGCAAAGGGGACGGGGGCCCATTCTCCGACGCTGCCATGCTCTCGCCCCCTCGGGGGTTAGCGAAGTTACTTACACACACTTGACTTACACTAGCGCACGAGAATAGCGGCCCCGCATTAAGCCCCTGATCTGCCATGTTTTATCTCTATTGCGACGTAGCGTGGCGTAAGGGAGGCCCTCTGTACATAAATATTTTGCGGTTACCGCTGCGGGTCATGCAAAATCATCACCTCCGCGGCTTCTAAAAATTCATCTGTGTGCACCCCTCTGTAAGTAACACAATGTGGTGCATGATTACAGGACACCTCACTGGCACTCTGCCAGAATTAATCAGTTCATGCGGAGTTTATGTGGCAGAGGTATTTAAAATAACCAAAAAAATAAAAAATAAAAATGTTAAGTTTTAGCCCTAATCTATGATAATGTGTGTGCAAAGGCGTGAACCTGCATGTTTTTCTGCTTTGTGCGGGTGCATGCGGATGTCGATGAGGGTTAGGAGTGCAAGTATGGTTTTGAGGTAATGGGATGTGAAAGGAGTGCTTCATTTTTGTGTAAAACGGCACATATGCGGGCCACTTTATGGAGAACATTAAACTGTACTGCTTTGTAGTGTAGTGCAGAGAAAATAAGCTAATGGGACTTTTCTAAACAACAGAGAATGCACAAATTGAATACTTTGCATTTGCAACAACAGGCCCCAGTAAAAATAAACGCAGTAAAATCCGACCACTGTAAGCCAATGCATGCAAATCTCTTCTTCGCTTAAACAAGGAACCACGGGATACCACAGTAAATGGCTTGTTGCATTCATTTCGTCTCTAAAACAGGCGCACGGACCATCTGAAATGAAAGAATTCTACTCAACCACACGTGCATCGGCCCTATTTTATGCAAGGGGCTTTGCTCTCGGGGCCAAGCCGTGCCCCGTACATTCCATGTCGGCAACAGCAACCGCAAAAAAAAAAAAAGTTTCAGGTATGACGGGGTGAAAGATAGCAGTGTTGACAAGCTCCGCTGGGCAGTCCACAACCCGGGGCACAGCCACGGTTCTGCATGTGAACTCTAGCCTCAGGCTTCAGTGACCACAAGTCATTTCAATAAGCTGCTTCCTCCTCCTCTGCGCTGAACACATGAGACTGCTGCACCGAAAAGGTCTCCGATCCAGTCACAGAGTGTGTATTCGCTATGGGGAGTGTAGCGGGGCAACTGAGCCTTCGTAGGCAACATACAGTCCCTCCACACTATATGTGAGATCTTTATGTTGTATCTCATCGATCCAGCAGATCTCTAAGTACAGCAATGCAATTTTTGATAGAAATAGTAATGCATGCATTCTTTTGAGTGTTCTCAATTTTACTTTACTGACAATATAGCCTGACTTGAGCTTGTGAGGTGGTTTTTGTTAGCCAGCCTTAGGAAAGCCTTAGGAAAACAAACAACAGATTGATGTTGCCGTATTGTACAAAGGTTACAGTGTTTATTTACCATTACTTCATAATTGTTAGTTGCAGTTGCCGATCAGAAAAGAGTGTTTGAGTTAGCGGTGTACGTTTAGACCTCGTAAAGGCTGCGCGCGGGAAGGTTTTTCCAAATAAAAATGTAGTTGTTAAGTAAATTTAATTGGATGTTTCTCTTTTAAAACTTCTGCAAACACTTGTATCTGTTCTCTCACTCAGCTTCAGACCTCCGGTCGAATTCACAGCGAAACAGCGTCACTTAAAGTGGCGAACTGATTTTCAAACATAGGGAGGGAGAGAAACCGGCAGATGTGGTAAAATATATTCTTTACAGCTTTAGAAAAATGCAAATGTGTCCTTCACACTTTCTTCCCCCCACTAAAAGCAATAACTTCCTCTAACATTTATATAGCTCCTTGGGTATGCGATGACTCCTTCAGCACTCTGAATTCCTCGGCACATAGAAATGTTTGGATCCTATTGTCAATATACCGTGCTCGCGTCATTGTTCTCAGTGGCTGCAGGCAAATCAGAGGTGTTAAGCATCTATGTCAAACTATTTTGATGTGTCTCTTTTCAGCTCCCGCCTCAGAACTCGGTTAAACCGACTCGCTGTGGCGATGCCTTTTGTTGGGAAGTCTGGGATGCGTTTTCTTTGTAGCCGCTTCAAGTCTCCCACGCGCTGTGCGCACCCAGGCTGCAGTCAGGTCATGTGTTCCACTTCAAGATATACATCCCTCGATGCCTTCCTTTTAAAAAACTTGCGTATGCCGAAGACTCCGCTTCAGGTGGTAGGCAGTCAAAATGTTCAGACAGCAAAAGAGCTGCAGGTAATTGATAATTATTTCCCCAAATGTCTTCGGCGGGGATTGTCAGCCTGTGTTGCAGAGGAAGCTATTGACAGTATTTCTCTCTTAAATGCCTGTTGGAGCGGAGCTTTTCGCTGACGTTACTACATATTTGCAGACTAATCTCAACAGCTTGAGTGTCAAATTAGCATGGCCCAATTTCCAGACATCAGAATTTTCTTTTTATTGTTGCTGTGATTTGTATGTAAATGAGATGGGATCAGCATTTATATTTAGTGAAGAGTGCCTCCATGACATGATGTAGCCCTTCTGAATGTGCATTTAACTTGCACCTGCATCTGCTGATGTGTTTTGGGGAGCTGTGGAGTAGCAGTTAGAGAAGCAGCTTGGGACCGAAGGGTCAGAGGTTCGCATCCCTCTCCATGTCCATGCCTGAGGCGCCTTGAACAAGCACCTAACCCCCAAATTGCTTCCCAGGCGCTACCCAAATGGCAGCCCTTTGCTCCAAATGTACACACTCCCATGTGAACGAAAGGGCGGGTCAAAGCTGAGAAAGAGTTTCCTCATGAAGGATCAATAAAGGAGTGGTTCTGTCATGCATGTGTTGTCCAATATTGGTGCTTATAGATATAATGTTTTGAAGAAAGTGTTCACTAGTCCAAATGTTGTAAATAAAATGTATTTCTACTCCAAAAAAAGGGGATTTTTAACTGATACTGAAAAACAAACGTCTGTCGTAGAGACTAAAGGAAACGGGGAGTCGCACAAAAGAAGTGTGTGTTGTGCAAGTTTCCAAAAAACTAGATCTAGATTTTTACATAAATCATGATTCAGCCGCAAAGGTTGGGAGCGCAAAGTTAGCCGGGCCCCCACGGAGCCACAGTGGCCTCATTGATTGGAAATCCGCCAGGTCGTAATGCACCGGGATTATCCTTAAATCCTCTGGAGTTTGGTTCTGTCATTTGTCCACTCTGGTGTAAAGCCGCAGCAACGCGGCGATGCGGGTTTGGATTAGACAGATCTGCTTCTGCGTCAAATCACAGATTTCCCAAAAAAAGGTGCACGTGTCTGTCCTGTAAAAGATTCTTCTTCTTATATCCTTGCTCACCTTTCTCAGAGATATAACCCTTGACTCTTGCTCCTGATTTCACACACAAAAAATATGCAATAGACTAGCGACCTGTCCAGGGTGTACCCCGCCTCTCGCCCGATGAAAGCTGGGATAGGCTCCACAGAAAATTAATGAATGAATGAATGGATGAATGAATGGAAGGACTTTCATAATGATGGAACAGTTTCTGGGTCAAGCAAGGAGCAGTTTTACTCATCAAAACACATTGTGTGTATCCCGCTGAATGCATTTTTTTTTTCCTCAAAACCTTTGTAAAATGGTTACTTTGCTAGTTTGTAGCCTTCTTCTTCGATGCCTCCGCGAGCACGCCGCTTCTCTGCCAGATATAAATCAAATCACTGACCTGCAAACATTGTTCTATAGTGCCTTGTTGTCAAAAACATCAGGGTACCTAACTGTCCGTGTGTCACAGCAGAAAACACAGTGACTAAAGCGTCACGAAGGTCATTTTTGGATTGTCCTGACAACCGAAGTGGTTTGTCGCTTATGTATAAGGACACGGATGAAAGGGCATAAAATTACCAGTGCCAAGACTCCACTATAGTGAGAAAGAAAGGAGAAGAAAAAAAAAAAGAAAGGAAGGCAAAACACATTGCAACCATTTTTATTCAGTTCCGAGGTGGGGGACTGTAATGGGCCTCTTCACACTTGACCACTCAACTTTAAGTTGCCTAGGAGAAGGCGAATTCATTTCTTTCCCCTCGAGTGTATAATGACTCAGGGGACCACAAAGTGTAGGTGGCTAAAGAGAGAATTAGCCTCTTCTCCTTCTTACTTTCTCACTATCGCCTTGCATGCACATTTATTGGTTCATATAACTGTGCTCATTTAATGGCCAATTCCAAAGATTGAGATAAGAGTGCTCTGACCCATAACTTGAAACAAAAGGCCTCAAGGTTGAAGATAACCACGGCGATAACTCAAGAGGCAGAGAATACGAGCCAGAGGTTAAATTTAAAAAGGGAGAGGAAACACGGGAGGTGGTGCGATGAGATTAAGAAGGATGCTGTGGTTGAAAGTGATTCCTTTGCCCCCCCCAACCACTGTCCAATTTTAGTCACCTGGAGCCTGGTCTGTGGCATTGGCATTCTTCCTGAACACTTTTATTGCATTTTATTTTTTGTATAATGTTTCAGCCCGATATTGTATTTCCAATTTCCAAAATAAGTGCTGGAGCATAAATCACCTTACATAGCAGTTTCAGAGAATATTATGATACTTGCCCTTCAGATCTGATATATCCCCCGCACAGATTAGCTAAATTATTAAAGCCTAATTGACTTAGACAGTAATTGGACTGCAATATTCGAGAACAAGTCTGTTACCAGCCTTTTTTAACTAAATTCTTAAGCACCAGACGTTCAAGTTGAAGTACCAGTGCAGAGATGCTAGATTGGGTAATAATACTGCAATCAAAATAGCTTTTAAGAGGAAAGTCGCGAGTCATCGAATCATTTTTTGACCTCCGCGCGTTCGACGAACAAAGCGTGACAAAAAAAAAATCAAATTCTGCTTTGTTGCATTTCTTTGAACGGTAAATACTTGGCGAGCGACAAACAGGTTTCACTGAAAGCAGAAACAGACAGCCGTCTACAGCAAAAATTGAAACGCGATTGCCTCGGCAGATATATGCGCTGTGAATAATGCCGGAGTCAAGGTAAGAAAAATCCGAGGCGTGTGAAGGCGCTCTCTTTCGCGGAGCTGAAGTTCGGGGTTCCCAGTTGCCTCCGAGTGCAGCGCGAGGACCGGCTTTTATTCCGACTCTTCAAAGTGCAACGAATCTCCACAGACATTGTTTAATCTCAGCGAGGGAGGAGTCCCACGCAGAGAACAAAAAAAATAAAAAATAATAAGAATAAAAGAAAGAGTTCAGGCTAGATTCTGGATTTTAAATATTTCTGTTAAATACATTGCGGGGCTGCACAGACACAGAGATAATGCTCAAAGTTCACAGAGCTATAGGGCAAACTTTGAACTTTCCTCAAAAGTTTTTCAAGGCGCAGCTCAACTCTCACAGTGTGACTCCATACATATAGAAACCTCTTTATACATCGGTAACTGGTAGCACATCTAGCCAAGTTAAACCACCTTTAACTGAGCATTTTGCACAGCGTTTCATTGAGGAGAGACTAACGTATCATGAATATTTCTTAAAGGCATTTGATCGGGAGATTACAAAGCCACAAACAGCATTTTACACAACTGCGGCGACTACTTGGCAACGTTTGGCGCACACTATTATATAATACGGGG
Organism: Chelon labrosus; assembly: GCF_963514085.1. Lineage (NCBI taxonomy): Eukaryota > Metazoa > Chordata > Actinopteri > Mugiliformes > Mugilidae > Chelon > Chelon labrosus. The sequence goes on from NC_140355.1 coordinate 14,669,213, forward strand.
TCTGAGTAACAGAGCGGATTATCTCGCTAATTATATCTTTAAAATGCTCTGGCAAAGTAATCACAGTTAGCTGCCTTCATGCATCCCTCAGAGCTCGAGATAAGATAAGAGATAGCAGGAAGGAGCCATTTATATTTAGACTTGGACAGCAGGGGTGCTTAACTTTTATTTTAGAAAGCACGTCCAAAAAAAGGATCCATTAGAGGAATTCATTCTGCTCTCTACAGTAAGTTTTTGTAGTGTTTGACTTGTATTGGGCGGCGGTTAGGGAACTGTGTGTCGCTAATTGGTGTTGGTGCGTTGTGAATAACATTAAAGCTAAGTTTCTCCTTGCGCGTAAGGCGGGCCGATCCGGAAGACGGATTTCTTTCTCCCATAATCATATTAGCGCCGCACGATTTGGTCCGACTTTCCGCCGTGGAAAAATCCCGTTGTGTAGATGTGAAGAGCAGAACTTCAAACCGCAAGACGCTCTCTGCGTTTGAAGGGGAAAGCGCTCAAGGCTGTGTGAAAAGCGACCCCGAGGTCACGACACGTTGCGGCAACGGCTGGGTGTCGAGCTGCAAACCTGTCATACTGCTTGTGGGGGCATGTTCATTTTGATTTTCAGCCGCCGCGTTAATGGTGGTCAGGAGCTAAATGTTCAAAGTTTGTCCTGAAATATAAGTAGCAGTCTGACCAGCATAACACAATATATCATTTGGCAACACATCACATAATAAAAAATTGTGAAGCCTTCTTATTTCCAATAAGAACTCATCTGGTTGATCATGCAAGAAAGTGATTAGTTTAAAGTGTCTTCATTTGGTGGGCAGCCACTCTCCACACACGCAATTATCCATAATTTGAGGTTCCATAATAAGATGGTGAGAGTGTGTTTTGCTTTTTTAGTTATCAAGTGTTTCCACAAAAAATAAAAAAATTAATTTAAGATGAAGGACGTTGACTGTGGATGCCAATATCCTGATGGAAAATCCACTTCAGCCGCACGAGATGGAATACCTCCGCAGAACAGAGAGGCGCCTATCCCTCTGGTCAACGGTGAATCGATCCTTTGCAATCCACCAGCCGCAAGGACGCGGCTGACAAATCCACACAGCTGACCGTTTGAACTCTTCAGTCTTTTTTTGCCATGTTTGAAATGCCCCACTTGTCACGGTAGAGCTACGCGTTTACCAACACGTTTATCCGCCTTTGTTCATCTGGCCTCCACATCCAAATTCTACACATTCGCAAAGGTAGTTTCGTAAGTTGCAGCTCTAATTTATAAATTCTTGATTTGGAAGTAAGTTATTCGGTTTGCAAACATTTCTTCAGCCTGCTCCCTTTGTGATTTGGCTGGGATGTCAAATTCATTTTAGTTCAGGGGCCACATACAGCCCACCTGATCTCCAGGGAGCCGGACCAGTAACATAATAGCACAATAATGTGCTTGTACTCCTTTAGTGCAAAAAAGTACAAGCACATTACAAAAATCATCATTTAACCAAAAATTGTATTAACAACCTGCAGCGTGCAATTACGGCGGATTGCTAGCATGTACAGTTTAGTTCTTGGCCCCAGTGTCGTGTTATGTCCGCAACTCTTACTAAAACAGTGAGACCACTAGTGGTCAAGCTAGGATTAGCAAATACTTTTATAGCTAAGCCAAGAGAGCTGTCCTGTGATAGACTGGCAACCTGTGCAGGGTTTACCCCGCCCCCTTCGTCCAATGACAGCTAGGATAGGCTCCTTCCCCCCTTTCGACCCCTTGAGGACAAGTGGTGTGGTTACAGAAAATAAATAAATGAGTGAATTACTTTTCTTGAAAAATGGCCTCACCTCACACGGGCCACACTGAACACTCTGATGTCCCAGTTTTGGCCCGTGTGCTGTATGTTTGACACCCCTGCACTAGGGAATAACTTGTCCCCAAACTGCTTCTCAAAGCTCAACTGCCACTGTCGCAAGCAAGCAGATAAATAATCCAGGATAGTGTGGTACTTCTACTAAGTAATCATGCAGGACCATTAACATTTATATATTGTATGTATCTGCACAAATGCATCAAGGAACATTTCTTCACTGATACTTCTGTGCCACTCAATAAAGTCTGAATTAAACAAATTTATTATACATCCCATAGCTAGTATTAGCAGTTTTGCAGCCTAACAAGTTATGCTCCTTGAGAAAAGTGCCCTGCCTTACCCACAAAGTATTTCATTGGGTGAAGCATGCAAGCAAACCACGGACCATGAGCAAAAAGCATTTAAAACCGGCGTGGAAAAACTATTAATCAAGCATGGTAGTGAGTAAATGGAACGAGAGAACCTCTCTTACCTCCCAGGGTGGCCGAGATGAGAATGTGAGTTCCATATTTCTTAATGATAGTGTCAATGAACTGCTGAGTGGTGGGTCTGCGGCCCAGCAAGCGAACGCTGCGCTGGAACTCAGGCATGAGCGGCACGGGGTTCCGGATGAGGTCCCTTCTCTCGATCGCAGTGTTCCTCACCTTCCAACGTGCAAATTCCCTGCCAAGTCACGGGAAGAAAAACAAAAAAAAACACAACAGCTCACACCAAAATTACATAGTAAAACAGTATTAATTACAATTATGCTGCAGCCAAAACATTAATTATCGGGACTCCATCTCAACAATTCCATCTCGTGGGAAAATTAGCCACATCGGGTGGTGCAAACAGTGGCCTGTCAGGAGACAACAATAATGAAAAAAAAAAAGTTCAGATTGCTTCAAAGTTGTTTTAATTAAAGAGCAAAGGCACACATTTCTAATGAGCGCGGTGGCGATTTGTATTCTGTTCTGTTCGGCGTTCATTTATTCATTCTCACTCAAGTTAAAATAAAATCACAGTTTCTCGGATTGTAATTCGATCGGCTCTCTCCGATGTGGGTCTGCGATAGGGTCTGTTTTCATGAAAATGGCTCAAGGTCATTTTTCTCTGTATCGAGCTCTGACTTGGATCTAAAAAAAAAACAAAAAACATATTAACAAAGAAAGAAAGGCACCAGTGGCTAAAATACACCTAATTTTGCAGCTGAATATGTATTCCATGAACGTTAAAAAGGATCCTGTGAAATATTTGTGCTGCTGATGATCGAGGCGCACATTATAAAAAAAAAAAAACATTTCCGAAGGCAGACATTACTCAAGTAGCCCTGCCCTGAGGACGGCAAAACAAAACTGTTTTTGTTCAGCTGTGTGCAATGCAGAATGCAGAACAATTACTGAGTGAGTTGCTAATGCCTATATTGAGGAACTAAAAGTCAGTGATTAGGCAGTGACGTACTGTTTGTGTCTTTGTGTGACGAAATAGCCGGTACAGATAGTCGAATACCAATTAAAATGTTGTTATTTACACTTTTAAATCAGCCTTTTTTTTATTATTATTTCCCTTTTATTATTATTTTCTTGGAAGTGCACAGCCAGAGAGAATTTCTCATGTTTCAGCTCATTCTAATGGAGAAGTCATTAACTGCTAATTTAATCAGAAGTTGTTGTTTTCGTCATCTGTTCTTTCAGTCAATCAGATTGCTGTTTTTTTTCCCTTTCCACGTGGACTGCTCTCGCACAGTCGTACAGTATTCGCTCGACAGCTTTACGGGAGTGATATACGCTCGCACTTAAAAGGTGCGAGCGAGCGTGCATACAGATCAAGAAGTAGACGGACAGCTGCTCACGCCTCGCCCTCGCTGTTGAGCATACACCGTGTGCAGTCAGTGGTTCAGATTTTATACGAAAGACGAGGCCAATTACGGTGACTTGAAGTGCATTAAAAGCGAGCCAGAAAGGGCCTCGATAATTTAACCCTAAAAGCCCCAAAGCGTGCTCTAATTAAAGTTTGTGCTCTGTTCAAGAACTGCATTTACAAATTTGACGTGGAAAAAGAAACGGCCAACCAACTGGCAGTCAGACAGACTGGAACATGAAGGAAATGTGGCCATCCAAACATGTTTGAGAACATTTGAGAAGAGGTTTATTCGGCCTTTTAGATGCTGCATTTTAATCTTACTAAAATGTATTTAAATCGCTCTGGAGGAAATTAAGTGGAGGTCAATGCTTTCAACTTAATGAAAAGCAGAACTATAACAATACAAAAAAAAATAAAAAATTTATCTCAAGTTCATGCATGAGGATGCATCTTTCAGAGCAGCGATGACAGACTACGTGAAACAAAATTACAAGATTAAAGAGTGGGACTGTTTTCGTAACTCTATGATAGATTTTATTTATGTTACCTCATTTTAATACGCGCTGTAAATGGCAATAGAGAAATAACATGAGGTAAAACCCGACTGGAAGCATGTGTGCGTAATATATAGCTAAACACGTGGTTTAGGTCTGCCAAATATATATTTAATAGAAGATTATAGTAGCTATAGATTACAGAAGCTCCGATATGAATGAAAGTCACAGCAGAATGCTTCATCCGGAGCTCTCCTCCTGCATAGGTGGGTCCCCTCACATTGATCGGTCACTTAGTTTGAATTTCCTGACACGCAGTCAGCACTGTGTCGGTCTGCCAGGGCACGGCTTGACGGCAGCAATTTTTAATGCTCTATTCAGCACTCTATATATTAACATTTAAAGTCCCATTCCTTTCCTGCCAGAGGCCTGTTACGTAATCACACAACTTCACAACATAGACGACATTTCAAATGTAAAATCCTGACAACTCCCTGAATGGAGAGGTCGCTTTACGCATTTAGTAGGCCACTACCGAGGAGGGGTAAGAACGGAACAGAGGGCGACAGAAAGAACGTTTTGTAACGGCAGGCTTTCTTAACAGGCAGGAGAATGCACTGTCCTTATTGCGTCTTATTTGCACATTATTATACTGATTTAACATTATGTGATCCAGCCAGAAATTAAATAAATAATCCGTGGCAGATTTGCAAGAAGTCTTCCTTTTGAGAACTTTGCAATGCCTCAGCGCCGCGCAGACACAAGTGCTCATCTGGCAGGACAGGGCTCACCACTCTTGCTAGTACATGCTGATTCAGCCTCCGCTCCCGTTCCAAGACTTATGTACGCGTTGCTGTTATTTCCAAAAATCTGGGGCAAACATTCAAGCCTGGAGAACTGTGAGATAATTACAGATTTGCAGCCGGTGTGCCAACATTTCTCTGATTTCAATCTCTGCACGGCTCTCTAACTCCATGCGTCTCTCCCTTCTTTTAGATATCAGTGCATTTCAAGGCTCAGCCACTGCCAATTACTATATAAGACTTTATACGGCTGCCATATGTACTTGGGACCCTATGGTCCAGATTAGACATGCTAGCAGATGGAACCTGAGACATGATTCAGTGCTTTACAGCGCAGCTCCAAGAAAAGTTTAACGACCTATCAAAGGAAGTTAAGAGGAGATAAATGGCATTGAAGCTGCATAGAAGGAAGATAGCAACATAGGTGATTATTGCTTTATGGTGTTTAAGTAACTCATGTCGGAGGCTTAGTGCATTACATTTGCTTGTGTGGAAGTGCCTGTGACCTTGTGGATGTCGGCGACCATAAATAAATACTTAATTCACAATATTTCTTCAACCTGAGTGATCCCAGCTTAACTGTTTCTTTGCCAGAGATATAACTGAGGAAAAGGAAGAAGTGAATTTCTCCAATAGTGTGTGCATTCAGGGTTGTTATTTTTTTGCTTCCACCATGTTTCTGTCTCTTCTGGTGACTTGTCATGGGATGTTTACCCACTGACTGTATGGAAAGACGGATGAACCCTTTGTGATGTCAACAGTAAGATTTCTGAAGAGCGGGTTTGAGAGTCAGCATCTTTGGCTCTGGCTTTCGGCGTCTTGGGAGTGCCTGACCCCAACCTAGCTCTAAGCAAATTAAGAAATGGGCAAAGAAGCGGAGCGTGAGTGGAGCTGAGGTGGGCAGGTGACAGATAGCCCCCCGTTTAGGCGTTTACACATGGGAATCGATAGGGATTGACTCACATTTGGAGTGGCCGTTTGAGAAACTCACGTTTTTGTCACTTCCACATGGGATTTACAACGATCAATACCAAGCACAGCGTTAAAACCACTGACAGGTGACATGAATAACATTGACCATCTTGTGACAATACAATGTTCTGCTGGGAACCCTTTGGACGTGGCATTGGTGTGGATGTTACTTGGACATGTACCACCCACCTAGATCTGACCAGGCACCGCCACCCCATAGCAATGACACTCCTTGACAGCAGCAGCCATCCCCAGCAGGATGCAGCCCACACACACAAAAACGGTTTAGGAACAACTCAAAAAGGAACATGGTTGCTAATATTTTCCTATTGAGAGGATTATCAAAACGTCTACACCACCTCTCTCAATCCAGTCAGGTCGGACTGGAGCAGTCTCTTCTGATTAAGGTGGTTAATTATTAGGACAACACTAATGTCCTTGCAAACACAGCCATCCTCTTCATGAGTGAGCGAGTCTAATACTGCACATTCGGAACAAAGAGTAAAGGATTTGGTTTCCTTTGAAGAATCAGCTCAAGTCGGTTAATCCCCCAGTGCCCTCATTGAGACCACCATTTTATCGGCTTCCCTTCCAATGTTTATCTCAGCCCAGTTCGGTCAAGTAAACACGAACAGTGGTTGCTAGGAAATACATTATTGTAATCAAACTGCCAACTCCCTCATCTCAAATAGCTAGAGAGAGATGAGAATGTTTTCTCCACTAGAGATCAGCTTTTCTAATGAATGTACCGGTGTCTCCAACATGTCTTTGTCTATTTTAGAACTCAATCAAGACAAAGCCTGATGAAAAATATTGTCTGAAGCACATCGATTGTGATGAAATGCACTGTTTTTTTGTTTTTTTTTATGTATTCACACAGAACTTTCAGCTTTCACTTGTTACGGCGCAAATAGAGACGCACACATCAAGGCCAGCGGAGCAAACTCGCAGTAAACTCTTTCAAAGTCAGCACCTGTGCAATTTAGCCGGTGAAAGCGGCTTTGATTTGTTTGAATTTCTTGCCTTAGATATTAACACGAACTGTGCACAGAGTCTCGTGTTCGCGGCGCAGCCTGTCCTTGCCGGAGCCAAATTACTGCACAGATAATGCTTGTGGAAAGTCATCTATTTAGGATCAACTGGATGCAAAACGCAATGTATAACTAATTTGGCAGAATGAAAACAAATTAAAAATTAAACAGGCTGCATTAACACGTTTCTGCCAGTGTTCCAGTTGGATTATTTTGGATTAATTGATGTTTTCGAGGGCTTTAATGATTCATTCATTGCATCAACAGTGAATTATGCTGATGGCATCAACATGCTAAAACAGGAATGAATAGGGTGATTTACTCTGAGTTCAGGAAGGATCAACTGGAAATACTTTGAACCGAAATGATTATTTATCTCAAACAGTAGACCATGCTGCTGACCAGGAGATTAAATGGTATTGCTAAACATTTAAGGTATAGAAATTATCATTCATTCATCCATCTTCTGTAACCGCTTGTCCTGTGAGGGGACGCGGGGTCGCCTGGAGTTTATCCCAGCTGTCATCGGGCGAGAGGCGGGGTACACCCTGGACAGGTCGCCAGTCTATCGCAGAGCTAACACAGAGAGACAGACAACCATTCACACTCACAGCTACGGCCGATTTAGAATCACCAATGAACCTAAAGAACATGTCTTTGGACGGTGGGAGGAAGCCGGAATACCCGGAGAGAACCCACGCAGACACAGGGAGAACATGCAAACTCCACACAGAAAGGCCCAGTCGGCCCGTGGATTCGAACCCAGAACCTTTTTGGTGTGAGGCATCAGTGCTAACCGCTACGCAGGTATAGAAATTGTTTAAAATAGAATTGAGCTTAATATTATTTTTCTTTCAGAGGATAGGATTAGACCTGTCCAGGATGTACCCCACCCGATGACAGCTGGGATAGGCTCCAGCCCCCCTGCGACCTTTCACAGGACAAGATGAGAAGATGAGGATAGGGTTAACCAAATATTTCCTACTGGCCCTGCTTCTCATTAAACACAGGGGACACAGGATGGCTTTTATTGTGAAAGAGTGACAGAAAAAAAATAATAAATCATACATATACATACAAAACCAGTGTTTCCCATACATTGACAATACTATGGAGGCCCGCCAGGGGCTAATTTGCTCCACCATTGTCTCATAGCAAATCGGAAATATTTTTGCGCGTTTCAACCAACGCAAAGCACAAGCGTTGTTTTTCCCAAAATGCCATGCCCCCCCCTTACTTAGATCATCTCTTGACCATGGAGATTTACAGTTACGTAAAGAGAGTTGGATCAAAACCCGGAGGTCCAGACATAACGTGAACTAGCTTAATTTTGTAAGCGCTAGCTCGCAAAGTTAGATTGAAAGTCAACTGTTTGCTACAAAATTAGATTTATTCACGGATATTTATATAAATCTTACAGACCATACAATATCCATAGAATGTCACGTCTCAACAGCCTTACGTTTAGTTTTCCTGTATATGAACTGCACAGGCTGCTTCTGTTTGCCGCTAAATCCAATATACGTGGTACTATGGTAATTTACGAGGGACTGATGCTAAACGCAGGCTCTTCTTTTATGTGCCATATGGAATAGCATCATAGCTAGGGGCTTTTTAAATAAGACAGTAGAAAACAAGACAGAACAAGAAGACCATGTATTTTTGGTCAGTAGATCTGTTTTAAATATCGCAGGGCGTATTGGAACAAGGCGGACCAGGCACAGTGACCTGTTAAGAGCAAGAATTGCAGGCTGCACAATTCCAAGCTGAAAGCAAGGTCGCCTACTCCTTTAACACTTGTAACTATGAAACCAGGCCATTGAATCAAGGGCAACTCTTGGGGCAGCAAAACATCGAAAGAGCCTCTACAATGTGTAAACATTAAAATGCTGCAGTCTAATACTGTAGAAAACCATGTTTAACGTGTGAAGACTTGCCACATCGCTAACTTTTGTTTTCGCGATGCACAGCCTGTAGTCGTATTGCTTACTTCAAATTCTGAAGAGTGCATTTTAGTGCTTTTAGTGCGATCTATACCACTCTACAGAGTCTCCACACTAGCACAAATGCTCCCCATTAGCAATTCCAGCAGCCCGAATTAATATACGAGACGTCTATGTCCTGCCCATCCATTCCATCCGCGACAGTACATCTGGGGCAATGTATATTAATATTTCCGATGCTTTTATTTTGGAACTTCAAGTGCCTGATGAAGATGGGCCCTTTTCCCTCTTTCGGCCATCTTCTAGCCTCGTTCCATTTCACCTCTAACTGCTTTTAAAAGGGGGAGAGAGAGAGTGAGAGAGGGGAGCACATGGGAACGGTCATTACTGTAACTCACCCCCGAGTCCACCTGCTGATTCTGTGTTCTTTGTACTAATAATGCACTCAGCATCTCTTCCACATGGTGCCTGCTTTGCGTCAGTCAGGCCCATTTGTGTTAGCACCTGGAGATTTCGCTTGCGTCTGCATCTGCGGCCCCCGTTCTCAAGACCCAGCCTTCTAAATAGTTGCCATAACAATGGTTTGCCACAGCGCACGTCATTATCTTTATATTTTAAGGCTTTCTGTTTGCTTGGAGAGTTTTTTATATGACTTGTTTTGCCCAAGTTAAAGAGTGTTATGAATAACTTTGCGCTCCTTGTAACCAGAGAACAGAAGTGGACAGGAAGTGTGAATACGGCATGTCATAACACCTTCCAGGCAGCATGTTGTCTGCTTCAATTAGAGCTGGGCCGTATTGACATCCAGTGAATACTCCCTAAAGCTCTGACAGGGGCAGGAAATGACCATCATACAGTGTGTCACCACAGGCACTTATTTGATCCTGATGTCGGAGCCCAGATTGGGAAAAAGAAAATTGAGAGAGCATGACGGATATTCAAAGTGTGGCAGCACACAGGAAGGAGAGGTACGCTTTTGTTGAAAGAAAATCTCTAATTAATTGACTGGGAAACTGGCTTGGCAGCGCCCGGAGACAAGATGTTCTCGGGTGCCTCATAAATGACACCGGGAAACAATAAAAAAAAAACGTGCTATACTTGTTTGCCCCTGCCCTCCTCTCACACGGCATCAAAGTCTTGATAATGCATAACATATTCAGATGTGCTGTTCAGTTACATCTTGAACTGTGTCAGCGCCATGTACGCATCTGTAGCGCTACCACCGGCAAACAAAGCCCGTGCCATTTCCTCTTCACTCGAACAGCTCCCGCATTTATGATGAAATCTCACATCTTGAGCTCCGCGGCTCTTAATGTTATCAAAACGCCGACTTTATTTGAAGTAGACAAGTTGTTGTCGTAAAGGGCAACGCTGCGGCGCACGGCATTTCATAAGGATGATTTAAAGGAGGCACCTGCCGCTGGAAAAAATAAAAATAAAATTAAATAAAAATAATGCAACAACAAAAACAAGCTAAAATAAATCCTGCATGTTGAGTTCTTTATGGAGCGCTGGATCTTGAGTGACTGCGTTTGCTTACAGTGTAGTGTTTAATTCCCACTGGGGTCCTTTTAATAAATCAGCATCTGGAGGGTGTAATGTATGTACCACTAAACTTACATTAGTATAATTTAAAGAGCAACTTTGACAGTATTGTTAATAGTCTAAAGGCCTCCGGTGTTTTGTACAGCTTGGTGCATAACATAACATTTAGAAAATAGGAAGACAAGGGACTGCGAAAAAAAAATGGTTGCACTTCCTAAACCTTTCTTCCAATTTGGATGCGAGCACCCTTAAATTAAAGCCGAGAGTCTCAGCTTTAAGCACACGTCGATTATATAGCCGCAGTTGAACAGAAAATGTCCAAACATTTACAAACTTAATTGACAGTTCATTAGTAGTAGTACTACTGAATTGTGCTGTGTTGCAGCGACACGTGTTTCTGTTATTTTCACAGCCCCGTTTTAGTTGGGATTAGGCTAAATAAGAAATATTTTTGGGTTTTGTGCGATCCAATTTAACTGCACCGCAAACTGCACAATCTAAAAACGATCATACCGTTGAATCACCTCCTTTTTTGTGCTGTTTCAGCATAAACTGAACAATTTAACACTCGGGGATTGGGATTCAGGGAACGACTGTTAAACTGGAACGCATTCCTAGTTTACTAGTGTAACCCCTAATGTTTTGGTAAGTGAGTGCATATGGATGTAACTGCTGCACATATACATTCACATTTACATCTGTTCTGCTGTAGCTTGCAAAGACAGACACAATTTAAAAGCAGATTTTATAATTTATTGTATTTTCTTCACTGAACTGAATGTTATTTTTACATTTACGGTACCAAAAACACCGTCAGACTCCTGTGCACCTGTACATCATGTCTGCACATCTGTTCGCACATCATGCCATTTATGAAGCTTATAATGATAATTATAAGAAGAACACAGACTTGTGTCAGGGAGGTGATGATTCAAAGGCGCTGTAATTTTCCGTAGCTGCAGGTTGTTGCAGTTAATATTGTATTGTATTACATCATAATTTAGTGTTAGCAGTATTTTTAGCACGCCTTTTCACCTCGCACAAATGCCACTTAGTACGATGTAGTTTTTTAGAAAATGGAATATTTACTGCTTTGATGCTGTAACAAATTGTAATATTTGTTGCATACTGAGCAGTCAAAGCCATTTCCTGGTGTTTTCTAAGAATATTTAGATTCAAACCATTCAGTATCAGTGATTTTAGTGTTTGTGTTGAAATAATGACTATTTAAACTTATTATTTTAATATGGTTGTTATTCAGCAACATACTATGCCAAAGGGGAACTACTGTTGTTTACAACCTGGACTTTATTTCTGGCATAAAATACGATCGTTTACTCACCCATATAACTTTGGTGTCATTTGTTCGTCAGATTTATAGATCTGCATGTATCCATATAGTGGGAGTGACTGGGGCACCGAAACGCAGCCTCTAAATAACGCATTATCTGCCGCGAATCTCATTCATTTATCCAATATTCTGTTATGATACACTAGTGCTATTCCCTGTTGAGTCTGGAGTTACCTGTTATCATCATCCAGGTCTGTAGATTGACTTACTAACCTCTGACCTGGATGATGTCATCTCTGAGCGTGGCTTGTTTATCTGTAGTTTGCTACTGCTAGTTTTTTTGCAACATGTCTGAATTTTTTTCTGAATCTGAGGTTGTGGACTACGACTTTGTCTATGATGGACGTCCTTACCGTTTTGAGTATACGGATGCGGAGCTTGCTGAAAGGAGGATGCAGAAGCAGAGAGAGGAACAGCTGGCCAAAGAAATACAAACCGCTGCACGTCCGCGAATAGATACCGGTTAACTCCGGACTCAACGGGGAACAGCACTGGCGTATCATAACAAAATAGAGGTTGCGTTGCGGTGCCCCAGTCACTCCCACTATATGGATATACGCGGATGTAAATATCGTCCGAACAACACCAAATGACCGCAAAGTTATATAGGTGAGTAAACAATCATATTTTATGCCAGAAATAAGGTCCAGGTTGTAAAAAACAGTAGTTTAACTGGGAAGCTACGGGTGTAAGACAAAGATTCAGTTGAGTTGTTATTTATTATAGGTCCGTGTCATACGTAATAGTTACGGAATTAAGAAGCATCTCAAATCTTTGCAGTGTAAAAAAAATAGTGCTCTGTTCATTTATAGCAGCCATGCTTAAGTTACACTAAAAGTTTAATTTAGAGTCATATTATTTTATAAACCCTATTGTCTCCCTGGATGCAAGTTTTAGATGAATGTGAAACCTAATACCCCAGGCTTACAGTCAATGGACTCATCGGTGGACAGGAATCATGGACAGGAAACAGTTTTATCCCAGAGCAAAGAGAGCACATAGACAGCAGCAAAATCATTAAAACACCACTTTTCAAAATGTAACCAAACAATACGCATTTCCCCTTTAAGACTCCTGTTGGCTTCTTTCTGCCAGGGAAATGTAACACTTCACGGAAGAAGCTGTGTGCACGCGCGTGTTTGTTTGGGGCCCATTGATGTGGTTTCGTCGACGCGTCTGCTCGTCCTGATGTGCGAGGGAACAGATTGTTTTCATGCTTTGATAAAGGATGAACCTTTCATTTTCAGCCATTTGTTCCACTGCTTGTTTGGTAGGGAAGACTTGACAATCGCCGCTTGAAAAGGGATGCGATGCAACAACATCATTTTGAATTATTAAGACAAGTTTATCGTCACATAACAAAATACTCCCGGGAGTAGCGGCCCTTTTTTCCGACAGCCAAACAAAGCAGGCGCATGAACTGCTGTCTGTCGAATCTCTGAACTTAGACCAACTCAAGATGATCTAAAGTTTTCAAATGTCTGTTTTTTTTTTTTAAAAGAAATTTAAATGAAGCACTAGGACCAGAATTAATACCGTTTTATATGTGCCCATTAATAGTTATTGATCTCATTTTGCTCGCTTTAGTTTAGTTTTCACTGTTTACAAGGCTTACTTTTAGTTCAGTTAATTGCCTATATAATATAGGGGTATTTTTTCAGTGAAATTAAATTCACAATTACAATACATGTAGAGTTTCTTGAAGATGTTTCCCCACTTGTTTTACCAAGAAAGGTTTTTCTGATGGGCTACACTCACAGACGTTCCTATTTAAACCTCAGCTTCCCATCAGTCCTTTAGAACTGAAGAACCTACTCAGGTGAGTGGCGAAACGTCTTTAAGAAGTCCTACAAGTCCAGTTGCCTTTCTTAAAACGCTTTTTGGATATACTGTGACCTGGATGACTGAGAACCTTCACAGACAATACAAACAACACTTTGACTGTGACTGCATTTACAAAGTCGTAGATGACCCAGTTTCAATATGAATGTGCAATAACGCCTCCTCACGCTCGTTGTGTTGAGATATTTAACCAAACCACCGAAGACTAAGACATTTCCCGTGTATTTTTTTATTCGAGTTTAGTGAATATAAATAATTGCTCCAGCTATGTTTCGAGTTTTTCCTGTCTAGTTTTATTTCTGTCGACTGAAACACCAACCAAGTTGTATTTTTTTAGTTTTTTGTTAACTACAATGGGCTTCCTGTTTGTATACCACAGTCAGGATTAAGTGATGCGGTGACAAGATACGTGCAATACTAAATAAATTCAGTAGTAATGTTGTAGTGCTTTGACCACGTTGATTGACATATGACACAAAAAACAAAGGATTCTGAAAACCGGTGAACCCATGAGTAGCAGCAACTCTAGTGAAGGTATTTTACTTCCAAACAGAAGGCAAGAAGAGATTGTTGGTAGCATGAAGAGCTACCTCCAACCATACCCTACCAATAATTTCATGTTCTGCCTTTTTTCACTTGGAAACACTTGGAGTGGGGAATATACAAGAGGGTTACCTCGGCAACCAGAGCCTGGAACGTCCGCTAGCAACCACCCCTTGAATTGCTTTAAATGCGGACAGGGCTTAGTGTTTTTCTCGAGGTTACTTACTGCGCCAACGCAAACACAGCAGTGTTTATGGCAATGCTCTACTGCTGCGACTAGCACAAACTTAATGGTGTATCAAAACAACAATTCAAAAGAGGGAGCAGGAATATACAATAGGAATAGCAGTGATGTCATATTTGCTCTTAGACCACGACGAGAGTGAGTCATTTCTGATTTTTTTTTTTTACCAAAATGTTAGTGGAAGCATTATTTACGTGCTCACTCTGCTCTCTATCCTGGACAGAAATTTAAAATATGAAAACGAATGCGTTCAACTATGATGATTAATGCAACTCTCCTTTATAGAAATGACAAAGGTTTGGTAATACAGCGTGAGCCAAATGACTGATGGTGTAATAATATTAAAATTAATTAGCAAATTGTCCTACTCATGGGGACTTTGTGTTATAGCATCCTACATTATTTATGAAAGCCCATTAAAACATTGCAGAGTCTTGATTCTTTGCCACGCTGTTCGTTATGGAGTTGTGCTCATCTGACTGATAGTCGACACCATGAGGGTCTCAACAACCAAAAAATTAAATAAATACATAAAACGCTGGCAAGCTGTTAGCACTGGGGCTAGACTTTGATCCAATAATGGTAATTCCCCCATGAATGACTTTGAGAAGCGATTTTGTCTTCCCACACAGTATTCACATTCTGTACATGGTGTTCCCACACAGACACAGTGCTGCGTGATCTCATCTACTTGGATATGATACCCTCTCATGGAGGTAGGATAAATGTTATTACATCTAGACCAACACATGGCACAGCAGGGTTTACGACTGTCCATATGTGCTGCGTCGCGGTGCAGGGTTATTATTTTTGCTGAGCTGCCCTTTTGTGTCTGTTTCTTCCATGACTGTCCATTTTTAAATGGGAATTGCCGTTTTTTACAACCTGGACCTTATTTCTGGCATAAAATACGATCGTCTACTCACCCATATAACTTTGGTGTCATTTGGAGTCGTTCGGACGACATTTAGATCCGCGTATATCCATATAGTGGGAGTGACTGGGGCACCGAAATGCAGCCTCTAAATAACGCATTATCTGCCGCGAAACTCGTTCATTTCACCAATATTTTGTTATGATACGCTCCTCATCCATATACATCTGGCTCAAAACGGTAACGACGTCCATCATAAACAAAGTTGTTGTCCACAACCTCAGAATTGGAAAAATATTCAGCCATGTTGCAAAAAAATTACAAGCTGCGCGGGTTGCGCATGTCGCTCAGCGATGACATCATCCAGGTCAGAGGTTAGTAGGTCAATCTAGAGACCCCAGACTCAGCGGGGAATAGCACTAGCATATCATAACAAAATATTGGTGAAATTAACGAGTTTCGCGGCACATAATGCGTTATGTAGAGGCTGCGTTTCGGTGCCCCAGTCACTCCCCCTATATGGATATATGCTGATCTAAATATCGTCCGAGCGACTCCAAATGACACCCAAGTTATATGGGTGAGTAAACGATCGTATTTTATGCCAGAAATAAGGTCCAGGTTGTAAAAAACTGTATTTTCCCCTTTAAGAGACAAGATGGCTTCATTGTTGATTCAGGATGTCTGTAACTAGGAGAGGACATTTAAATTAAAAGGACATCGCTCATTAATTCTGAACCAATGTGAAACTTGGGACTTTCGTGGAACCTTTTGTTGCATGCTGTACGTTCTACACACGTCACTAACTGACCTTTCTGGAGAAGCATACCGTATAGCGACACAAAATAAATCAGTGCTGATTAGGTCTTTGTAATGTGGATAAACCAGAGTGGACATCTTTTACGTGATATCATGGAAGTGCATAAAAATAGCATGCCATTACCGGCATAATATGCGCTTCGTGTCTATGCATTTCAAGCTTTTTCCGTGTCGTCTTACAGGCAAGGTTAGGACGGGCTAAAGAAAGGGCAGGGCACGGCAAAAACCACATTCTGTATAACGTGACTGTCGCATGTTACTCATGATCAGGAAGATAATACCAGGCTGACCTAGTAAGTAAGGAACTAGAATATTTTCATCATCGACCGTGCATTACATATCTTGGATTTGCATGGTCATGTTCCCCAGAGAGGGATAATAACATTTATTTCTTTGGAGAAGACCTCGTTGTTCCTGCATGGCCACGGTATTATGTAGCACCTTGACAGAATGAAAAGGGGGGGGGGGGGGGGGGGGGGGGAAATGGGGGTGATACTACAGACCCTTCCTAGTAATAAGGAGGAAAATCCCGCTAATAAATCAAACAGACAGAGATACAATTGAAATCCTGCATGACTTTCAGCCACCGAAAATCATTCAAAATATTATGGAATGAATCTTAATCCTATGCTCCAGCGCACAGCGAAGAGCAACACGGAAAGAGGTGGGGTATTAGCACATCTGTTTGCTTTTTCTTTTTCCTTTTTAATTTCCACTTCAACACACAACAGCGCGTGCTACGTTTCCAAGCACATCAGAATAAATAGAGGATGAAATGGGGAGAGCCATTTTGGAAATTCTGCCGTACCATCAGCCTGGAGGAAGAGAGGCCACGTAAAAATATCCGAGAGACCGCTGTGAGCTAATGGGTTTGGATAAAATTAGGTATGTGTTAACAATAAATCACTTTAGACTCACTGTCAATGTTCCTGTGTGTCAGTCAAGATAGGGACAATACAAGACATAGCGTCTCACAGAAATAGTTGCATATTTTCCATCAGGTTCTGTTAGGTAACATTTTTATATGCACTTTAAAAAAAAGAAATATGACCTCACTATCTTGCATAAAAGTTTACAAGGCATTTAAAGTTGTATAAACTGGGCCATAATGTTGTTGGTAATACAGCAGACAAAAAAAAATGTTCAGGCAGTAACAGCAGCAACCTAATTGTCCCACTATCTGCCCAAAATTGCTTTTTTTTACCCCATTAACCATTATTCTCCCAGTTACACAAGCATCTCTCCAAGATGTGACATCATGCAACAAGCCTGCAGAGTCCATCTGTGTAAAGTGGTGGCATTAGGCCAGTAATGACCCTATTGTTGATGGTGCAGTGGAAAGGAAGGAATTACGGAGAGAGGGAGACGAAGAGAGAAAATCAGTTGTGCATGAAGGATTTTGACAAGGTTAATGTGATGTACAAGATCAACACTCGGAGACAGAAAGGCTGTCTTTAATTGTACAGAGACAGGGCCTAGTTTGGGGAGAATTTTGATGCCTTTGGTCAACTTTTGCACGGGCTTGCAATATTTTCCGAACTTCTCGTCTACAGTTTTCAGTAGAAAAGCAGAAAAAAAAATAATGGTTTTTCAAGAATTAAATTGAAAAGTTGTTCTGAATTGTTAAACGATTGTGTGAATGATTTTTTTTTTTCTTCTTTTTTTTTTAACTCCAGTGAATGCAGGGCCGTTGGAATAAAGCTTTTCGGAAAGTAATTCGACTCGGCCATTATATTATTTAATTCTGTGTCTGCAGAAAATAAACTGACCCCAGACAAAATCCTCAATAGGCTCGAGTTAAGGCAAAGGAGAAATAAACACCATTAATCTAATTTACTTAGGACCACAGCGACACGGTTAATGCAATAAAGTCTGCTCGGGGGCAACACAGCACACACTCGGTGCCTGGGTTTTGCTATGTGTTTGGAAATCCTCAATGAAACGACCATACGTTAATGCAATACATGCGCCGCAATACCTAAAAAGATCCCACATTCAATTGTAAGCATCTTAGTTACCCGCTATTAATTGGGGCATATCAGCAAATGGAATGTGATTGCCTAACTGGAATACGATTGTTGGCATAATAGTTTAGTCAGTGCAGTTTGTAATTGTGATGAGGCAATGAAATGAAAATGGATCTAATCAAAAACAATCTCTTAATTCGCCCTAATCTTGAGAATTTGTTGGGACATGGTGCCGGAAGCGAAGGCACGGGTGAGTGACACGAGCATGTGTTTGAATCTAATTAACTGTGTAATGTGAGAAGTTCTGCTGATGAACTCGTCTGACTGTGTGGGCAGGGGCTGAATGGAAATTATGAGCCTACGCAACAAACAACGGTGGGAGGGACTGACTTGCACTCAAATGAAAACGAGGATCATAAGGAATCTCAAATATCTTTTCCTGCAAAAGAGGAAGCTGAACGATCCGCTTGAAAAATGCAGTTCAGATTGCTTTCAGGGAGGCCAATGCACTTTTGAAGATTATTCCATCCATCTGCATATGCTCTCATCTCACATGTTAAGTCTTCCCGTATACAGTTGATGCAACACTTCATCACCTTCTGTGTCCTGTAATACAATCGCAAACGACGCGCTCCTACTCTACATATAATGTAAAAACCTCCCAAGGTCAAAGCATTCATGCAATAAAAAGAAACAACCACTGTTGTTAGAGCCATAGATGCAGCCTATTCTATCCCGTCCATTCGCTCCTGAACTCAATTTGCTCCATAATAACAGTCAGTCATACTCCAAATAAAATATCATTATGCTGATGATTTCTGCATACTGTATTTGTTGTGTGTGGGGAAAAAACTGCTTTTCAATTTCGTAATCCTTGTTATTTGTTGCATCTACCTAAATTTCATTTTGCTTCTGGATGACAACGTATTAATATTGGGTTGAGAAAAACTGTCTAGCAGTCAGGTTCAAGGATGAAAATTAGTTTCGTCAGCTCGCTGAGGACTGCAACACAGCCTGTGAAGAGCTCTGGGACAAATAAGGTGCTTGAGGATAGATATTAGCACCCTAGACAGTGATAGCTTGCAAAAAAACACCTTTGGATGCAAGTGAAAGTCTAGAAACACAAGCGTTGTTCAGTAAATATGCACAGTGAGCTGCACTGGGAAGCAAGTCTCAAAAAATTAATCTCTTAAACTTAAATCTTTGAGATTACCACTCTAAGTAAATATCTATTAAGTCACTATCTACCGCTAAATTAAGTAACAGCTCCTAAAAAGTTAAGGCATGTTGAGCTCCCCCTGGTGTCTGGCTGCAGTATAGCTCATAAGCTCCGCCCCCCCATGTGAGTGGATGGGAGTTGAGCCAAACTAAAACACTAAAGTACACTCTAGGTTTGTCAGTGAGCAATTTTTTAAATATACATCTGCAAAACAAGGCAATAATTATATTTCTGACATTTTTCAGAGCTAATCCGTTTGAAATATTGTGGTGAGCTGTTGGATGAGGGGCTTAAATCAAATTACGGTTGCTCGCAGAATGATGGGGTAATCCCAGAATGGTGTACCTGTAATATCAAACTACAACTGTTGTATTTAACTGTAAATACTACCATGACCACATCAACCAGGACTGAAATTATCAAGATTGCCACAAGTCCATATAAAATGCATAATGCAGAGCTGTGTGAACAGATATTTGCCGTTTCCACTGTATTCCACTGTATTCATTTAGCTCAACATCTAACTTCATTCTGAATTTGAGAGAAAATGGTTTGGGTAACTTGTTTCGCCAAGATAACAGAAAAAGCACGCTTTAAATCAGATGACTATTTAAGAAAGCTGTTTTCTCATAAGATGCAGAATTAACCGTCCTTTCCATGTCCTCTTTTAGACACTTGACCCTCAGTTAGTGAGTACATTTCCGCACTATTCTCCTGTGTTTTGAAATCACACAGTGCTTTAGCTGCTAGATATCATGTCACATGGCAGTGCACAAGTCAGTGAGTGGTAATATCATTGCTGCTTCACTGCTTCAAGTCTGAAAATGAGAAACATGTCATTACTTGTTAAACCCACTTATCGGGCCTTTGCTGTGTGAGCCCCTGGAGATCAAAACAACCTTCCCGAGGATACCAGGCTGGACATCTCCTGGTGTGTCCTCCTTCGAACACTCCCTCTGTACACACTTATTACCGAAAGAACTGACTACCTAGATGCAATAGATCTTTCTATCAGCCTGAATCTCTTTGACTTTGGGTTATTATCTTTGAAGAGTATGTGGCACGACCGGCCGCAGCCCCCCTACAAATTTATCAATTTAAACTGATTTCCAGAAGAAAGGTTCTTTAATGACACACAGCAGGTTAGAGTAATGTTTTTATCTAACATCCTATTACTTCAGTCTACACTGCATGAGGAGAGAGATTTATTTAGGCAGTCCTTCCTTGACATATAGAATATTGGAATCACATTTTAATGTAAGAAGTAATGCAAACATAAAAAACAGTAGAGGCAATCTTCTCACGATAAGCAGGGTTTTCTCTTCAGTGATGTACAAGATCTTTAAATAACCATGACTACGATTCTAAAATAATCTACTTAGCAAATAAATACAGCTGACAAAGTATCTAATATGCAAACTGCCCAAATATTGAGGTAAGTAGCACACAAAGGACCCATCGGAAATTAATTTTGGACTGAATTCTCACAGCAGAGAGTCTGCGATACACTACATTTCTATCACAGCTAGGGCAATATGTCCAACATGTTCAGCGTTTTTTTGCTGGAAGTGAACTGACTCAGATGTTCCACAGGAGGCCAAGAATAAACCTTTTTTTTTTTTTTTTTCTGTACGTGTAGGTCACAAAAAAACACCAAAGCAATGCACTGACTGCAGGGCAAAAGGGGTAGGAGAGGAAAGACACCTCTACAGAGGTGTTTTTAAGAGACGCTGTGCGCTGGAACATGCTCTGAGGTTATGTATTTATAGATATTGAAATGTTGCGTTGTATATATCGTGTTTGTTTAAGCGAGATTCGTTTTGTAGAGGTAACTGTAAAGTCATCTTAAAGGCAACCAAACTGAAGTGTCAATTAAAAGAGCTGCTCAATAGGTTATTGCTATCATTTTGATTATGTTTTTTGTTGTCCACGTACCTACTTGACTTTCTTACATTCTCTGCAAAGCACTCCCACATAATTGTTTTCCATTTGTTAGATTAGTGCTTCTGCCGGTATGTTTAAGTGTGTTTAGACTTCACCCTCCACTGACATCTCGACAACCCTATGTTTGTTGAGTTGTACCATATCCAACTCAGTTCCACCAAACCTTAGCCTGAAACACAATCTAGCTAACGTATAAATCCATGTGTGGTTCAAAGTGTCCTTAAAAGGGAACTACTGATTTTTACCACCTGGACCTTATTTTTGGAATAAAATACGGTCGTTTACTCACCCATATAACTTTTGTGTAATTCGTATTCCTTCGGGAGATATTTAGATCTGCATATATCCATGTAGTGGGGGTGACTGGGGCACCGAAACGCAGCCTCTAAATAACACATTATCTGCAGCGAAACTCGTTAATTTCACCAATATTTTGTTATCGTACGCTAGTGCTAGTCCCCCTTGAGTCCGGAGTTAGCTGTAGATTGACCTACAGACCCTGGATGATGTCTTCTGACCTGGATGATGTCATCTCTGAGCGCCGCGCGTAATTTGCTACTGCTAGTTTTTTTGCAGCATGGCTGAATATTTTTCCGATTCTGAGGTTGTGGACGAACCATAGCAGTAGCAATGTTGGTGAAATGAATGAGTTTCGCAGCAGATAATGTGTTATTTAGAGGCCGGGTTAGGGTTAGGGTTTTGGTTTCGGTGCCCCAGTCACTCCCACTATATGGATATACGCTGATCTAATTATCTCCTGAAGGAACACGAATTACACAAAAGTTATATGTGTGAGTAAACAACCGTATTTTATGCCAGAAATAAGGTCCAGGTTGTAAAAAAACAGTAGTTCCCCTTTAAAGCATAAAATACAAACTAAACAATAACAGGAGTCACCTTTACTTTTGCGGATTAAAAGTCATTGTGGTCACTGAGTGGTTGCTTTTCGAATTCGTTTCATGGAAAACAGTGTGATAAAACTTTTATCACCATATCACGTCCACATTTCCGATATTGTTTCAGAACATGCAGGGCTCATTGAGGATGAATAGTTCGTATGATTAAGCAGCCTGGATCACCATATCACAGAAATGGTAATACGAGGCATGGCTGCTCCATTAGCTCTTGTTGCTCTTGTGGAGATGCTGTATTGCCGGTCTCAAGAGAGAGTGGCACAGGCGTCCCACGCAGTGAATTAGTCAGTACTTAACCCTGACAGTTTCTTCTAGCCTCCTGTTTCTCCTCTAATTACCATCCCTTCCTTGCCAGTAATTAAGTCATCCCACAGCGGGGGCTTTTTACCACGAGGTTGGAGAAGGAAAGTGGCATAGAGTCCCCCCCTCTTCCCCCCAACAGATTATTTCCTGTTTATTGTCCCAACTACAACTATACATCTACATATATTAAAAAAAATGCAGATCCATACCTAGCATCAGCAGCACATTCGTGATTGTAATGGTTTCCCCGAGATAGCATTGTGTTTGCGTGTGTGCTAGGCATGATGTGAAAGTTTTTAAAAGAATAATCCTGCATTTGGTGCTCAGCAGTGAAAACGGCGACTTGAGAGATTTCAACTGTGCTGGAGTTTCAGCTAGCTAGCCCGACTGGCTCAGACAAGTGACTGAAATCCAAGTGTTGGAAGTCGTTACTGCTTCAGTCAGCAAATGGGAATTCATGTATGCTGCCAGAGCACGAGGCAACAGCCAAGTTGCTTTCTGGTGACAGCATGTTTATGAGCTAATATTCTAATCACCTAGAAACGGCATCACGAGAAAAACGTGCAAATTGAATTAGACTTTACAGCGAATATCATTACAGGTCGGGTGTTGCCAAGTCGGGCAACATCCTGAACTCCGGTCGACAGTGGAGAAACACGAAAAGGAAATACTTTTTGCCCAAAATGCAAAAAGTTTCGCAAGCCAGTCTTTGTCGCCATTTCACGGACAATTGTGCTGATCCTGTCGCCGCGTCCCTTCTTTATATTTGGATACACTGAAGAGGACGAACAGCAGAGAGCTGACAGCAAATGAGGGATGACTTGCAATCACAATTTCTCGCCGGACTCGAGGACGTCACAATTACACAGTCAGCATCATAAAGGCCCGAGGCTACCCGCGTTCGCTTTTTATTGTGTTCGGCTCAATGTCAACACAATAGAGGAGGTGAGAGAGAACCTCTGCACTGAAGTTTCTGCAATAAAGTTCAGTTCATTTGTTGATTAACAGAGGATGAAATCACAATATATTTCTTTCTTTTTTTTTCCTATTTCAAGTATTTGTTTTGTTGTAATTCCCCCTGCTGTTGTTCCACATTTGCCTTGACTACAGCTCTTCTCTCATTATCGGACATAAGGGAAAAAAGATAAATTAAACAATATCATATCACCTGCTGTGCAATTAAAGATAAGTGCGTGGATAACCAGAAATAGTTGAATAGTATGCAATATCCTACTGGTGCCCAGGTTCTGTATGTAAGTGAATATAACATTTTGACAGACACGGCTTTTGTTAGTTTTTGTTTGCCAGAGAGGGGCACACTTAGGTGCACCATATCCGTGAGTCATCCCAGCCTCTGTGTTCCACCTCACCTTGAGTATGACCTCCCTGCCAGCTTACCTGTCTCCCCATCCCTTGTTTTGATACTGAACTCGTCGGACTCCCCCCTTCCGCGTCTCTTGCGCTTACATACGTTTTCTTTATCACACAGTTTCAGCGCCTTCCTGTCTCCCAGCCTAATGGCATCCTAGACCCCCTTCGATGGCCCCGTCCCTTTTCCTCCAGTTTGTTTCATCCTTCCTGACTTCCCGGCCGCCTCTCCTCCTCTTCCTTTGACTACAGCCTGCTGAATTAAACATTGCTGCAGCCCCGCTCAACAAACCTGCCGACTACATCAAATCCTTCTTCCCTTGCTCTATCCAATTACAGACGGCTCATCCGAACTAATTCAAGACCTGGGTCGGACAAATGTTACACGTTGTTTCTTGTTTCTTTTTAAAAACACGGATCGGCACACGCGGGGACGTCCACGCCGCCCACACAAATGTGTTCGTTTTTTTCTTTTGCAGATGTTTTCTGCAACGCACTGCAGTACTACAACAGACAATGCTCTGCTCATGGCAAATTAAAATAAAAATTTGTAGAAAAAAAAAAAAGGGGATGCGATATCCAGAGCTATCTGTTTGATGAGCCGTTCAAATTAGATACCGAGTAAAGTAAGTTTGCACATGCAAATTAAAGCTGCAGATTATTCCTTCACGTTATAGTGCTGATCAAGTAGTTGTCTGTGGCCTGATTATGCTTAGGAATAATTAATTCGAAATGTTCAATTGGAGATATGCATAATGTGCTTGCTTTAAATATAACCGCGATATCCCCGTCAAAGCGCTGCATCAAACCCTCTGGAGCTGGACAAAGGTAGACTTTGAAAATCAAACTATGACGGCGATTGCAGCATTGGTGGAAATGTATATTTTATGTTTATAATGTCAAACCCTTAAATGCATAACAGCATCAACAGTCTGGAATATAGTACACTCTCTGTAATTGCTTCATTAAGCATTCAGCTCTCCAGTATCCCTCAATTTCTTGTGTCCAATGGCAAGAATGATATTTTTTTGTTTTGTTGTGTTTTCTCGTATCTGAGAAGCATGTAGGGCTACTGAATTAAATATCCCAACTGAATAACACTATAAATGATAGAGGGCAATGTCCAAGAGATTCAGGCCGCGCAAAAAGCAGTATTTTCCTGGAATATGTCTAATTGGTGGGCGCAAGAGAAGCCGGCCTCGATGGGAACAGTTAGTTCGGCTGCCTACGTTTTTTTCCAGGGCCGAATTTCCAACTTGGGCAGCCAGAATATTTTACAAGGGGCGCACTCTCCTGGAAATCATGTGCCATTTAAATTATTCGACCGCAGGGGAGAGCAAGGAGGTTTCCAAAAGCTAGCGGTTCGTCCAGAATCGGAGCCACTTCCCCCTGAAAATCTCCCACAAAAACGTTGGAGACGCCTCATCTGTCTAAACAGTGGAACAGTGATTGCTTCGCAATAACCACGACTGTGTGTCTATGATTAGAGATTAATGCGCTGACTAATTTGGGTTTGGCAGGTGTCGCTCTGAAGCATGCTGTGAACAAGATGATGTATCATCAAATGCATCAGTCTGCACTAAGCAATATGAACTGATTCAAAAGACTTTTAAATAATCATCAGTGACAAACACGCCTTTGTATGTGTTACTGTAAATACTTGCCCTGATAATATTTCCATACTGTAGCAATATTGTTTTGTTTTAAGCACAGGAGCTTGCAATTTTTGATTTCACTTGACCATGTAACGTTTCCTCGTGTTATATCGGGAAAGTGGATGCAACACAAATCACTTAAGAATCCGCTTTTACTCCCTTAGCATCCAGTCCAGAATGACATAAAGTATAAACGCACATCAGCAGAGATTAAAATGTGACATTAGTGAAGCTCATGTAAAACGATACAAAGGAGCAGCTGGAGGCGAGGAGACGCAGACAATAAAGAGAAGTTTGAAAGTGGTATCGTTTTTTTTTTTTTTTTTTTTTAAGCGTATGAGTCGTTTCGGTACCAATTTGCAGCGTTTATGTCCGAGGAACCTCAAAAAGGCTTTCATTGAGCCAGTAATGTAGTATAATGGTAATTGACACTGTAACACGGTTTTGCAATTATCTGGAACTGTGCAGTAAAATAAAGAATGGCCCGGTTTCCTTTTTTTTTTTAAATGAGTCTGCCACTTAGTTTGTACAGTAAGTTATCATTCTCTTATTCAACCTTATTAAGTCCAAAAATTGGGCTCTCTTCTGTTATTAACACGGAAAACATCTTGATTATAATTTAATCAAGTATTCTTTTTCTACAGGTCACCGCTGGGTTTTGTTCCGGGCCCTGTGCGTTTTCATGTTTCTGCGAGCCGAGCGGTTCAACGACGAGAGTGGCTGTATCAGACCTCCCCTATTCATTCGCCCGCGTGGCTTTTCAAAGTGTGATCAATCAGAGCGATGCATTTTCATAAATGTTTTTTATTCTAAATAACAACCCTCCTCGTGCTCCTTTGATTACAGTGCAATGCTGATTTGAGGCCTTTAAAATGCATTAATGGCTACCAGATTTGCATTTATATTGGATTTTTTGCTCAGGCGCACGAGAACCTGAGATAGAGCTCTGCCAACAAAGACCAAACAAAGAACACGCATCATCTGAAACACATTCGACCCCATAATAGAGTACTAGCAAGAGAACGAGAGATGCTAGGGTGAGCAAAACAGGCCATTGAATTCCAACGCTGATACACCTTATTCAGCTCAGGTCTGATACAAAAGCGATACGCGGCAGTGAAAGTGGCTTTCTTGTGACTGATGAATACCATATAGGAAATGTACACCGCCGCATATTATATATATATATATATATATATATATATATATATATAAAAGTTGGGAGAAAAAAGTTTGAAGATTGCAATCAGAAGTGACAGAGCGGTGGCGATTACTTATACAAAGCACACTCCAATAATTTCTTTAAGAGACATAGGTCTAGAGGGAGAGGATAATTGGTGCCTTGCGGTGTGTGCCTTTCCCCTTCAAGTGACAGTGACCTTTCCGGAGACAAGAGGCTGGAAGCCGCCTAATTCTGTGTTTATCCTTCAAATTAGGCACACTGCATGTGTTATTAAAGATGGGGCAGATTTGTTTGTCGCTGATCAGGTTGGCATTGTCCGTGCAGCGCGTGCCTCCGGGGTAATCTCTCTTGATAAGTGAACCCGAAAGGAATGGATGCTTTGTCTCTCCGCAAATCTGATTCAAACACTTTCCACCGCTAAATCGTCGAGGCAGGGAGAGTCCCCGGGGAAATTTGCGAAGCGATTCAGTCCTCATTGGTTGTTAGAGCGGAGCACGGCTGGGCAATCATGTGCCAAGGAGGGCCGAGGGTATGTATGATTTCATTCCAACCAAACACTACACCAGCTGATGTCACTGATTTCCGCCCCCTCGCTGGTTGAAGGTGTACTAATCACTGCAATTAACTGGCTGGTCCAGGTTGGAACGACAGTCCTTGAACAGCATTTAGACCTTTACTGGAAACTTCTGCATGTTTGCTTTGATTATTTACAGAATCTACGTCATGCTTAAAAGCATCCTTCATATACGAACAAATCACTACAAGGAGGGAAATTAGGCTGCGGCTTCAACAAGTATAATGGATCGATCAAACTTTGCTTCTTCCATTTCTATCTGCAGTCGTTCAACAGACGTGTGGATTGTTGAGTGCCGTCATTTAATTCTTAATGAGAAATGCTTCAATTTTTTCCACACTCTCAATGTGAAGTTTAATTGTCTCGTCTCGTCTCGGGGAAGGGGACATCCAGCACTGATGGCTGAACGTGATGGCGCTAATGTTTCGTTAAGAGTGAGAAGCAGCGGGATCCACCTGGGCCCCGGCAATATTCCCACGAGCGGCCAACATGCAAACACGCGCGCTCTCCGTTTTAATAAATCACCGCAGCATCACAGACAGCGCTCGACAGCCGCGCGGCGTCTGCGGCAAGCGGCTTCTGAAGCTTCGCCTCCGAGATTCGCGTCTCTGCGCAACATCCTGCTCTGTCAAGTTACACATTATGCAAATGCATTGTTTACTGTTCATGTGACAATATCAAGGCACGCAAGCCGGTGGGGACCAGAGGCTGTGGCAAGTTACCAAGAGACACGGAGGAAAAAAAGCGAGGAACAAACTCCGAGAAGGAGCTGCCAAAGAATGTGGCAAATGAGTCTCTTACTATGTTTCAGACTCTCTGTTATTCCGAGTTAGCAGCCTGCAGAGGGATGCAAGGAAATCAAAGCGCATCGGAGAGGGAGAGTTTCTAGCTATCCAATTTCTGTGCTTCTACCTCTGTATGTGAGCTGTGAGGAGTTCTGTGAAGGCAATGCAAGAAAATGAAAGACGTGTTGGAGAGCTGGAATCATGTTGCTATTATTGAATTTCGAACTATATTATTTGGGTGCAAGTACAAAGGGGAGATGAAAACGGTATCGCTGATTTAAGACGTGAGTAATTGTCCTAATACGATTTACGGGTTAGGGATAGCATAGAAAGTAAGAATTAATTGTCTGTATCTATTAAAAAAAGGGAGGGAACTCATGAATGAAATTACACCTTCAATATATTTGTCTGCCTTGTGAAATTATTTGGGACCCTAAACTCTTTTGAGAGTTACAGAGTTACACTTGTTTTAACTCCTTCTCATGCAAAGATTGTGTTGGGACTAGAAGCGTAGTTCTAGGGCGTTTTCACACCTGCAGCTGTGAATCCAATTTGACCCTCTTGATCTACTGTTCAGTTGATTTGGGCAAGTGTAAACACTTAGGTATTGACCAAAACAAGCTCACCAAGATCCTTGAGTGGGGGTGGTGTCAGGCAGGTCCTAAACAAACCCTGGAGCTTTTAGTTAGTGGTGGGAATGTGACCTGACTTCATTCCAGTCCAAGGTGTACCCCGTAATTTGGAGCTTAATGGCTGCGGTAGCCATTGGCTGCCTTTTGTTGCTCAGTCATCTGAAGGAAGCATGTTGCCCTTGCACGGTGTGAACAGCAGTATTTTCAAGACGTCGTCCTGAAGCGCACTCGACATTCAGCTGGTGCAGTTCGGTCTGGTATATTGCCCAGATAATTACCGCAGTTACGAGTAAATGCCAACTCTGCCGGTGCTTCAGGTAAATGTTTGTCTCACAGATACAGCGTGAGTCCAAACATAAGACCTTCTTCCTGTATTCACTCTCTTGCTCCCACCCAAGGCGCATCTGACCAATTAGACAGACATTCTCACACGGTTCGCGGTGACAGATTTTGCTCGGAATTTTATGTGGGAGAAAAGAAATCGAACCGGGAGGAGAGCGCATCAATGGGTTCAGACGCGAGTAAGCAAACAAAAAGGTGGGCGAAAATGCCCTTAGGTCCCAAACCTGTTTCCTGTTGACATTTGGACATTTCTGTATGACGGGGGGAAAACACCTCCTTCCTTTGTGGTGCGCTAAAAAGAGGTGATCTTGGTGAAGATCAGACTTAAACATGGTTACCTACGTATCTTATATATATTTCACTATATACCATACATGATATCTATATTACCCCATATCTTCATGTCCATGTTATAGTATTTTATATACACATTATATATTGTTCTTTATGTATACTTTGTATTTATAGTTTGTATATTGCTTTTATACACTTTTGTATATTTTATACATACTTTTTATACATTGTGCCGTAATTCTATGTTATGTTTATTGTTTTTTACCCTTTTGCTGACTGCAGTTCCTCCTGTCTCTGTGTGATGATCCTACTGCTTGCGGAATTTCCCACGGGATAAATAAAGTATCTATCTATCTATCTATCTATTGTTCAAATATTAAACAGGCATTACTAATTCACACCAAGCTACGCTACCTGGTCAAGTGCACTGCACCAGTGAGCACTGTATCTATCTACAATATCAGCAACAGGAATACTCAATGAGAGACAAATAAATGAAAGTGTGCAAATGTAGCTTTGCTAAAAGAAATACGAACGCGCATAGCTGTAACATTAGCGATTATTTTCTCATTTCTGATTTTGTATGCCTGTCAGTTTGGAGGAGTCCGGTTGGTTGAGAGGAAAAGGAAGGGTAAGCAAGATTATTTGTTCATTAACATAATAAAAACAATAAAAAGTAAAAGAAACATTTCTCTAACTGTATCTAAATATATAAAAAAAGTGCATTTGACAGGCTAAAAGTGTACACAATAAGCTTTTTGCAACTGGATCTCAAAATAGGAAAAGCATTCAAAGAGATATTCTCCTAAAAGCCATGAGTGGCATCAGTACACAAGCCGAAAGTGGACTCACCTATAAATTTTATATCTGGTCGTAAATCCATGGCGGAATCGGTCCACAAAGGACAGATAGCTCCGAGAGTGGTGGAAAGGTCCACGGTCAGAGATGAGCCAGTCATATTGCTTGGTGACATGTTGTTCAGTGGCCAACGGGTCCTGGCGGGAAGACTGAACTGTTATATGGTCCCATATAAACAGGAAGCAGATGACCTCAATAAACCTCCAGTTCATGCTTTTTTTTAAGCCGCTCTCTGTTCATTCTCGCTCCATTATGTGGAGACCTGATGGGAGAGAGAGAGAGAGAAAAGAAGAAGAGGAGGAGGGAAGGAAGGAAGGAAGGAAGGAGGGAGGGGGATGAAGAAAAAGAGAGCTGTTACATGACAAAGTCTATTTTAGCAGTACAAGAAGATGTCATAGAGTTAGGTTAATTGTCTTGTACTGAACAAATAAGATAGTGCCCTTGTCATTGTCACTTTACTGTGACATGGTGTGTATTTATTTTCTGCTTTCTCAGATTGTTCACCCTTCATGCCTCCCTGGAGTTTCTTTTTTTTCCCTCCTTCTTTTTAGAAAGCCACGCAGATTGTGCCTTTCCATGCAAGGACTGTTATTATTTTTTATTTTTTTTGCAGATGAGCAAGAAGTCCATCGTCAGCTACGTGCCTGTCTTTTTTATGTGTGTGTGTGCGCGTGTGTGTGCGTAATTGGTGTCATGATAAGTTCTGACAAGGTTAGAAGGCTGCTTTGTGATATGTTATGACACCCAGCCGCTAATGTGGAAGAACACCATCTCCCTTTACCCAGCGGTGTCAATTACTGCTGGAAGAAACTTTCAACCATTGACTTCATGAATTGTTAAAAATAATGTGGTACAAAATGCTGTTTTTTTTTTTCCTTTGTGTTTTTCTTTTTCTTTTTGCATCAAATACAAAATAAGACCTCACTTTTTTCTTGCTTAATGTGCTAGAGATGCCCGTTAAATTTTTTATGATTTCACTTATCAATAGACAGCGGCATTGAGATATTAAATGCGACCCTGTGGTTTATGAATATTTCACAGCCGATGGACAGAGAGGTCGTCAAAATTTGCAGTCTGCAGGTACGGTTAGTCGCAAAAGAGATTTGAACCCGGGTGAGATTTGGGGGTTTTCTTTATTTAAAAACCCCTACAGGCAACAGATAACACAAACCTCCCTGACATCTTAGTCTGCATGCAACACGTGCCAAGAATACGCAACTAATAATCCAGTTTTCTCGTCCTGCTTGGTGGAGAAAAAGGAAATCTCCACGACATATCAGACCGAAAATTATGCACGTCCTCCTCCTCCTCGTGCGTGACTGTGAAGAAAAATATCTATTTGCCGCCGAAAATTATGTCTCGTCGTCGGCGATAAGGGGAAAAAGATTTTCATCGGTAATTGCATGTAAGAACTTTGGCCTCTGGCCGTGGAGCAACAGTGCGCTATCAAGTGCTACTGTATGCAAAATTTCTTCCCCCCTCTTTCACGGTTTATTAGACAATAACACATCATAAAAGAGCAGGGAAAATTTAATGGGCCTAATCTTTGCCAGTTAAATACATGATGAAGCGCCTGATTGCCAAAGTTAAAGTGATCACAGGGGCATACTGATAAGGAGATTATTATTATTATTAGTTTATTTTTGGTTAATCACTTAAAATGTATGCGTCAGTTTCTTGGTAGCCCTTAAAATTAATTCTGCCCTTTACGGTTTAAACAGCGTTTCACCTACTTGCCAAGGGATCGGGAATAATCCGGGATCATTTGAATATCAATAATCGCCACGCCGCTGCCACGTATTGAAGAACGGTCGGTTCCTAAAGCTCGATTGTGATGAAACTTCAATTGTTGACTAGGACTACTGCATTTCAGCTGCAACAGCGGGGCCTGCTTCGGGCTAATTGCTTTAGACCAATTTGTGCTTGGCTGTCAGAAACGAAACAACGCATAATGAGGTCAGCGCCGAGCAGGGGATTGATAATAATAATAATATGACTTTGTGCAAAGATGGGATGTCAGTTGTTTGTGGATTTTTTATATCAAAACAAAACACTTAAGCAAATGTGCCAGTTCATGAATATGAATAAGAACTGGCTCATAATGGTTGCTTTAATATCACATAGCAGTCAGTCTACTTACAAAGAATAACAGTTAATGAAGCAAATAGCCACCGGCTGCAATTATACGCAGCACACACGCACATGTCGTATAGTATGTTAATGAATAGTGGACAATAGAAATATAACTTCTTAGACTTTGTAAATCTCAGAGGATTTACTCAAAGCAGTCATTATGTCAGCCCTGGAGGTGAATGGTACCTAAGTGACATATATGGTAACAACATGATTATGTGTGCATATGTGTAAATGCTATCATTATCCGTTTAAGAACTGGGAATTTTAAAGTATGGCAGTATAGCAAGGAGCGCTGGAGATAATTAGTTAATGGACGATTCCAATATATATATTACTCCTATCGAAGACCATAGGGTGCACTGTAAAATCGCATTGAAGTCTTTTGTTGGCACGTCACAATTAAATAGACCTTGAATGGACCTTTTTCTTTTTTCCCGCAGACATCTTGACTTGGGTATTAATGATGGCTGCATTCCACTTAAGGGAGGTCTCGCTTTTGTGTGCGCCGGTTCGGTGTCACGGCTCACTGGGGAGACTTAATGGAACTGAGCCACCATTAATTCTACCTGTGCTTTCCCTACTGTGACAATGAAAACGTCGGCAGCCGAAAAAAGGTCTGTAGGGGGTTCTTTGTATTCACTGACTGCTTACAAATAAAGAAGTAATATATGAGAGTGCTTCTTTTTTTTCACGTGGTACGGTACATTTTATATCTAAAATACGCCGCATGTTATAAGTCAGCTTGACACGTGCACGTTTCACATACAACTGTGTTTAAACTTGGATGGATTATAAATGTGGCTCTTTCGCAAATGCATTTTGCAAGTTTGTGCAGACCAAAACAACTTAGTGGCACATTTTACTGATGAGTACTAACAAAAGCAAATAGATTATTTGTCCTTTCAGCCCAGAGCTAATTAATGCATTGTGCCAAATACACTAACAGGCATGCTAAATTACTACAAGGAGGTAAGAAGACCTTTTCCAAATGGCGAGAATAAAAGACATTGTTTTTGGTTTGACAAATCATACGGCAAGACATTACTTCGTGAAAAAAGAAGCAACATTTGCACTGACAGTCCATTGCCCACGTTTTGGGACGAGCATGTCTAAAATTGTTCACATGCAATTTGTGCAAAAGTAAAGACTGCAAATTGTTTTTCCGACGTCAGGACGCACCCACAGTCGATCTTCTTTTACAATTCATGACGAACTCGGTCTTCTTCCTCGCCGTTACATACTGAACCTGTCCTCTAAATTTAGTTGGTATGTGTCTCGATTGTTCCACCCCCATGAAAATCACCTCTGCGGTTGACCCGGAGGCTGAGTCATTTTCACCACCCCGAGGCACCGCTGCCGTCTGAATCCCTGTAACCTCCCGGAGTGAGTACATTTACATTCATATGGCCACATGATGAGAGTAAATCTTCCGTTTGCCGTTCCATAAGCCAAGTTTTTATTCGTATATTAATATGTCTAGTCTGTCTTGTAGTACGTAAAATGGTACTTGCAAAAGGGACTGTAGCTGACCAAATACCAGTAAGTGGTAAAGAGGAACACTGGAGAAATATTTAAGTAGTTCTCAAAACTTTTCAGAATTTGCATCAACCAATTGCATTTCAAACAATGAAATGAAATGAGATAGAGATGTAAGGAGAGGGATTTCTTTTGTTCGAAACTTCTGTATGCCATTATTAGAAGAAAGTCAGACGGGAGTGATCAAAATGACTGCGCTGCCAGTACCCTTCAAAATTTGAGGGCTCCATCTTTCTGAATCGATGCACACTGGGCAAAAGCATCTGTCCATATGGGGCGGAGGCTGATGGACTTTTGATATTTTCAGGGTTGGAGCCATATGGTGCAGTGAACCAGCTGCACGGGGACAAATGGGCCGGGGCCAGGAATCAGATAGACTCTTATTCTTCGCTTTAAAAGATGCAGACTCTACACGCGGCTGCTCTTTCGGTTTAAATATGGAAGCCGCGGAGAGCAGTCGAGAGCATTTTCCGTGCGAGGAAAGCTTCTCCCAAGAACGCGCTAATGTTCACACGCGAGGAAAAAAAAATAAAAAATGCTGACTCACTGAGAGCAAATATGCACAAGCCACTGAGGGTGGATGTTGTTAAATTAGCCTGGGAGGAGATAACGCATTTGGTTAATAACTGTTACCCGGATCCTATGAGAACTGTTCGGCGTAGGAAACAGTTCAATGCCATCACAAGGAGAGCCAAGTAATTTGGCGGAGAACCACGGGGACGGTTTAACAACTGGATGGGGCCCGTCTACCATCCAGTCCCTCACTAGTACTGTGGAAACAAGCGCGTTGGCAAACCCAGTTCGAAGCATAGACGTTGTTGGCGCTTGACTTCTTTAACTCTAAAGGGAACTTCAGTGTTGCACTACTCGAATCAGATACCCTTCAGTTAAGAAACTACAAACTGTATTTCGTCAAACGTTACGAAGATCTGCATTTAACGCTGAATTAGTCAAATTTCAACCATTTGCTGCATGTTTTACTGACACAAGACGACCCACAATAGTGTCTACTTCTGCGTAAAAGTCCCTTAAGGCCAGATGAAGGAAAGTTGCGCAGCGTGAAATGGATACTTGCATCCTCGTCTTCCTCAGTCTCTAGAGTGAATTTAAATGGGAGTGATATATACAGGAGTTTGGCGCCATGAGGCAAAACAGAGAAGAGAAAATGATTATGGATTTGTAAGGCATGGAGGGAAAAGACAGGGACACGGAAACAGTCGGTCACGGGTCACTTCTCGGGTCACAAAAACACTGCGGCCAATTGCGCCTAAGTAGGAAAACGTGACCAGTGCAACTTTACCGAATTAGACGATTACAATGAACAGAACTGAACTCGTTTGAACTCAGACCTTCCTCCCTGTTGGGTCGGACCTAATGTGGCACTCGCTTTTAAGCATCAAGGGAGAGGCTTGGCACCTTTGCCTCGGACAGACAACCTGGCTAATTCAGTCCTGAAGGCTGGACCTGCAGCTGGAGATTGGAATTGCTTCAGCCGGAGTTTTGAAGATGGGGAAACGTTTCTTCGAGGTAAACGGCGGGAACTCACAGAGGCTCTCTGATCCCGAAAATGCTCGGCTTCACCGAGAAGAAACTCCACAGCATGCCCGCCTTCTGCACACTTTTGTGACTCATAGTGCTCCAAGATTCAGGTCATTACTCTACATTTTCTCCGCAATGGATGTTAAGATAGATAAAGACCACAGACATTCCTGACATAGATATGTGTGAATTATCTAACATATAGTAGATCTGTGTCCTAATCTAGTCTAATAAATGCGGTTCGTACAAAACAGTTCAGTCCATGGAATATTTTTGGTAAATACAACCCCTGCTATGGGTTAGCTGTGCCCCGTGCAATGGGTCCCGATTTGCCAGATTGGTTTAGTGGATCAATTTTAATCCACGAACGGTAGCGCATGACATATTTTGACATTTCACCAGTGCTCGTTACACAACAAAAGAAAACGCACCAAACGCTGCGGTCCCTCCTGTGCTCATTAACCTCGTGGCAATTTTTCAAAACCCGCTTTCCATCTCAGTGTAGTCGTGCCAAGGCGGAGAGTAGCATCCCGAAACAAATCAATCGCAATTTTTGCCATATATAGTTATGTTTTCTTTATAGATAACTGTTTTTTTTATTTTTTTCAGAATGGATTGAAACAGAGAGGGGGACGAGACAGAGAGTGGATCACATTTACCCTTGAATAAGCAGGGGGGAAAAAAAGGGGAGGATGTCTGCTTCAGGAAATCACAAGACAGGACAAGGGAGGCTTGTTTTCTCCATCCTCTTTTTAAACAGCCTTATTCATGCAGCAACTCCTCCTCCATTCTGGCTCTTTCAAGGGGATTCAATCTCCATTCTGGTCCCGTCACTGGCTTTGCCAATCAATTCCTCTCTCCCCTGTGTGGGTCCCTAAGTGTCCCTCTTTATTCTATAAAGTTCATAAGAATGGGGAGGCTTGTTCTCCTTATTTGTATTCTAAATCCCAGGGAGGCAAGAGATCAGGATAAAATGGAGCCTTTCGCAGGGAGACAGGTAAACTCGAGGGAATTAGAAGAGATATATAGTATTTCTACCCTGTCTATCAATTGCTAATACATGACATCCGGTCACCTGTGTGTAATATTTATTTTCTACAGTATTTGTGGAAGGAACTGTATGGATATAAGGAGATGGAGTTCTCTCTGAACTGTTATCAGCAGCCGCCTCTGGAGTGAATATATTCCCAATGATACAGGTATAATGCGCGTATTGAAGCAAAACCTTTGACGTAAGGTTATGGATGGCTGGCAGCCTAAAAATGAATTTCATACTCCTCTGGGTTATTTTAACATAGTTCATATTAATATGACCTCAACGGGGACCAAAGTGCTATGTGAGATTCATGCAGGATTCTTGCTGGGGAGTGACAGAATGGGGAGAGAGAGAGCAGAGTTTGCATCTAAATATGCCAAGCAACTGTCAACCGAACTCGGAGAATTATTATTGCACAGCTCACAGTCATGTCTGGAAAGGCGTGGTAATGGCCTGCCACTTGCAATTGCTGGGAAGCAACAGAGGAATGGGAGAGCCGGCCATGGCTAACTTCATTTGTACTGGATTCTTCCCCTCACCCAATCTCTCGCCTAGGCCCCGTCGTTCCTTTAAAAAGAACTGCAGTGGCACCCTGACCTTCAGAAAACATGGCTGAGCAAGCAACACTCTGTTTGATAATTAAATTCTCTGGTTGGTCAGCAACCGATCAGCTCAGCTCTGGGATCAATGGCCGATTTTAAAGAGCAAACTAATTCACTAATGGTCAGAGTTATTCCAATTTACCTGGCTGCTGAATTATTGTGTCCAAATCTATTCTGGGAGGCGTAGGATCAATGCAAGGCAGGGAGAGGCGCGGCGGAAGGGAGTCGGTTGCATCTGTCATGTGAAGTGGTGCAAGGAGTGTGCTCTGAGGTTTATTATTTGATAGCTGCCCAGCTGA
Organism: Chelon labrosus; assembly: GCF_963514085.1. Lineage (NCBI taxonomy): Eukaryota > Metazoa > Chordata > Actinopteri > Mugiliformes > Mugilidae > Chelon > Chelon labrosus. The sequence continues at coordinate 14,706,549 of NC_140355.1, forward strand.
ACAGCGGCACTGCGGGGGAGGTTTACGAGACGGTTCTAAACAGGGATCGTCTCTGCCATAAAGCAAACTAATTAATAAGGTTTCAAGGAAGTTAGCATGAGAGCAAAGGCTGCGGAGGGCGAAAGGCTGTGATTTTTTTATTTTTTTTGCATGTTTGATTCTGATAAATTAAACACATTGGCTAACCAGGGTGCAATTAAATTTAGCATGAAATAAAAATGGAATTCATTTGCTTCAGGGATTTTGCAGCCACGGAAATAAAAACTAAAAAACGTCATTTTTTTTTCTTCTCCAGGCAGATTTTTCCCCTTAATCTGTTATTTTAAAACGCAGACGTCACCTTTCTATTAACATTGTGAATGGGGGCTGATTATCAACAGCACATGTCTCCTAAATACGTTAAGTGAAAAAGAGCACAGGCGTACTGATTTGCGTTCTGTGTTCATCTCATCCCAGGAGAAGGTGTTTTGAGCTGATAGCAAAAACGGAGGGATTCTAGCTGCGCAGCGAGCATCACGGTCTTCTTTCACCGGAAAGAATGAGATGCGAGGCAGCATAGGCAAGCTATTTGTCACCACATCCGCCGCCGCTGCTGTTGGCTACTATGGCCGCGTCACAGATGAAGATTGATCATTTGTCAACTTGCAAATTGGCTTTCAAGTGCTTTCTCTAATTACTCTGTGGTTTTATTGATGAAAAAACCACCGACTGCTTTCCTTCGATTTACCTCGCTGGGCACAGTCTTTGTTTTGAATACGTCGTCTCTCACCTTCCCTTCCCTTCCAAAGGCATTACAGGAGCAAATAAAACGGGGCACGGCGCTCCAGCCTCAACAGATTCCGCATGCTACCTTTTGTTCTGACGCTACGGTGAAACGATGCGAGATTAAAGGCAAAAAAAAAATGCCAGGATGAATTTCATTCCCTCAGCTGATCACGCTCGAAATGCACCCAGAGGAGCCTCTGACATGAATCAGAGCCTAAACAGAAGTTGCTGGGAGGATGTAAATGACACTGTTCGCACTGCAGCTCTTTCTTGCTCATGCATGTAAATGTCAAGTGATGTTATCCACTGTATGGTTTGTGCAGACTGGATCCAAAAGGTTTAGAGCAGGGAGGGAGTCTCAGGGGGTATTTATCCTAGAGATTGCACGTAAATCTTTGTAAGAGACTGTAGACCTATTTCCAAAGCATGCCCGTTGTTCTTCTCACATGTTTCCAAATGTGCAATCTGAGTTCAGTAAAATAAAATAAGCATACCAGGTATTTAATGAATCTGCAGTGAAGCCCACCTCAGGCCCCGTTAATATATTGTTTTAGTGTAATTACCAGCAGATTTAAGCAGCAGATCCTCCTACCTTGTTTCCCCCTTCTGTGACTGATCTGTCATAATTGGCTGTGTCTGGAGCATTTTATTCAAATCGCACTATCGGTGCCACAGGCAAGGGTGTGAAGAAGGGTTGTTGCGAGGCAACTGTGAGACTGCAATTGGATTGCAGAACTGTATTTTATTTTAGAAAGACATATGTGGGGAAGTATCATCTTATCAAGGTGAGGGTATGATTTCCTCATTCTATTTCAGTACGGGAGGTGCAGGACTCCAACAGGAAGGGAAATGCTACTTATTCTCTCGTGACGGATTTTTATCAGTGTTTGCACAAGAGGATGCCTGAACGGGAACAATGTGTTTCACTCAAACACGTCCCTTCCCACATGCACTCCGCACAACCGTAATTTTCTCCTGACAGACGTCTACATGTAAGGTCTGCAAAAAAATAAAAAAAAATAAAAAACCCAAAAGACTCAAGAAAATGCTTTGCCAGCAAATTTCTGAGTTAATGCCGCTCCAAGTAACCTTTTCACAACAACCTTCCACGTTGGCACTTTTTTTTTTTTTTTTAAGGGGGCTTTCTCTGACAAAAATACACAACAGCTGCTGTCCTCTCAGGAGACTGGACCACTGGCATTATGTAGAAAGAGGTTTTGTCCAGCTGCAGTGGGTTATTTCTGTTGTGCTTTTGCTTTCCCTGCACTCTGATGCGATGCCATCTCTGCATCCAGTGACCTCGTTTCCTTCCCAATTTCTAATTCACCCTTTGATGAGACGTTAATCACGCGAGACTCCCCCCAGCCACCGTCTGACCAACCGCCTTGCTCTTCAGCACCAGAAGGACTGGGGTGTCAGGGTGACGGTCAGTGATCCTATTGTTCCCCAATTCAAAGCCATAAATACGAAGAATCAAAGGGAGCCGAGGAGCAAGCATGGACTCGGTGTGATCCATAAATCAGCGAAATCTGCAGAGACATGGAACAGATGGTGAAAATAAAAAAATAAAAAATGAAAAAAAAGTTATCCCATCTCAGTTCATTGCAGATTAAGCATTGCAAAGCTAAACTGTTCCTTATTATGTGCGCTTTGTGTCACTGCTGCTGCACGAATATTAAAATTCAGCTACATTTTGTTCAGCTGAATCTCTCTTGAAGAATAAACCAAAATGCCTCACCATATATCTACACTGCAAGCAGTATAAAAGGACAGCCTTTAAAGAACTGGTTGTTTTATTTGCTTGTAGTCTGCAGATGAATTGGAGGCATGTACCATTTGGGGCGTGGGAATTTATTTTTTTTGACAGTTAAATGCCAAAACAGAGTGGGAATAGTTGTTTGTAAAGTTGCGGAATTTGTCACCGTCTAATTGCTGATGCAATTACAATGAGCCCGCTAATAGCGAAGATGCATCTCTGCACGATTATGGCAAAATGGACGACATACCTTCGCTTTGTTTTAATCTGCAGCGATAAATGTCAGCGATTTCACGTGCTTTAAATAAGCATTGCTTCGCTGTATCTCTGAGGAGAGACGTGGTGAAGAGGGTAATGCAGCATTGGGGAGATGCGTTGCCATATACACAAGTGTGATCACGTGCACGCACGCAGTATATAGATCCACATGCGCAAAGGCATCCCGAGCAGACATTTTCAGGCCTGATATGACTAAAAGGATTGTGAATTTTTGCTGAGAAAAGCGGTTTTCTTTTCTGCACCACATTCCGTCTCCTCTTCTTGGGAGGTTATCGTTTGCAAAAATGTGCCCTTGATATGGGTTATTGGAGCCAACATGTACCTATTCCCTATGTTATGTTTGAAAATAGAGTGCTCTTGACCTCTTGCCTTTGAAATTCTTCCACTGTCGCTGTCCTCTTTTTATGCCGTGGCTCAGAGGCTTTCGCCAGAAGGCTAGCGTTTTCACTTCCCATCTTCCCGCGTGTCTTTTGCCTCCTTACTCTCTCAGGACTGGAGCAAGCCGAGCAATAATCCCTTGAAAAAAGCAAGCCTTTATGCACAAATTCAAGTCATCTGTTATTATCTGCACCGATGCTGACCTCAGTGCACGGCTGCCAGTAACATATTTCCTTTAGCTGATGAATAATTTACAAACCAATTATTTCAAATTCACACAATGAGCCACAAAGGAACAGCTGATTTTCGAAGGCCTTCCTCAAATGTTTGTATTAAAAAAAAGATAGCAAACGCTTCTTTACTATTTAAATTTTAATGAGTTGCTTTAGGTATAGGTAATGCTTCCATTCCCTTGGGTACGAAGGCCTTACTGTACTTCAAAGGTTAATTAAATTACAGCGATTATATGTAGAATTTCTAAATTTCACCCCAGTGTGCAGTAAAGAATGATGTGTTTACACAAAAATGCATGAGGCTCTCGCTCGGGGATCAGAACATTCTTTATAGATATTAGGAAAAAAAAAAATCTGGGAAAAATATTTATCATGTAAAAAAGAGAGCTGAGTGAACATGGCTCCGAGGGATGAAGTTAAGGGAGGATTTTAACATAAATAGAGTTGGGGTTGTGAGATGATGGCAAAAAAGGGTAGGTTCTATTCCAAATTAGGTTAGCCTTATAAACCCACTGAATCTGTAATGAGTTAAGGTACTGTTTGGAGAGCTATCATATTCATATTCACATTTTTTCAGTATCCTTAAAGTTGTCACAACAGGTAAGTATTATAAATGGCTGTTAGCTCAAATGTAGCGAAGTGAACAACACTGCAAGGAAACGACTCACATGGCAGATATACAGTATATGGAGGAGTGATAAAGTACCTACTGTGATTTTTTTTTTAACTGGGTCACGACTTTGTATATGAACATGACAGCATATAGGAGAAATAAGCACCTGCCACCTGCAAGGAACAGCAAATCTCTGGCCCAAATTTCACATTTTCTCGCTTTACAGCTTAGTAGGGGTGGAACAACTCAACAATTTTTTTAAAGTCGACTAATATGTGGTGGAAGTTGAGTCGACTTCACCGGACGCCACTCATAAAAACACAGTATAAAGTAATGCTTTACGACAATGAATATCTATATTCTTGACCTGAATATTGTAGCACCTTACACAAAGGAAGCTACAGCAGCTGTTCTGTAAGTTTACTGAAGCTTGAACTTGGGCTACTATTGGCCACAGCCCACGCCAGCACCATAAACACCGTCCATCTGACACTTCTAATATACGGCTCTCGCTCGGCAAACTCTCAGCTCGACCATAACTTGCGTCTCTCGTGTGATGCATTCACTGACATCAAGGATAACCAAGCACACACTACAACCATAGCAACAATGTCAACTAATAGAACTGAACATCAATACTGTGCGCTGCAGACATGTTTAGTCTGTAAAAATCGGCACCATCAATAGCATTTAATAGTACTCCATAGCATGTTGTAAGAAAGAATACCGTATTCGGGATAAAAAAATATGTGGTATTTCTCAGAAATGGTCTCTATGTAGAGCAACTAAAAGTCTAATAACTTCAGACAATGAAATGAACCAGCAAATTGTTGTTTTGCAGCCTCCATCTCTCTGTTACTGCAGGGTTAATTTGTTAATTGACTGCTGTCGAGAGGATTTGAACTGTTCCTCTGCTAGCCTTAGCGGATGCCTTTTCAGATTGCAGTATGTTGCATCTCAATACTGACTTACATATTTTGCATGTCATGGCAGAATCAGATTCATCTTTAATGTAGCATTTCCACACACTTGATGCAACTCTGTCCTTCACACCGTCACGTGATCAGTGACTAGTTGACATGATGGCACAGCAGTAAAGTCGACTAATGGACTAGCCTGTACAACTCCTATGGCTTAGTTGACTTTTTTTATTATTTGTAGTAGTTGCCATCAATGTAATTGTTTGAATAATTTTTTTTAGTATGTATTAGGATATCATTAAGAATGCCAGCCAGTCTGTAGATTTTAAAGGTGTATGTGCAGCATACTCATACAAATAAAGGTCTGATAGTTTGATTGCAAAACTGATCAGTTCATAGCTGTGTTCTGCTGTTTGGAGAAATTGGGGCTATGTAAGGTTGAAGAACAATCTTGTTTCCTTTGTGACCAAGCACTAGCTCGGCAGAATCACTTTTTGAGCATGATGTGTATGTTTCGAGTGTCTGTTAAAACCTATGTTAAGAGATAGCAAGATATTTTTGGGAGAAGTGGCAAAGAGGCCACAGCAGGAACTAGGAAGCAGTGACCATACAGCTGAACGGGTTAATCAGGAGAGTGCTGATTAGTCATCAGCTCCCATGTGCGTAAGAGAGAAGGAGTGAATATTGGGCTTACTAGATTGGACGTCGAACTAAGAGGAGGTTGCCTCTTGAATTTTAAACCGACAGGAAGGATAATGGAGGGAGGTGGGAATGTAATGATGGCAGTCGAGAGGTGTGGCTTAGAAGGAGCCATGAATGGAAAAAGTAGCCCAGAGATGAAAGAGTTTGTAGTCGTCTTTATTAAACCTTTGCTGAGCACAATTACAGCGACAAAGGACTTCTCTGATGAACAAAAGAACATTAGAATAGAGCATCAAAGTAAAAGCACATTTCATGAAATCCTTCTGTAAGCCTGATAATACACTGAGAGGATATAATCTGAGGTCACCTTCCATTTCCTCAAATGAGTTCTGTTGTCAGAAGTACCGCTCCTACAGTGTATCCGGACTCTAAGCCAGCCAGCCAAGGCTACTACCGTTGCACTTTTTTTTTTTTTTTTTTTTTTGCTCACCAATGTGACTTGAATGTGCCGCGTCGCCTCTTCCCTGCCCTACATCGGTGTCTTGTTGGGGTGCTGAGTGTACAAAAAAACACCAGAGAGGATACTGCTCAGGCTAGCTTCACCTGGACTGGCCTCTCCATCATTAAAACTAACAATATCAGCTCTATCATTAAGGCAACGCTGAGGTCTGTGGGGATGGTAGTGCACGTGTGTGCGCTTTTTGATCACGTGTGTGTTGTTTATCCCCCACTCCAGTAATTGCCACAAATACTGTGTATGTATTTCCTGTACTTGAGCGAGCAGCAACGCACAAAAGAACAGGATCAATGGCAATATTGGTAATGCGCCCTATAATTTACATTAGAAAAAGCATGTACGAATAGATACATAGATCACTCATGACATGACTCATTTGGATAAAAAGTTGAAAAAACTAAAGACTGCTTCATTCCATTAGGTTAACCACCTTAAAATGTACAATTATATTCATTTAAAAAACAACTAAACATATATAGACTATAGCGGTTTTTGGCACGTTTATGAACATGGGTCAGTGGGTGTGTTGCCCCTAGCCAGTACCGGCGCTCATGGAGTGAGAACGGAACCATAGCAATCAGGTTTCATTGCTGTATCCATTTGATCTTATGGATACATAAAGGCCTGTTTGACTGAGTACTGAGCTATATTCACTCAGAGCAAAGAGGCCACAGTGGATAGGACGAAGCGCAACCTTTGGCTGCATTCACACAAAATCCAGCAATGCGGCACTGTTCCGCAAGGCTACGCAGAGGTGTGGTGGTGTTTTTTTTGTGCTTTAGAACATAACTGTGGACGAACAATCAGAAAATAAAGTTTTATTTGTCGGATTTGCTGCTTTTTTTTTTATTGTTAACGCCGCTCCCTCTCTTCACTCGGTCATTAGCCTGCTCGACCACCGCGGCTCTGAGCCAGGGAGGAGCAGCCAAGTTTCGATATTGTGTTTACAAATAATACCAATTATTGCTCCAAATCTTTTAGTGAGATTGTGTCCAACGGTCCAAGTCGGTTTCTAGAGTGCTTTTAAAATACTCGCAGCAGTAACACTGCACCGGCGCTAACCGACAAACAATCGGGTAATGCAATTGTACCACATAGGAAACCTCTTGCAAAATTTAAACATCACCCTCATAGTAATGCAGATCACTCGTGCCTCGAAACATTTTTGGGAAATTCGCATCAGCAGCAGATCATGTTCATATTAAATTACTATTTACAGTTGCTGATTAAATCATGCATAAGAAGCCTCTGTATTTACAGTGCACACTGAGCATCTTCTTCCTGTCAGCAGTTTGATTCGAACACAGATCTGACTGAAACACAAAATCATTTCCCTGTCCTGCTCAGACGTGCTTGTCTGATTTTGCAGCGGTTTTGGGTTAAAACTGCATATCAGCGTAACAAATAGGTCCACTGTGTGCTGCTCTGCGATTCTGTCATCATGTATAGTTTAAACACCATTATAAGTGCGTCCGTCTTCTTCTCTGTGTTTAGGGCTGCTCGGAAATAGTCTTGGCATTTGGTGATTTTGTGTTACACCAACATCAGGAGAGGACTGTTAATTGAGTGAGGTGCCAGATTGGCACAGCGTTGGCAGCCCTGCACTCAATTGAGAAAGCTAATTATTCATGTTAAGAGACTCAATCGCGGTGTGTTTCCAGCGCCTCTGCATTTTAATAGAAGGCAACAATTGCATCACCACTCGAGTGTTTCGGAAATAATCAAACTGGGAATATTCTCATTCATGGTTTCCTGCACATGTATGGATTCGGCGGATGCATCCAGTTATCCAAGAACATCTAAAAATAGAAGCGCATCTATTCAGCTTCTCGGGTCTGAAAATTAACAGACTAGGCTTTACAGAGGTGTTGAGTACGTTTTTGCCACCATTTGTACACATGAAAACAAGTGTTAAAATACAACATTTGGCCTTGCTTGATTCTTCATCACCTGATTCATCTGATATCCAGTCATCCCAAAGCAAAGTATAATTACCCTCAACATTGTCTTGATTGTGTTTGATTCCGTGCGAAGCAAGCCCAGAGGGAACGGCACAAAGACCTGCTCTGCTTTACAACGGAATTTCACATTATTACACTTGTTTTAGTTCATCTCAAAAATCAAATTATTCACATGTCCTTCGGCAAGTCTTTCTTTTTTATGCACTAGAAGAAAAAAAAATGTTTCCAAGTTTTCTCCCTTAGCCTCACTCCTGCACAGAACCTCTCGAGGTTTGAAAGCCAGTTCCGTAATTGTTCTCACTACCTTCATCTCATGTCAGCCCCCTCTTTCCCTCCCCCACCCCCCCTCGCTGATGTATCCCCACTCGCTCTGTCACCCCCAAGTCCCCTAAAAGAGGATCAGGAGAGAGCCCCCACCCGTCCAATTCCTCTTCACCTCTAATAGGCACTTCCTAGCGTTACGTGATCACTGGGTGTCAAGATTAAAGAATGGCTACTGCTTCCCAGGGCACACATAGATGGGAGACAGAGAAAATAGCACTCCATAATTACTGATAAATCGAGCACACCGCCTCCTCCCCTCCTTCCACTTCCTCCCTATCCACCTGGCCCTGATGTCAATGTGAGAGGCTGAGCAAGTTAAACCGGAAAAAAAAAAAAAGAAAAAAGTTGACCACGCCAGCCACTTTTTTGCACTGCTGATATTGCAGTTAAGTTCGGGCAATTCAGGGCCAATTGACTGACTTGGAGCTTTTATTCACCCTCCAATCGTCTCTTCTTTGAAGCGGGACTCACAGTACAAGGCTCACATAAGGGAGCTGCAGTCGGAGCACAATGGCACCGGCCCGCAGTGAAGCAAAACTATACCGTACCACACTTTCTGCCAAACGCAGGTAAGCTGCCATACAACGCGCGTTTTCGTTTAATCTCTCGCAGGGTTGTAACCTACAGAGCGTGATGAATGGACAACAGAGCAAACACTCTTTTCGACTGAACACTACACGTGTGTGTCTGGTGGCTTGCACCAGAGGTAAAAAATGGCCCACTGGTTGGGTCTCCTCCTTCCACCAAGCAATCACTATATGCTACACCCTGCCATCGTTTATTAGTAAGGCCCCCTTGGTGGAAACCAAAGCAAATCTAAATTGAGTCCAACATGAATCTTGTGCAATTAGCTTGTTTGGTTGCATCCTATTATAGAGGGAAATTTTATTATTTAGCTGAGCAAGCAAGAAACCAGGTGCAATCTCGCTCAAGTAATGGGCTTACTATGGTACATAATATACTGTATGTGCCAGAACGCTTCACATTGGACTCTATGCAACCTTCTCCTTGTGGTAGTGTGGTAGGATTTTTTTTGGAGACCCTAGCTACCGATCAGTGTAAAAGGGAGATACCTTTATTTTTTTTAATCCCTCCCGCCAGGGTCTGATTGGTCAATTATTTTTCAATCCAGTGGGAAACCGCCATCAATGAGCATGACAAGAAAAGGCTGAACAAGATGATGGGATGTCGGAGGTGATTGAAAAGACCCGGAACCAGGCTAGTAATGCATACCATAAAATATGTTAATTGTAACAGGGTCAAGCTGATACATAATGTTCTTGGGGATTAACAATGTCAAGAGCGGATACCTTTGCCAACGTCGAAATGATATTTGGCTTGCCTCCCCGTTAATGTATTAAATTACGATCACTGAATTCATTTTAGATTTTACCTGCCACGCCATAGTTACAAGTCACTCCCCCTACATGTACCCGAAGGTCGGGCACCATCACGCTCTCGCGCAAATCACCCAGTTGACGGAAATATCAGCAAGGTGTAGACTTGTGGGAAGCAGCCACGTTTTCTTTCAGCTGGTTTGATTTTAAATTACAGCACAGTTTAACCAAATGTTAATGTTCTGTCCATTAAAATGGATAAGAATCAGGCAAAGACTTGTGACGATGAAAGTCTTTAACACCAAGATCCAAGGTTAAATTATAATAATCAAAACTCTAACAATGCAAACGATTATATTATATATTATTAATCCAATTATCTCCAAGTATGCCATTATAACATTCCATAATAACTTACACAGTTTGACTCCAGCCTCATAGAAAAATATTAATAGCAATCTTTACAGGATCCAGTGTGGGTCAGTGGAGGAGAACACCTTGCATAGTTTACCTTGTGCCAGAGATCGTGGCGTTAAGTCTGCATCTTTGCACTGTAACAGTGGAGTTACCCAACAGGGGACTATGTATTCCCTGACGGGATTTGACCAGCCTTCTGAGTTTTGATTTCCTTCTTTGACGAGGGGATTCGCAGGATCCGCAGTGCCTGAGGGGTGTTTAGAGTTGACCTTCTTTGGTGTTCCCAAACTGGATTGGACTGAAAACGTCATGCTTGTGAGAAAAAAATATTCATCCTCAACAGTCATGATCAAGCTAATACGTCACTTTGACAAATGAATGGATCGTTGTGCTGGGTCCCGTGTCAAATTGCTGTTTTTATCTTGGCTATGTGCAATTTCTCTTAAATATCTCGACAAAACTTAACGAGTAATCATCCCTTTCACTGTCAGACATAGCCCCAACCCCCAACTTACAATCAAACTACAGCAAGGCTAAAAGTACACTGGCATTTTAAAGGATGCCTCTCTTTGTTGCGCTGACCCTCTTCATTGCTATCGATTTCATGCCATGCGAAAAACTGTGCAATGGATCTGGGGGAATATAGGACGCCGAAAAGAGCAGCAGAAATCGCACAGCGTAAACCCTTGACCTTAGTTTTAAGGACTTTCATTCATTCGTTCATTCATTCATTCATTCCTTTTCTGGAACCGCTTGTCCTCTGGAGGGTTGACGGGGGGGGGGGGGCTGGAGCCTATCCCAGCTGTCATTGGGTGAGAGGCGGGGTACACTTAAACAGGTCAGGAGTTTCATTGTCACAATAAATAATAAAATTGCTGAGAAAGGTGATTGATGGCCCTACTTTAAAAGATGTGTGACGATTCCAGTATTTAGTCCGCAATTTGTCCCTTAAATTTCATCTACTTAGTTATTCTGTTTATCTGGCTGAGCTGATGTTTAATTTAATTCAACATCTTTCCCTTTTTACTCCTGCTCTGTCCACAATTCCCTTTCTGCTTTTCAATTGGCAATGCTTGGTCGTCTTTATTCAGGAACCACGCTGACAATTGCCCTAACCCTCTTTTCTGCAAACTATGAATATATTTGTGGAACGATCTTTGGTGTTCAGTATTTTATAAGAAAAGAAAAGGAAAAAAGAAAAGTTAATGGTATTCTTTATGGGAGAAAATAATATCCTGAGCCGTAAACGCCTTGGAATGGAACTGGAAAAACTCAAGGAGAAGACTCTACTGTGTGCTGTGTCCCCAGACTGAGCGGTGAAGTACTTTAATTTGGCTGTGAAAGTCACTGTTTTTGTGTTTCAAGTATTAAAATCTCATCAGCGGACCATATATCAGTAGATTTCTTGAGTTGGCTTAGGATACAGCTCTCCCTTTTTCCGGCGTCTCTCAGTCAACATCTGCCGTCTTGCTTCATCTTCAGTAGACGTTACATGCGGGAATTGGTTCTTGCTTTTTTTTCTTTTTCTTGTTTTTGAGATGTTTATTCCCAGCTCGTTCCGTTTCAGCCGAGAAACGCTTTCTTTCAAAAAAACTAACGATTTAAAAAAGAAATATTTATTTTGGGGGCATTTTTTAACCTTTGCTGGGGCAGTGAGCGGCGAAGAGACAAACATGAGACATGGGGGACATGACAGGTCCTCGGCAGGAGTTAAACTGGGACGTTGTGATTATGCGTGGAGTGCTATAAATATGTGGCTACTGGGTTGCAGCTCAACCCATCCTCACATTTGCTTGCTGTTAGACATGTATGAGCCGCATCTCCCAGACGGATGCCCTCCAGCTAGCCCCCTGTTTATACATCCCAAAAATGTGCGTTGACGCAAACAGACTCCGGTTGCAGATTTCAAATAAATGCATTATTGTGTTCACATTCTACGGACGCGCACAGTTAAGTTTTAGCGTAATCACAAACAGAGAGTTCTAAGCATTTACCGGAGCATAAAAACCACTCAGAGGCCAAGCAATAATAGCAACATGTAGAGGCCTTGGAAATTTATATATTTTATTTACAAGCTTTTAATGATATTCTTCAGCCTGAGGCGAATCTAGTTTATATTCAATAATGTCCAGAATAATATTATGGCCTTCAGGTGTGCCTTTAAAACACAACTAGTCATGAAAATCCAATTACAGCAGTGAACACACATCAGCTAAAAAGACAGCTCATTATAAAAGTAATTTTTTTTTTCCCTTCTCATTTATTGAGTAAATTAAAATGAATGATGGCATGAGTGATAAGAAGACATTAGGCTTTCCAAATAAGAGAACACCAGTTGGAGATGTGAGGTTATAAGTTGGCAAAAAAAAAAGAAAAAAAAACTATGGCAATGACAAACCATCATGAATATGCATAAATCTCTAGTCAATCAATGCTTCTCGAGCGACATGTGACGGGATGCGGCGCTTAGGAAGTCGGGATCACATATCGTGAATGCAAATATATTAATGGTTCACCTCACTGCGACGTGCATGATCGACATTACCGAACGTGAAAGGTCTGCGTTTAGAATTCTAATTGGTATACTGCCGGATTTTCAGCCTAAGCCATTCACAAGATGCCCGGAGAGACACGCGCATGAATGCCAGCACAGGCAAGGTCAGGCACATAAAAAAAAAATTAAAAAATCTATAGGTTGGTACTTGTGCGGAAGTGCTGCGTCAGGTCATTTCATGTGCTACTCCCAGAGTCGGTAGGTAGGTAGCACGGTGCCTTTTTATGGCGGTGTAATTGTCGAGGAGAAAGGACGCGGTGCTAATCAACTGCATCTTTTTCAAATGATGCTTCGTTTTGCTTAAGCAGTTACGTTTTAGAGGAAGCACAGTGCTGCGGTGATTAAGTTTTCCTTTCGCATATCAGACAAAATGTAAACGTCTCCTGAAACACTCACTGCCAGGTTTGGCTACAAGCAGATCCGTCTAGTTAATGTATGGGTAAGGATTAAAGGCATTTGTAGTTTCAAACTGTGTACTGGGATGTGATGATTTGTTTGTGCCCTCCAAAACTGTCACAGATCAGTTTTATGATGTGACAATGGGTTGCGGTACCAAATGACGTCAGTTGGCTACGTTTAGGGACATAACCGGTTACTATAATAAACACACGGCCAAGGTTTAAAACGCTTTAACGTCAACTGCTCGAAACACGAAGCAGACTGCCGTCTCTCGTGTCAAACGTCTGATGTTTTGTTGACCCCTTCGTTCACCCCGGCCTCCTCCCTACAGAGATCCTCCCTGTTGACTTCAATACAAACACACGTTGCTCTAGGAGTTGATCAGGTCAAGCCATGCGGTGCAACAGCTATAACATTTAGCTAAAGAGAAGCTTTATACAGTCATCGAAATCGTATTATTTTATAATGGTAACCACATCCAGTTTGCAATAAAGGAAGTAAATTACATATCTGTGGCAGAGGCTTGCAATCAGCTGTTCTGTGTATACAATTTCACAATTTAAAGGTAAGGCAGACTTTCAAAGTAAACAGCATTGCACCTGCTTATCGAATCATAATTTCTCTGCAACAAGTTGATATATTAAAAAGCTATAATCTTACTTAAATCGTCTAATCTGATCAGTCAATTGCTGCGTTGTGCCGCCCTGAGCTGCAACACGGCTCACTGACGCTGAGAGCTACTGGCATGAGCCAACAGTGCACTGACTCACACGCATGACAACAGTCACGGGTCAGGCTATGACTCTACTTTCTCTGAAAAAAAAAAAAACTGTTTAATTTCTTCAAAATTGGGACATACGGCACTGTAAGTCCCGAAAATAGCAGCTTCTCATCTCCATCTAGGCTTCACAGAATTCATCCCAGACTGTTTGAAATGCTCTAGCAAATGTTTCTCTCTTCTTTAGGAATAATTAGGGGCACCTAAAACGCTCCAGCAGGGAGTGCTTCACACTTGTTAGTTAGCACAAGAAAGGCTGAAAAAGATTAAAAACCTTCTCTGTGAGAGACCTAATTAAAAATTTCCAGAAAGATTATCTTCCCATGATTGTTAACATTTTTAGGATATGGCTTCTCGCTCTGGCAGACACTTAACTGTCTCACAGAAATAAGAAATATTTATTCATGGACTGCATTAGGACTAGAAATATTTTTATCAATTGCTTATGACACAATCTGTTTTTTTTTCCTGTTTTTTTTTAGCATGGAGATAGCGGGTTCTTTGGGTGACTTTAACCTTGTGTGATCATTTTGCAGAGAACAAATTGCAAGTGCAGTCGCAAAGTGGCACTAGTGCACTTGAAAGTGATGATCAATTTTTTGTAATTTGATTGCCAATCAGGTTTGACCTGCTCGAACATTTTAAAAGTTTGGAGCCGTGCACGCAGTTGCACATTGACTGCTTCACTTTAGCTCAATTTTCTTAACACGGTGAAATCCCCATTGTAGGCCTGTCTGTTCATAGTAACCGAAACCAATTATGAAAGACAAAATAACTCTTTTGAATACACTCGAGCACTGGAATTATTTTGCTGGAAAAGCTGAAGTCAATAGGGAAATAGTTTTTCTTTTTGCATCTTTGTTCTGATGCACACTTTGCCGACAACACCGGTGTTAAGGGAGGCATCTGATTGACATCAGAGTTGCACTTGGAATAAACAGCCGACAAATAATCAGCTTTTATTACAACTTATTTCAATGCCTCGCAACTGTCATACTTTTCCTTTTATTTATTGCTCTATTTTAGTCTCCCCCAATTTAGGAAATATCTGGTTTTATGGCTATGAAGCACTTCACTGTGCTCTTCTGTTTCCAGAAAGATACAATGCCTTTTCTTCTTCTTCTTCTGAAAGCTCCCCGCTATAACTGGAAACAGCGCTACTGAGAAAACATTAAAGTTCCTGTACCTAAAACTCAAACAATGAGCCCAGAGGAGTCGAGGAGAAAGGAGAAAAGGGGTGGTATTTCTCTACAGCCTCATTTCCACTGTCAAGGCATGGATCAACTTAAATCTACTTGGCCTTTTCAGGTTTTCCCATTGCGGGGAGGGCCCGTTACTTTTTCTTGGTAACACCTTGGTCAAGGCTCCACGGGAGTTGAGCCAAGAACAAAAAAGTTGCACCACCGACAGTCAGGATAAGAATCTGTCCTACGTTGAAGGGTACTATCTGCAGCGGAAAACAACGTAGAGAACAATACTTGCCACCTGAAGGCAAGTAAAGTTGAGTCAAGCCGTTTAAGGGATTTAATCTATTGATAATTACCACGTTTAGATATAAATATTGAAGAAATATAGCTCCATATGCGCAAATGTTCATGTTTTGCATGCATGCTCTGCATATAACATGCATACATGCATGATGCATAATCATTCTGATATAAATTATAAGACCCTCTGCATCACATTTCCCCCCAAGAATGCACTTACAGTACATGACTGTACCCTGGCTACCTACCCATAAATTTACCAGACTTAGAAGGAAACTGCAAAAATTGCCTCTCAAGGCTCATAGTAGCATCATAATGCCAAACAAGCTAGTGCCCACGTTGTGTTTACTACAGATAGAATTGTATTTTGTTTAGACTACCCCAAATACAACTCCTAGACCAGAGGATATCATATTGCCGAAGAGAACACAGGAGGCAGCAAATCAGGTTAAACGTTCTGTGTGCAATCGTCAGTCAGCCTAGACATCTGCAAATCCAAACATCTTGCTCCTTCTGTAACAGGAAAAAAACCCCACAAAAAAATAATCAAATATCTCTACAACCAGTGCTGTCACCAAGCCAGCAAAGACCAAGGAAGTGTCAGGCAAGATAAATTACTGTAGTTATTACTGTGTTGTCACAGTTATCATATTTTAAGGAGTAATAACCGAGCCTCCCGGCAGTGCTTAATGACACACGGGTCGGGGGTTGCAGAGGCTCAATTTGGCGTCGCTTTTCTGTCCAGCGTCTCCCTACCTGGCAACCGCCAAGTGTCAGGTCACGACGCATAATTTGAGGAGTGCGAGTGTGTTAACCAAATAGGAAAAAAAAGGTCCCTTTTTGCTCATTTAAAGGCACAAGCCTTCAGAAGAATTTGGTCTGACTTGAGCATGTTAAATTCTAGGCAAATCATTCCACCTGTGGCAGTTTTATTAATGCGATCAGCTGCCTGTTTTGACACCAATGCTAACCCTCAAAATGGAAGAAGGTTGCGCCAAATTAGAATTCCACAACTGTACTCAGCCTTAGCTCCTGCAAACAAACTCAATATTTATTTGTGTTTATACGGCATCACCTTCAGGCCCATCACCAGCCAGAAAGCAAGAAACAATAAGCTTTGCTTTTAGGACCTGACGATGCAAATGCAGTGTTGCCCTTAAAAATGATAGGTTTCTGTTCGCTTGTGAACTTTCGATGTGCAGTTTATGTTCTGACTGCGTCACGAAGCGGCGCTTGTGTTCGCATCGCAGACATTCCGGCTGTGGACCCCCCGCTGTGAGTGAAGAAACACAGACATAGCGAGAGACCAGAAACAGGACACAGTGCTTAGTTGGAGAGCTGTGTGAGTGTGTACTGAATACCTGAATAGTTTTGAAATATGAAATTGTTGTTGTTGAGGTGATTTTCGTGCCTGCACTTTCAGCTCCCCCGAGGCTTCAAACAGGCTTCACACAGCATCCAATTTTTTCCTTCACATAACCGTGGTTTCCTTCTTAGACAATAAGTCATTGTTTATTCTACATTTTACTGTATAAACCGTGCACACGGTGCCGAGCAGGTGAGTGGTGCTCCGTGCAAATATTTAGATTTGGCTTTTCTTTAAATACCATTGTAAAAAAAAAAAAACTAAATCCCCCTTAACCAAATCTCACCAACCCTTTAATTATGAGCCTTGGGCTTTGGAACATCCTGCTGTACAAGCATGTTCAGACCCCTGTCGTCTTATGGGACTGATAGCAGCGGCGCAGAGGTCACGCAGCCTCTAGTGGAGGTCAACCGAAATCAGCCGCCTTTCCGAAATATTGTAAACTCGCCAGTTTTTTTCCGTGAGATGTTGTCACATATCATTACCCGACCCTGGTGTTTGTTTTTCGATAAAAAGCTGATTTTTTTATTTATTTTTTTGTCAACCCAAACCACTTGGGAGGCGGCCTTCTAGCCACTACAGCTGCAGCCAGCACCCACATAAAAACAGCATTGTGCCAAATAAAAGAATACAAAGAGAGAGAAAGAGAGAGAGAGAGAGGGGAAGAGAGCTGGTGGGTTGTGTCAATACAAGACTTCTACTGTTCTTTATCCACCACAAAGGCAGTTTGTAAATAATATCCTTATCTATGCACAAAGGCGACAGAGGAGCACTGTGTGCATAGGGCGAATGCATGAACTGTGTCATCCGCTCTTTAGGTTTTCTCGCCCCCCCCGCTCCTTTTCCATTAAAAGTCACGGCCACGCGCCTTGCAGAACATTCATCAGCGAAGTTGCAGTTGCAAAAGGACCTCTGCTGCTGAATGTTCTCTTTTCAGTCCCTGAAAGCATCATCAACATTGGGTCATCCAAAGCCACGACACAAATATAGCTTTAAGCTACTGCCGGCATTTTCATTTTGGCAATGTAATTTAGAATGCTTTCCCTCTGAAAATGATTACAAGTTGCCAACATTTTGCCATTGAAAAGGCCAACAGATTGAATGAGGCGTTCTGAATAAAGGCGGCTTTTCTTCTGCAATTTCCGCTGCCAGTGCAATTTTCTGCGCCGCACATGTGGAGGAGAAGGCACAATGATATTACTGGGTGAACTGACATGCCGCTAATATGTTATTTTCAAACATTAAAGCTCAATTTACGGTTGATGTTCAGTGTGAGGGATTATTTAAAAGCCGGTGCCACGGAGGCAGTTCTCAGCTTTCTCTTTGCAGTCTTTTAGCTAGGTAGGCTATAGATTATTAAGTATAGTTATGATCTATTTAGTTACACTTCAAATGAAACGTATGCACGCTTAACTTGATGCATGAAGTGTATTTTTCTGGATGCATTTCTTAATCCTATAAATGCACAATGCACAACAATGACAAACAAAACCAAAATTGAAGTGGACCGATTCCGGACCGGTTTAAAAAATAAAAATAAAAAAGAAGAAGCTGCTCCTCTAATTTCATAGAGCTGGTATCAGTATCATACACTGCCATCTCGCCTTTAGCCCCATAATGACACCTAGTGTAAAAGAGCATGAGCTCCCCTCGCAGTTAGCCGGCGGAACAGCAATCAAAGCAACTTACTTGAGGGAACACGGAACGGCAACTTTGCCTCACTGGTGGCACACACATACAACAAAACAAGCATGTACGCGCTCGCCTCCACGAACGCGCGCTCTCATGCGCGCAGGGCCACGTACAGGACAGGACAGGACAGGCCAGCACGCACACACACACACACACACACACACACCATCACACACGGATCGAGCTCGTTGCAGGCATTAATTCATCCATAAGACGGAATAGCTCGGTGATAACAGGAAGCATGACCTGCCGCCGGTTTCATATCCAAACGGGGACGACACTCACTTTTAGTGAATGGGCAACGCAGTTTCCGGAGTGAGCTGGCCAACATGGATGTGGAAAAAAAAAAAAAAAAAAAAAAGCTTCAATACAAATATTGATGCCGACTGCATGGTGATCTGCAGGCCTGCTAATGCACCCTCACTCTGAATGTTGCCCCTGTTATAACACTCACTGAATCCGCGGCTGCTCTGCGTATTCCGCCAACCCCTCAAATTGTGAGATCACTGTTTCTTTCTTGGTGTTTTCCACCTTCCTTCATGTCCGCACTTCTGCAGCATCACTTCGGGATGATGCCGCCTCGGCAACGTGCAATGCAGTCGAGTGCGCCTAATTTTGTGAGAGCAACTCATTTGCATAATGCTGGAGATGATGTGTTTATAAGACAGTATAGGACTCATTAGATGCGTTTTAATGCCCTCAGAGCGATCTGTCGACATTCAGCCCGGGCGGAGCTTGAATGGGGGGTTTTTTGCACGGCGATTACTGAGAGGTGGCTTCACCGTGAGAAAGAAATAATTGCCTCCATCCTGGAAAGGACACCGCCGGCCACCCCGGTAACATGCTGACCACGCAACATCGCCATAATTGTGCCACAAAATAGCCCAGCCTACCACACCACTACTTCGTGGTCAGCGACAGAAAGAGAAAGTCTATATGTATATGATACCTTTATGTTGTGTTAAAGGTCCGAGCCGGTAGAGGGTACTTACCTAAAACTGACTCTCCCCTCTTCGCTGTATTTGCGGTCCAAGATTTGTTAGTTCTCGAGCCAACAACTTCTGCTGGAGCATATGTATCCAGTGCTCATGCTGGTGGCTCAGTCGGTGATGTTGGATTGCGGATGATTTGGCAATCCTTTTCATGCTCAAAGGAAAAAAATCCTTCGTTTCTGCGTGGTCTCGGGCATTGGCGCGCAGAGAGAATAAAGTGATGAAGTCCGTCAAGAGGGAGAGGAGAAAAGGGAGATCTAGAAGTGAGATTTATGTCGACGTGTTTGAAACTGTTCTGTTCTCCTCTTCTTTTTTTTTTTTTTTTTTCGTCCCCCACCTCACCGTAGGAGCCGTTTGCGGGCGGAGAGGTGTGGGATGGATATCTAGGAAGGGAGGCTGGGATGCACAGACTGAGGGCGAGAAAGGGGAGGTACAAAGAATACAGTCTCGCATTGTGGAGGACGGTCATGGCAGACAGTAAGGGGTGGGTCTGAACTGTATCAGGCGGTAGGCGAGGGGACTGGGGGTGGGTGAGGATAAGAAGCCGTGTCGTGACTTTTCTTATAGCTCATAGGTAAATATTTACACCAGTGCCACCGATTTGACCACAGTAGACAGAGAAGCCATTCTAATATTTGGGTGTCAACATCAGGCATCGGGTTCGAGATCAGAAGCAGGTGGGGTGGTTTCAGCAGCCAGAGAGACTTGGAGGAAAATTGAAACAAAGTGAGAAGGCGTTGAGTTGCGCAGAGGGTGCCACACTGTGCCACGTGTAGGCTGTGTACTTTACATAAAACTCAACGTGACTGTATCTGTATTAATGTGAACTTCAAATCACTTGCAGTGAGACTCCACAAAGTCTATCATCTGGTGTCCGTGGTTGTTGAAGAAGCAAAGCAAAGGGGAAACTGCTGTGGTCGCTGTCCGTGGTGCTGAAACACAAGGGAGTGAGATTCTGGTTTCTGTCCATGGTCCTGAAACCAACTGGAGAGGCCTAGGGCACTGGGAAGGTCAGCCTCACAGGTGTCCTGGCTTCTTGGGAATTCAACTTAGGACACAATATAGCACAAGTTGTCCTGTTTAAGGACTAAAATGCTTTTAGCATCTGTAATAAGTGTTTTTTTAACAAACTGACTTCACGCCCTCCACTTAAAGTAATCTCACGGTTCCTTAAGGCCGACTCAGATATTTTTTTGCATGTTTAACCAACAACATCAAATGAAATAGCATTCTGGTGGCTAAATCGAATTTGTTTCAGCGGATTAGGGCTTATTCTGGCGGGCCCCATGACGTCGGTATTTATCAGTATCAATTTTATAGCCATCGTGGGGGTGGAGCCGCGGGGTAGCGGTTGGAGAAGCGGCTTACCTCAAACCTTGATCTCAAACTTTCATGTTTATTTTGCTACGTTGGACGTTAAAATTACATCGACTTCCACCTTCTTCTGATCAGGATAATACCAGCGCTGTAAAAAATGAAGCACACGACAGCAAATGCTACAACAGTTCTATTTGATTAATACAGGCACAACATTATGACCACCTTTCTAATATTGTGTAGATCTCTCTTGTGACTCAAGAGAATGGACATGGGTCTTCTGAGAGTGTCCTGTGGTGTCTGGTAACAAAATGTTGTTAGTGGGGGCCTTTGGGTCCTATAGGTTGAAGGAGAGGGGCTTCTGTGGATCATCCAGCAGATACTTGATCAGTTTGGGATGTAGGGCAAATTCTCTTCAGGTGATTATGTATCCCTCTAAATTACTATTTATACAAAATCCATTACACGTAGATGGATATATGTTTAAGAATATAGGTGCAATTATGCCTATTTCATATGGCTGAACACACAGATGTATTTATCATGACCCTTTATCGCCAAATAGTTTTCAGAAATGCAATGCAGAGACACACCGCTACAGCAAGTATCAAGATACAATATAGGGTCATGAGTTCACTCTCTAATAATCCATCAACTGAAAAGCATATTTGACCGAAAGTTAGCTGTAAGAAGGCTGGATGTTCATTTAAAATCTTTATTGTAGCTCCAAGCCCAAGCACGTAGAACTGAAAACCTCTGAATTGATTTTCTTGACATCGCCGTATCCATCGCAGTCACAGACGGTCTTTGCAACCCACTAGCTCTCCAATGGTCCACTTGCCGTCAAGTGCTTGACGCATCCACCAACGGGCAGGGAAACCTGACGGGGCCAGCATTGCATAGAACTCAATGAGGCTAAATAGATAAATGGCGCCATTACGGAGTCATTAGGCTGAAAGTGGCGGCGACACGTAACACGTTTCCTTTGAGGGAGTATGCATAAAATGCTCCAGGGATCATTGATCGTTGGTGCATTTCTTTATTCTATTGAATGTAGCTTTTGATTTGAAATATTACTGTCACTAAGGAAATTAGCTTCCAGGGTAGTTCAAGATGGCTCCCACATTAGATGATTACCATGTCGTTTTAAAAATATTATCTGTACTTCAACAATACCATAAAGTCAAACAATGACTGTGCAAATACACACCTTGCGTTGTTGATCATATGCCTACTACAGTAAAGTAAATCTCAGCTTATGTGAGACATACTGTAAGCTGTTGGATTTTCAAGGAGACTTTCTGAAACTCTTGCACACTCTCTTTCTGACAAAGCTTTGTCAAACACGGCAAAGCAAGCAAAGGGCCCTGATGTGGATTTGTAGGTATACGTTATCTCCACGTGTTACCGCAGCTGGCGCACACGTACCGGGGGATGTGTGTGTGTGCGTTATGTTAATCCTGGTCACAAATGCAACAGGGAATCATCAGTACCGCTGCTGCTCTGGGTATAGCTGTGATGAAATGTGCACTAGGTGTCGTAGTGGCTGGGTGATGACAAGAGTATCGGAGGGATATATATATTTTAAATCTCCCTGTGTTCCAGAAGGAAAAGGGCCGGCGAGGAGCTACTGAATCGCTAAAAAGGAAAGAGGAGGAATTGCGAAGAATGGAAATAGTTTGAAAAACTGCATGCGGTGCACAGTACAGTCACGATTAACTCCAAACATCCTGGATATCAAAACCAACTGAGGAGACGTGACATTCTGTACTGATTGCTGAAGAAAAAACGAGGTCTCCTCTTGTTCTGATTTTATGTCACCTTCTATTTTGCTTTATTCGTGGAATGCGTGCCCTGGCAGGCGAGCAAGAACTGGGTTAAAGACTAATATGAAACTCAAGTCCAACCAAAATAAAGCTCATTCGTCGTCACTCGTTTCTTATAGACTCTGACGAGTCATGTAAGAATCAAATCCGGCCGAATATATGAGAAAATACTATAAATATTGATACTGTAGCACTGGTGTATAGAATATCATCAGGTAAATATGGAAAACTATCAATCAGTTTTTACCCAGATAGTAAAATGATTTAAGTTCTTATTCCCATGGTGGATGGTGATCAATCTTTTTCAGAGAAAGGATATTGCCGCCCAGTTTAATATGCTTTCTCCTTTTTTTTTTTTTTCTTGCTAAATTCTGAACTCAAGTTGATGCCCTCTGCAGGTTCATAAAAGGAAATCACTCATTCTTCATTTCATGTGGTCCCCTTAACCGTTTGTCAGTGATTCAATGAGATACTCAGACTCGGCAGCAGCAGCGGTGCGCAGTGACATTGAGACTAGTCTAGTTGGGGATGTACCGTAACTCTGTGAAAAATATACTGTGACCCGGTTGACCCAAGTATTTAAACCAAAGTAACAGAGTTTGCTTGAGTCTTTTAAATGGGAACTACTGTTTTTTTTTTTTTTTTTTTTACAACCTGGACCTTATTTCTGGCATAAAATACGATTGTTTACTCACCCATATAACTTTGATGTTATTTGGAGTCGATCGTCAGATATTTACATCCGCGTACATCCATATAGTGGGAGTGACTGGGGCACCGAAACGCAGCCTCTAAATAACGCATTATCTGCCGCGAAGCTCATTAATTTCACCAATATTTTGTTATAATAGGCTAGTGCTATTCCCCGTTGAGTCCGGAGTTACCTGTTATCTATTCGCGGACGTGCAGCGGTTTGTTGTTCTTTGGTCAGCTGTTCCTCTCTCTGCCTCTGCATCCTCCTCATCTGTATACTCTGGCTCAAAACAGTAAGGAAGTCCATCATAAACAAAGTCGTGGTCCACAACCTCAGAATGGGAAAAATATTCAGCCATGTTGCAAAAAACTAGCAGTAGCAAATTACAGGTAAACAAGCCGACCGTCGCGGGTGCGCGCGGCGCTCAGAGATGACATCATCCAGGCCAGAGGTTAGTAGGTCAATCTACAGACCCCGGATGATGATAACAGGTAACTCCAGACTCAACGGGGAATAGCACTAGCGTATCATAACAAAATATTGGTGAAATGAACGAGTTTCGCGGCAGATAATCCATTATTTAGAGGCTGCGTTTCGGTGCCCCATTCACTCCCACTATATGGATATTCATGTTTTAATGCCAGTAATGCAATGCCTTGTGTCATTGTACATATATTTTTTACTAATAATCACTGACTAGTTTCAGTTCTTTGTTCGTGCAAAAATACTTGATAATGGAATAGGAAATAAATATAACTTAATGTGTAGCTGTTGAATTCCTAAAACCTAATTTTCTACGTTTAGTTACAGAAATTAAATAATTAAAACATTCAAATTAATAGCCCACATAGCATACTGTGTAAACTATACCAGGGAGCTATTCAGTGTGCATTATTTCCCTTAATTACATAAGCAGCAATATGGTACCATTCAGCCACATTCTGTCTAATAATTGGTTAGCATGTGTTACTCGATGTCTAACATTACCGCAGTCTGTAACCCGCAGCATTCTCGGTGTGTGGAATATCGCTGTCAAGTAAAAATCGACTGTGCAGATTTGACTCCATTATCCGCATAACTACAATAATTGGGCCATATTCAGCAGCGGCCCACACACAATGCCCTTACAGGTGCTAAATTTATCCAGACTGTAATGATTTCACATCTACCTCCTTTTTGGAAGCCATGGGTTGAATCTTCCCTCCCAGCTGCCCAGAAGACTGTTACCGCTCGCTAGATTGACAACTTACTAATGGCTGATCTCTGAGGCTTAGGCCACATGTTCCTACCCGGTGTTAGTACACGCTGTTACGGAGGCCTGTCACACTGTACCCGGACCTTTTCCTGCCAGGGCTATGAAGGAGAAGACAGATGTCCAAATAGCCAGCAGGTCCATCAGTCATGTGGTTTTTTTTTTCGCCCTCTCCCAGGACGCAGAGGGAGTGGGTCAAGTGGGAGAAAAAAACGGTGAATGGAGATGTTCTAGTCTCTCTGCCACGCTAACGAAAAACAAACTAATTTTCAGGAAGATTTCAGCCAGCCAGCCAGATCCAAACATAGCAGCAGCAACTTTAAAAGTTTCAACTCACTATCGAGACCACCTCACGAATCGTCAAGCCAGAAGACAAGCCGTCAACATACATGGATCAGGCATAACATTATGACCACCTTTCAAATATCGTATAGACTGTAGAGAATGGACATGGGCCTTCTGAGGGTGTCCTGTGGTGTCTGGCAACAGAACGTTGTTAGTGGAGAACTTTATTGGGTCCTATGGGTTGAGGGGAGGGTCCTCTGTGGATCATCCCACAGATACTTGATCAGTTTGGGATCTAGTGAATTTGGAGGCCAGGTCAACACCTTGTGCTGTTCTTCATGGTATTTGAGTTGTTCCTAAACCATTTTTGTGTGTGTGCCTGTGTCAGACTGCATCCTGCCGGGGATGGCTGCTGCCATCAAGGAGTGTCATTGCTATGGGGTGGGGTTGTCTGGTCTGGTCTAGGTGCCAGGTCCAAAGATTTCCCAGCAGAACACTGAATTGTCACAAGATGGTCAATGTCATATACTTCTCCTGTCAATGGTTTTAATGATGTGGCTGTATTTTCTGAAATGAAGCCAGTAAAATTCAAACAAGTCTGTTTTTAAGTTTATTTCACCACACATCTTATTCGCTTCTTCAGTTTTCAGTGACTGGTTGGGACTGGTTTAATCGGAACTAGTGCCAACTACAAACACACAACTAGTGTCTGTTAACAACCCAGTTGTCACCCACAATCTTCCATAATTAGTGGTTCTCCAGCAGCCAATTAATGGCCAGAAACTGTCGAGACTGAAGTTGTGAGATTTCTTAGCGCGAGATGTTAAGGCTGTGATCTAAGTGGCTGGTAAGTGGTGTCCACTTCCCCCTGTTCGAAGACAGGTTTTGAAGTTTTACACAAACTGCTTCTTTTACCCCTCTTACAAATCATCTTGTCTTCTCCAGGTAAAATGTTGTCGTCCTCAAATGCGTGTCCCCTGTCCTTCGGGTTTAGGCGGACCACTGATTCCCGTCCTGGAGAACCAGTTTTCCAACGCGTTTGCAGATTTGCTTCCTCAGCGTACAGGTCCGTGCATTCCTCACCTCATTGACTTGCATAAACCAAATCGCTCTGCTTTTCGCCTGGGTGTTTTGTCCTTGGGGTGGAAAATTTTTTCTGCCTCGGTGTGCCGCTGGGCTTAAAATGCGCAGGGACACGGTGTTAATTGAACACAATTTATTTGATTTTTCTGTCGGCACTACACACAACTGCTCCTCATCAAAACCTCGACTCTCCATCAGTCGTTAGGGACTGAAGAAGGTAATTGGATGAGGGGTGAAACGCTCAAACAAGTCCAGCTGCCCCTTCTTTTTTAATATGCTGCGACCCGCACGGCCGAGAAGCTTTAGACATTTTAGCATACTAGTTCGCCAGCGCTTTAAAGCCAACAAAACATCACAATTCAATTCATGCAATCAATGCACAAGAAGGTAAATGCCAAGAGACATGAATAAAAACTTAATTTATTGCCAACAGAAACAGGTAGACAGAGAGGGGACGCTTTAATAGTGGTGTCCTCCTTTTATAGGTACAGTCTGGTTAAATGTCAAGCTGAATACATTCTGATACAAAATTAAGAGGCACACTGGGGGTTGTAGTACAGTTAATAGCTTAACCGTTATTTACACCATGGCAGGTGCACCGATCTGATTTAAATTGCATGTTTCAGAAACAAAATGTGGCTAAAATTTCATTGACACTATACTTAAGAGTGCATTTCTTCTAATAGCAACCTCCGTGCGTCGGCAACACTTTGATCACTTGAAGAAAGGCAACACAGGAGGACCTTCAGAACAGAGAAGCAATTTGTTATCAGGCACGCAAAGCTTTCATAGCTGACAGATGAAGCGGCGAAAGTAAGTAAATCAGTTTTCTACATAATGTGTTTAGTTTCAAACTCAAAGAGAAATATGGTTTTAATTAAAGCACAATCACTCGCTGCCATTATTAAACCCGCTGTGACAATGCACTGGGAAGTTTTAGCTTATCGCCAAGGACTCTGACTCTATATATTTAATACAGTGCGAGGGGTGGTACAGGTAGTCTCTCCACATGTGGCAATGTTGCAATCGGTATGTGGGTGGCCGCTCAGCGTGCACTCACCATATTTCTAATTGCCCATCTGGCACAAAAGCAAAAAAGGACGGAGCGCACGGAGGATGCACACCATCGCGGGGTTCAGCAGAGCACTGGAGGGAAGATTTTCCTTTGAAAATGTCTTCGGAGCCCTGGCTGATATTCAGCAATCTGCCAGCGCTTTTGAATGACTTTCTGAAATTCTTAACGGAGGGGAAGGACGCTCGGTTTCACTTCACCTTGACAATGCTGCTTTGTATCGTCGCAACCCCTTCGCTATGGTAACCTCCGCTTAGTCTGGGAGGAAAGTCGGCTCAAATAAGGGTAGATCATAACAACGAGCTGCTGATGCTTTGATATAGTATTGTTCATGGTCCCCACAGGATAAAATGCCATAACTTTGGAGATCTCTTAATATTTTTAGCCCATAAATAGCAATTTCGAAATGCCCTGTGTATTCAGTTTAACTGGCATCAGCAGTACTTGGTATCCAGTGCTAATTTGGGTGTCGTTACTCTTGTCCAGTTAACCTGGGCTCTCTAAGTGAACCAGGCCCAAGTCCCCGTTCTTCAAATTCATTGTAATTTTGTCCCTCTGCCTTTCAGAGCCCTCCATCCTACAGCTCTCCACTTCCCCTTCTCCTCCACACCCTAGTTGTCCAAGGTGTCCCAACCGAAGGCTCTATCAGCTCCACCATCACCAATGTATAGTCTCCTGGGGAAGGGCTCCTGTCCCTAGGTCCCATTTATATCTGGGGCGCAATGGGGAGTCCAACAGCCGAAATGTTTTATCTCACAAGCTCGTGTTACGTCAATCACAACCACCGGGTCCAAATCGCCGGTCAGATGAATAACGGTGATTATTCTGTTATCATGGCACCTGTCAGTGAATGGGATGTATGAGGCAGTAAGAGGACATTTTATCCAAATTGTGACGGCAGCACGACCGGGTTCAGAGCTTCCCTCCTCAGCAGCAGTCTCCAAAACTGCTGCTCTTATGGTGTGTTCCTGGGCTGCAGTGGTGAGTATCCATCAGAAGTGGTGCATGGAATGAAAAGAGGTCATGGGCAGCCAAGGCCCACTGGTTCGTGTAGGGAGCAAAGGGTGGCCTGTATGGTCTGATCCCACAGACAGGCTACTGTTGCTCAGATTGCTGAAAAAGTTAATGCTGGCTCTAATAAAAAAAAAAAAAAAAAAAGGACACAGAGTCACAGTTTGGTCTGCAGCTGCACAGGCCCATGCTAAACAGCCAGGGTGCCCATGCCGACTCCTGTCCACTGCCTTAAGCCCCTATAATGGGCATCTCATCAGAAGTGGACCGTGGAGCATCTCATTTTCTGGAGCATCACATGGACGGACGGACGGGTGCATGTGCATCACTCAGCTGCGGAACATATGGCAAAGTATATATGCACGGAACACCCGACTGCAGCTTTTATGTTGTGGCTGATTGGAATATATTCAATGTTATAAAATGTAGATATTATGCAGTTAAGTAAATAACGATGACCATCTTGTGACAATTCAATGGTGTTCTGGGAAACTTTTGGACCTGGCATTCATGTGGATGATACTTAGACATGTAGCACCCACCTAGACCAGACTAGGCACTCCCACCCCGTAGCAATGACACTACGTGATGGCAGCAGCCATCCCCAGCAGGATGCAGCCTGACACAGGCACACACACAAAAACAGTTTAAGAACAACTAAAAAAAACAAAACACATTAATAACACCACAATGATCAGGCCTCCAAATTCACTAGATCCCAAACTGATCAAGTATCTGTGGGATGCACTAGAACAACCCCCTCCCCTCAACCCATAGGACCCAAACGCCCCCCACCAACAACATTCTGCTGCCAGACACCACAGGACACCCTCAGAAGACCCATGTCCATTCTCTGATGAGTCACAACTGTTTTGGAGGCACAAGGGAGAATATTAGGAAGACGGTCATAATGTTATGCCTGATCGATGTACTGATAGATAGCCTCATCTCTAAATATTTTTAATAATGCAATACAAAGTGATGGAGATAATAATTATATACATTATATACGTTAAATGCTGACGCTTCATCTTACATCTCCAGCAGAAATGCAGGACACACTAAGGATCTGGTGATTATAAGGAGTTCTCTCTGCTCTTATTGCTCTCGGCAAAACATGCAATTTAAACAGAAAATAGGCTTTGTTTGTTTCTCACTCCAGCCAGAAAAGAAATAAATAAATAGAATAAACATATACAATAGGATTACAGTGGGAAAAGAATACAAAGCAGCCTTGAGAGCAGTTGTTGAGCCTAAATAATTAAGCAGTGATTAGGATGCGGCCAAAGGCTGTCTGATTGGCTCAGTAACAATGCCGCGGACCGGTCTGAAGCCCTCAGTCGCCGAATGTGCATTATTCTGGCCCCGCAGTGATGAAATCTCACGCCTCCCACTTTTCTATTTTCCACTTGACAGCAACCCTTACTGTCCTTAGCATTCTCTTTCTAATTCTATATACGCGGCGTGTATATATACCCCATTCCCTTTTTCAGAATAGGTTTGGCTCCTCTGCCTTTTGTAAGCGTGTGCCCATTCATCATTTATGTATCCCGCGTAGCACGGCGAAGACTTGCATCTCCTCGCTCCGGACCCCGTTCGAATCGCACTTTGTTTCCGCACTCGTGAAAATCATTCCGACATTTTAATTTCATTCCCCGCTCTTTTATTTGTTGAAGCCTCCCCTATTTATTTTATTTGCAGAGTTCCTGGCTGCTCCATTGTGAAATAACTGGTTTTGCTAATGAAGTGCTAATTTGAGCTGTGATGATATTTTAATCGCCCAGAGCAAAAGGGGGGGCTTGTGGATGCCTGAGCCTTGCAGGAGTTTAGCACATTACAGAAGCTTTGGTCTCAAGTTTGTAACAGTTTTGGTCGACGTGCAAGTAAAATTATATACAGCTATATACACAAGCAAGAATCACACACACACACAAACACGCAGACAATTCCCCTTGCCTACGTACTCGTGTTTATTCCCAGATTTATAAAACGCCGCGTACACCTGCACCTCATTACGAATCACAGCATGAAGGCAATCAGCAGAACTGCATTTGAGAAGAAAATTTGAGAGCAAGCGTGGACGGCGAAGAAGAACTGCAGCCATTACTGGATGCGAGATCGGCGCACGTCGGTAAATGAGAGAATAAAAAAAACAATATTGTTTAAAGGGTCGGGTTCTTGGATCTCGAACAGCACGCACCGCAGAGTGACAGAAGGTCAGCGAGCCGGCACGCTCCAAGTCGTGTTCTCCGTCAACAAGGTAAGGAGAAAATGCAGTGCTGCAGAAACATCGGCATGCACGGAGCCAGCCTTAAAAAAAAAAAGTAAAAATAAATAAATAAATAAATAAACTATTGGGGGCAAGGTCTGCATGTCTGTGGCGTCGGCTTCACTCCGGGTCAAAAGGCCGAATTGCGCCAGAAAGAAGTTAGAACAGTAAAAGCCCACCTACAGGCTTAGCCGTTATCCGACGACAAATTGAAAACATTCACAAATAACGCAGAAGACATATTTCCATTACAATATTTTACTGTGTAGGAACACTGAGCCTAACTTAATCTCAAAATAATAAGAAATTTCCCCAGAAGTATAAAAGTCATTACTACACTATGATAAGGTTTCTTATCCATTTCGGAAACTTACTCATTCTTTTGAGAAAGAATCTCAAAAGTCATTATTTCAGACTCCGACTTATTGTTCAGAGATACAAATTTACCCATATGAGAACATCTCATTATTCGGGTGATGCTAATGAATTCTTTTTTATAGTGTCAAAGGCATTATTTGAAGATCCTAAACCAGATTTTGGGATAGTGTGACAAAGTGGGTGAGAACCACACCATTTGTCCCACTTATCATTTCTTCGTAATCACGCTTGTTTAATATTCGTTTGCCAAATTCCACCTCTTTCTGTAATGTGTATACACTTACTATCACGGGTTTGTTTGCATTATATTTGGTTACAAATCATACACCAACATTTCCACATAAAATCAGACTCGGACAAGTATTAAGTTGAAACTAGTTTATTTCAAATGTGCATTGCAGAGACAAAAGGAGGAAAGTTTGGATCTCTTCCTGCTTTTAAGGTCTCTGTGACCTCATCATTGAGGACCACAGACAAAAACATCGATGGGGGTGTTGAGAAATTATGGTTATAGATTATTTGGTCTTTTGAGATTGGGTAGAGATGGTACAGAATTAAGGGAAGTTAAAGGCCTCGTGGAAGGTGCCTGTCTACGTGTGCAAGAAGTACATTTACAGTCTTGTCACTTACCTTTTCCAGGATGGGAATGGTGAACATACCTGCTTCATGGTATGCACCAACGGGATGCCAGTCAAGCACTAATGAACAGCACTATATAAGCAGTTGCTTGTCAGCCCTTGAGGGGGAAGAACCATGTCCGTGTAGTTGGGTGCACGTTATGTTACGTTAAATTACGTTAATCTAAGTTGCTATAAATTTATTTTTTTTCAGTTAAGCTTAACCATTTATTTTTGTATATTTTTGTAGATATTTAGGACCTCGAAGCATTATGTTTAGCTTCTATTGCATTATTTGGAGATACTGTAATACTGCCATCTCATCTCCTTATCGAAATATTTCTTTCCAGATTCCTCCCTATTATTTTGGGATCCACAAATGCATTCAAAAAAAGGTTCCAATTATGACTTATTAGGGTTGTTTCTTTAACACTAGCGAGACTGGGCTTCCATAAGATCTGTCCCTTGATTACATTTTGAATTAAGTGAATCGTCTTCGGTAATAAAATTGACCCCAGGCATTAATAAACCTCGTTATTAACCAGACTGAATTTGCATATCATCGTACACACGGCTATACCTTTAAGTTTCTGCCTCGTGCGTGCAATAACGCTCTGACCTCTGGTTAATATTAAGAGAGACTCGCAACCAGAAGGCCGTCGGCTTGATCCCCGGGTCGGCAGTAAAAATGCGATTGGGCAAAGCGAAAGAGCAGCGCTCGCCTCTCCACTCATTACCTTGAGTAAGGCCTCTAATCCTCCTTGCTCTGACGCACAGATCAGGCGATGCGTTTTACCGAACAGCAGCTTCTAGTCACAGCGTCTGGAATGCAACTCTGAACGAGGTCTTTACTGGAAAAAAAATGAGGAATTATTGATCTCAAAGTATATTTCCTGTACATGTATTTAATGAATGTTTGCAGTTAATTTGATTTTACTGGCGTTCTCGGTTCTGTTCGCGCCGCCTGATGATGTGCAAATATCGGAAGCAGATATCTGAAGGAGAAAGAGTTCGCAGCAGATAGCAAACAACGTGTCATAAATATTGACACCTCGCTGTGACAGCTGCAAACTACTAAGTTCCTGTCTGTATCCCCTCAGCAAACACAAACACGCAGACACGGGGTGGGCGGGTGGGCGGTTGGGTTTTTGCTGTGGAAGTACACACTCTCAAAACACACAAATACCCTTTTGTGTCAACAGAAGATTCTGAGTTGTGTTCAAAGCTTGTACAGTAGTAAGAGC
Source organism: Chelon labrosus (assembly GCF_963514085.1). Classification (NCBI taxonomy): domain Eukaryota; kingdom Metazoa; phylum Chordata; class Actinopteri; order Mugiliformes; family Mugilidae; genus Chelon; species Chelon labrosus. Next base: position 14,739,007 of record NC_140355.1, read on the forward strand.
GACACCCTGTCTTCTAGGGAAAATACTGGCACAAAGCGATGCTGGGTGTGCTTTCTGGGACCTGTTTGAGCAGCCTGGTACTACTGGATCTCACTAGCTGAGCATCGGGAGCAAAAAAAATAAAAAATATGGCGGAAAATAAACAGAGAGGATTTGGCACAGTGATGAGAATGTTGTGAAGATATTAATAAAAGCCAAATTCACAGTTTGCAATGTCAAGAACCCGTTTCCTACACTGTGCGTCTGCCGTTGCCAAGGTTTGTATACAATACATTTGAATTCTGTTCACAGCCATGTTTTCCCACAATAACGCTCTTGTTACTTGACAATTTTTTCACCCGGTCCATGTCTAATTTGATTTACTCACTCAATAACATCTGACTGGTCCCCTGCTCCTCCACTGCACCGCGCGTCGGTGAGGGTCTGTAACAGAGACGATGGCGACATCTTAAAATGTGAGTGATGTCCGGATGAAAGCGCAATCTCATAAACAGCTGGGATGGGCTTGAAGTTATTGAGCACGGTCGGTGGGGCTTTGAGTGGCCAAATCACTTCATCACATGTGCCAATCTTCCCCCAGCTCTAATGTAATTAGTGTGGATCTCCGCTGCCTGCTCTGGCCTTTTGTTGTTTGATAAATGTAATTAGATAAAATGAGCATCAGTGAGCCGAGGCCTCGCAAGTCTGAAAAATGTGACAAGAAAGTCATTGTCATTAACAAAGTGGACGAAAATGTGTTCAGCTCGCCTCTCCTTGAAATGAGGTTGAAACCGGACGCTCCCCCTCATGAAAACATGTTCTGAATCGGCTGGATCATGGGAGGAACATGTCCAAAACTCCTGTCCCAGAGCTTGCCGGTTCTGGACCTGCTCCACTTGACTCCGAACCCAAAAATGAGCCAAGAGAGGGAGGCGTGAGTGGAGCCGAGACGGACTAAATGATGCCGGGTTGTTGAAACCACGGCATCCACCCATCACTCAAAGCGGCCAAGCCATTAATTAGGAATTATTTTAAGCCTTGATATGAATTAAACACCTTCTCACCTAACAGAAAAATCAGCTATAGAGACCAAAACTGTTATTTGTATCAGGCAGTACACTTGCTGTGTAGTTTAGCATTTTAACTCTGACACGCTTTTTTTATATTTATTTATTTATTTATTTACAATGGCGAGTATATAGCTATGACAAAGACTGGTAGATTTGTAATGGTGCAGAGAACCATTTGTCATAGTTAAGGGTAGTATGCAATACACCAATCAGGCATAACAATATGACCACCTACCTGATATTGTGTAAGTCTTTGTGCCTCCAAAACAGACTCATCAGAGAATGGACATGGGCCTTCTGAGGGTGTCCTGTGGTGTCTGGTGACAGAATAATGTTAGTGGGGGCCTTTGGGTCCTATGGGTTGAGGATAGGGGCCTCTGTGGATCATCCCACAGATACTTGATCAGTTTGGGATCTGGTGAATTTGGAGGCCAGGTCAACACCTTATGCTGTTTTTCACGTTTTTGCTGCTGCCATCAAGGAGTGCCATTGCTACGGGGTGGGGGGGGGGGGGGGGGCCTGGTCTGGTCTAGGTGGCTGGTACTTGTCTAAGTAACATCCACATTAATGCCAGGTCCAAAAGTTTCCCAGCGGAACATTATCACAAGATGGTCAATGTTATTCACTTCTCCTGTCAGTGGTCACAATGTTATGCCTGATCAGTGTATTTCCATGAGTTAGATGTATGAAGTAATAATTATTAAACTAATGATTCAATTATAAAATGTATTACAGATTAATTCCACTTGACTGACTCTGGGGTCAGAGTTACCGATGTTTACGGCCTTAGTAATGATTTTAAACATCACTCTGGCCACATTACGAAAGAGTCCACGTGAAGCCCAAGCTCTGTAAACATTAAGTGACTAGCTTGCATAGGCACTTTGGGAAACCATATGGGTGCAGCTAATATATCTTTTGCTTGTAAGTTACTGCCAACAGGGGTCTGTTATTTCCTTCTGAATGACACTTTTATTATGTGCATGTGCCAAATCCAGCAGTGATGTGGTACGTTCAAAGCTGCTCCCGAGGATTAATTTGACTGGGTGGATAAACCTGACTGTGCAGTTAGATAGCCAGCAGTGATGTTGGAGGGTAAACAGTGTGTGAGAGATGAACTCGAAATGATCCCAAAGTGAGATAGTACAACATTATCCCATCGGAAATAATGCTATGCAGGATTAGGCTGGTAAAAAGGGTTTATCCGTCAGTGTAACGCAAACAGCGCTACGTGATCAGCATCTGTGTGATCTCTGTAATAATACCATTTATTTTCCTTCTTCCCCCATATATTTGAACTACACACGGAAGCTAAACACACTGCAATTTATGCATTTATTTTTACTTTTAACTTAAATGAGGTTTCTCTTGACTTGAACTTTAAATGAAACCGAGTTTAAAACTCACCTACTGTAGCTGATTGACTGGGATCTAAGATTGTTGTGCACTGCTTTGTCTCAAACAGACAGTATAAAGACAAAACTGCTCCTCAAAAGTGAAACCAAAGCAAGTAGAGCTCCCCCTGGTGACTGGCTGCAGTATAGGTCATAAGCTCCACCCCCTCCATGTTAGTGGATGGGACTTGGGCCAAACTAAAACACCTAAATATACATCAAATAATCTTTGTTTTCCCAAAGATGGCTTCTGTCATTTCAGGTAGTTGTTCAAGTGTCATTTTCTATAGAAACAGGAAGTGACATAATGGCGACTACCAGTTGCCATGCCAACCGCTCCGTAAAGTGGTCCTGTGGGGCCGTGTGAGTTGCAAATTTTTATTTTTTTTTTTTAAAAAGTACAGCGTATAATGCAACACTTCCTTGTAACTGGTGGACGTAGACCAGAGCGTAGTATTAATTAAACGACAACGCGAGTGAGTCTGGCGGAAGTGTGGGCGGGTCATCGATATCGGGGGCCCACTTGGCTCCACTTGGACCGTACTCCGCAGACTCTGGCTCAAAAGTTGCAAGATGGCGCCGCCCGTATGCCCGGGAAAATAGCGTCAGTTTGGCCAATGCAAGGAAGTGGGGACGCTTTGTCCATATTTATATACAGTCTATGGTCTCAAACCTAATGAAGCTAGCTCGTGTCCTAAAGAAATGGGACTTGCCTGGAAGTTTGTGGCCATATCTTTGTTTGAAACTCTTTAGTCTGTGCATTTTTGTATTTTTCCATCAAAGCCAATTTGTATCCTTGCGTGAGGTAAACACTTTTTTTTTTTCTTCCTGCGATGTTCCTCGGGGCGCTGCACACAATTTATACCACTAACAAGCATAAATTACACCGGGGACTTGAAGCCATTTGGCTCCTCGTGAACTCTTGCTTTTGCAGGTTTTTTTTTTTTTTTTTTAGAATAGAATTGCAGAAGTGCTTCCCTTTGTCATTTTTCATTTTGAAAAGTAAGAGTCAAGACTGCCAACATCGTCTGCATTATGAGACAGAGAATGGAAACGTTGAATAATCTCACATGAGAGGCATCATTTCAATTCACCGCAAATAAATGTGCACAACAGGACTGACGGCTAATTCTTCTCAGTCTCTCATGACAAGATGCTTAGTCAAATCCAGCCTTTAACTAATCCATTGGAAAGGAAATGGAGGAGGAGGCAGCATGCAAAAGTTGCGGGTAGAAAACACAAGACAAACGTGGAATTTACACAAGGAAGTAAAGTAAAATAAATAATAGCTGAAGTTGTGGCATCTCTTACTCTAAAGGTTTGTGACAGTAAGCCACTTTGGGAGAACATGTCTAATTTGCATGCCATTCCTCTTTAATCCAATGTTCAGATCACACCTGCGTTTTATCTCGATTCCTCGTCTTCCCCGCGGTGCATCTAAATCCCTCAAAGCCTTTTGTGTTACCTGCCCGGTGGGAAGGCAAACATCCCGTCCTCTCCATACTGTTCTGCAAACTTTGCAAGTGCAGCCTTTGTCGTCTGCCTTTACGTGTGCAGAATTGGAACTCGGAGATAAGATGCGTGAGACGCAGAGAACACTCATCCCGGCTTGGCAAACATTTGATCCAAATACTCTAGCCCTCTCCGCACACCGGTCAGTTTAATGTACGTGTGTAATACTCCCGGCAATTAGGAGGAACACTTAATTGTTTTTCAGGAAATTTGTAATGCCTGACAACAATTTATTGATTAAAGAAAAGGAAGGCAGAGTATTGGTTTAAGTATGGTATTCAGGGTGTACTGGTCTGGAAAGGCATTTCGCAATAAAATATCCAACACCGAGGAGCCCTGGAGTTTTTGTTCAGCGTCTTAATTACAAAACTTTTGAAATTCTGATTACGGCACGAGTTCACAGGTATTGCCAGTCTGCGTTTGATGGTGGAGTCTGTGTGTTGTTGTCGTCCCCGAAAGCACATTAGGATCGTTCCTAGAACTGCCGTCACCATCGCCCTCCCACACAGCATCATGCCTGGCCAGGTGGCAGAACGGCTCTCCATTGACAGCTTTGAAATCATTTCGGATATGCTCCTCATTCAGTGCATCAACTAGAAACGCCAGAGGAGCAGTAGTGTGCCGTGGTACATGGATCATTTACAACGACAAATACCTCTTGTGCATATTTCATGATTCCCAGCTACGAACGACTAGAACTACACTTGCTAATCACCAACTTGTGTATATATATACACACACACTATGTCCTTTAGATGGAGTTAGTATTTAAGTTGCAGGAAAGAGACCTGCAGTACATTGTGTCTTATGCTGACCTTTTCTGCCGTCTCAGACATTCAACACGGCACACCTCAAATCATCTGCAGCTGTCTGGCGGTACACACTGGACCAGCAGCCCCCCCACACAACCCCCCACACCCCCCACCTTGACTTTAGTGGCAGTAGCAAATGATTTATATGATCCATCCTGTTCTCATGGCTAGCTGCAGAACCAGTCTTCATCAACCGGGGCTGCACGTTCCGGGTTCATGCATGACGGATGTAACTCAGGGACCTCCGCTGAAATTGCTGCAGCCACAACCAATGGAAAATTACAAACGGTGATTTACGAGACAACATGATCGTTGCATGACTTTCATTACATGTCGTGCCTCTGAGAAGCATTTTTGTCTGAATCCTTTTGCACTTGATCTGCTAAAGGGGTCCTCTGTTTCCGTTTTGCTGCATCCGCATGCTGCTTTTAAATGGCTGGAAGTAGTGTCATTTGTCACTTTCCGCACCCGCTACCGTAAGATCCCGAGCACCATACGTACGTGGTAGGAGGGGGACTGCGATGAATTAATTTCAAGCCTGTTGATCGTGATGTTAAACGAAAGCATCCAACAAGATCCTCAACATAGCTGAACGTGCTGCAACTCCCACAGACTTCAATTTATTATTTCTTTATCAGCGGCGAGGCCGACTGTGTCTGCGTGTGAGTGCTTGAAGGTTATAATGATTTGTCTGTTTACCTGCTACAGGATAATTTCCTTTTGGAACTCAACGAGAGCGTCCGCAAGCTGCTCCAAATGTAGAACAGGAGTTGCACCGTTGCATCTGGCATAAAAACAGAGGGCCATGTGTTCCGCGCTAAAGCCATCTCCACAGCAGGGGACGGGCTGCTGAACATTATGGACGACCAGCATGAATCCCTGGCATCGGTTTATGATTTTCGGAACTGAGGTTTGAAAAGACCACACAGAAGCCGTCCTGCTCGGGGAGGACGGGCCAGTGTGATTGAGCCGTCCAGAAAACCTTGCATGTTTTCAGAGTTGAACGCTTTTCAAAAGGCACCATCCACTAACAGCTTTGCCACGGCAATGATAGATTGTGTGTCAATTGAGTTTATGACGGCGTCCGATGTTCTTATTAAATGTGGCCAAAGCTTCAAATAATGAGGGAAACATATGTAAAAGCAATCCCTGTAAGGCCGAAAAGCTCAGGCTTGCGATTTCTCCGAACATTTCCGTGCCTGCTGCAGATGTTTACGCCGTCCACACTCGCGTTCCAGATGACATCTGGGCTTGAACGCGTACGGACAGATTTGAGCCATTTCCCGTCAAGACAGTGAAAGCAGGTTCACAGTTCGCCTTCAGAACTTCCACACTGGCAAGAGAATGACGGAGAAAGGCTTCGGCAAAGCCTCAACACCTCTTTCTACTGAATCAAACAAAAAGGAAAAGGCTTTTAAAGGTGGGGAGCCTTAAAGAGACTGACATTAATATCCCCCATTTTCAGCCAGAAGCTGAACTCAGGGGCTGAGGAAGAAGCAGTGTGAAATAAATTGGATGTTTGAATTGGGAAATCATTCAAAGCTACTCTAGTGTAGTAACAAAATTAAAACACAGTGCTGGAATACGTGATAATAGATCATCTTGAAGGATAAAACAAAAAATGATATTGATTAATTAAAACGGGACAAGACGTGCATGCTCAGTTTTTGCATCAGTGTAATGCATCTGCTTTTCACTGAAGCAAGACATTAAGCCGAACATTGGCACAAATTATTCTTGACGTGAACGTATGTAACGTTTATCTAGTTGCTGATCAATATTTTTCCCACCAAATGAATCCATTTAAAAGTTTCCGGGACTTTAACGCGGGCGCTCTCTTTAGCCAAAGCGTCGTCTGAGCGACGCCGCCCTGCTTTCATCTGTGTTCCCGAGAGACGACAGCTTTTAATTGCACAAATCTTTGCCATCGTTTTCCCTGCTTAGGACGGACTTCGATTGAGGCTATTCGGGGAAATTTTAATCGTTTTCAAAATGCTCCAATTCCGATCCAGTTCAACGCCGACACCAATGGGCTCACAGCTTTGACTGAATCGGTGCTAAAATCTGAGAAAAAAAAAGAAAAAATAGAAAGAAAAAGCTAAGCTAACCTTAACCACCCTTTAATTAGAGCCTCTGATTAAGTAATTCTTACCCGCGTACGGATTAATTAGCCGGAGTGAGTGAAGGATCGACTGCCTGTTGTGTTAAAAGCCAATGAAGCCTTTCACCTCGGCACACTGGAATATTCCAAACACTTAACGACACAGCATTACCGCGGTTCAGAGAAACTCTTTTCATTATTATTGTGTTGCATAAGCCTATTAGGCAACAAAATGATTGTTTTCCGACTTTCTGGAAAAACCCATTTAAAAAAAAGGAATCAGACTAAGTGTCGGACTTTCACTGCCCACAACATTTCAGAGCGGCGCCATTTGTGTAATGTTCAGTTGTTTTTGTTTCTTCTTTTTTCCCACATTCATTACACAATAATACACCACTTTTTTTCCCTAATAAATAAATTATACAAGAGGCAAATGCAAATAGCGCGTGTGTGTTGTACAGTACGGTGCAAATCCGTCCTGCAGATTCAGTTCCAGGGGTGCTTTGCAACATATTTCTGACTACAACTGCAGAGACGGTATAAGAATATAAATGCTTATGGGGGAAACGGTGTCATGTGTGGGTGCGTTTTGGCGGATGCATGACACTGTAGGTATGTGAACACGTCCGTCTCCGAATACGACTTGAACACACAGCGAGCGTAAACATTTGGTTGCAGGGCAAAAAAATTATTTAAGTTGACAATTGTGAAGGCCTTAGCGGTTCTGGTTAGGCATTCCCAGCACCCAGGAGAAGCTGGATGTTTTCAAGCTTAGCGTGGCGATGCATTTTCAAGAGGAACATCCGTCATATGCTATATATCTCACTGTGACCGCGGACCATTGAGCAACATCTCTGCACCACAGCTTGATCCATGGTCATTCCTCCCCCTTTATTCTACCAGTCCACCCCCCCACCCCACCCCGCTTCCCTCCTCTCGTTTCTCCACACATGCCCTTCCGATGATCCTGGCTCACAGTGACTTCGCCAAGGCCAGTATCAAATACATTATTCTTAGGATCAGAGCCGAGGGAGATGTGGTCGGACAGATATTGGTTTCAGGTAATATTGTGCGTCTTAAAGCACAGGAGCTTCTTAAACAGCAGCTGCTGTGCAGTTGTTCAAGGAAGGGAGCAGATTTATAAAGTGAAAGGTAATGCATGTTGTGAATCTAGTCACATTTCATTATCCCTTTGAGAAATATCACAGTAGACTGTGCATTTTTCTGCATTTTTAAAGACATACTCGTAATGCTCGGATTCAAGGCCATATTCCTCTTCTGGATAATTTTCAGGCCTTTAGATAACACTGAATGACCTTTAGCGTACTGGCAAGCCTTACACTCAGGGTAATCTAACCCATCAACATTAACATCATTTACCAGGTGGGGGGCTGATAAAGCTTACCTAGCTTTGATGATACCACAAGGGCAGCAGCAATTTGCAGATAGAAATCAGAAAATGATTTTGCTTTAGCAATCATCTGTGTATATGCGCAATTACTCCGGGGGAATGCGGAGGAAAATTATGATTATATGCCATATACTGCACTTCAGTCAGTTTTTAATTGAGGGAAAACTGGCATTTAATTAACAATTGACCAAAAGGAAATGAGTTTTATTGATTTGTTTGCCAAGGGACAACATTCATCTGTGCATGTGCGGCTCGGCACCTCGGGCCCTCGGAGGAAACGGACAGAGAGTGAGTTGTTTATCAGCAAATATTGTTGCAGAGACTTTATGGTGAACACCCAATGCGCCGAGGCTTCGTGACTTCGGGGGAGGGAAAAGGGTACGAACGAACAGTGGCGAAATTATTAAATTAAACTTACTAGGACAACAAAGAAACAAACATAACTCAGGCTCATATTGAAAATGAATACACACATAAATGCACAATTTTGAATCATCTGACAAGATGTAAAAATGTACTTTGAGAAGCATGACTATTACTCACATGCTCATAATTAAACGATCAGTATTTACTTGCTGCAGTTTTTGTTCAACATACCCCAGGGTCTTACAAAAAATAAAAAATAAATAAAAAAATACCGAATGGTCTGCAAAAGCTATAAGGCCTCAAGGCCGTGTAGGTCTCAGTGGGCTTGCTATGGTTTGACAATTTATGCTGTTTCAGTGTTAACTGGAATCACAGCCGCGATGCACCAATGCATAATGCAGTCTTATAAATTAGTTTTTTGCTCCCTTCTTACCAGGAACTGAATTATATATGTTTGAAGTGGAACTGGGACGTAATCAAGCAATGGTGGGACAGAGAAACGGACACTCTTTGATCGATGGAGGCAATGGAAAAGCAAAGAAATAATCTTTCTGTTAAATGAATAATAAAATAAAACAGTAATGCAGTTCTCTTTTACAGGGCAGCAAACAAATGAAAAGAAACAAATCCATATTGCAGCAACTTAGAGGAACTCAATAAAGGCTGAAAGAAAAAAAAAAAAAAAAACTTCACAAACAGTCTGTGAGCTCCTTTAAATCACACTTTGAGTTTGGCTCTAATTACGCACGTGCAGCAACTCCCTCCCGGCCGAAGCGGTGCCTCTTTAAAACTAATGAGTCATGGTATGCTAAAGCATCTTGGCGATTGTTCAACATTCTCTCCGCTTGAAATGCCCCCTTTTATTATAAGTATCACTGACGCGCTCGGCTCAAACGGTTCCTCCTCGCGAGAATTCAAGTTTTGTCGTCCGGTCTCGTTTACGTAGAATAGACCAGGTCCCGAGTAGGTTTGATGTGTCGCTGTGAAAATCAATCCAATCAGTGGAAGAAGCAACAGATCCGAATCACGCCAAATCCAGCTGAACTGTACCACATGTGTACCTGTATTGTTAGTTCATTGGATATATATTCTTATAATTTAATATATATATAAAGCATGCAAGTGTAAATTGTGCATTACTTGGCATTGCTAGGTAAGAGATCAAAAAAGGTGAGCACAAAAGAGTGAACCAGTCAACTGCAACAGCGTGAAGCCGCAGAGCAAAATTGAAACACAGCTGCAATTTCATCTTTGGGGGTAAAAGGGTGTGACAGTGGAGAAAATCACTTTATTTCTTTATTGTTATGCTTTATTACCACACAGACACACACGCGCGCGCACACACACACACACACGCACGCCGAGCTACTTGTTAGAAGGTTGCTGGGTGGGTGGTAGAGATGGTTCATTCCAGATCTCCTCACTAGCAGAACTGTGTGGGTGGAGGAGCATGTCTGGAGCACAACAACCGTGCCAAGGTTGCAACTCATAACACTGGGTAAACACATGGCACCGACACACAACAGTTCATGCTCGTGCGCGCACGCACACACATACACACACACTCGCAGGGAACACATACTGATAACACACTTGTTTGTGCACAAGCCTGTTTGTGCTGACAGGATGCCTGCCTTTAGAAAACGGACAGCAGCATTTCCACCACCAGCTGCCAGCCAGCCCCAGGTCTGATCATTACACTTGAAATTAACTTACCATCCCCTGGCCCCAAACCTCCTGTTTATCCTCCGTCTAATTTCTTTTTCTCCTGTCTATCACAGCTCTGCCTGAAAACACTTTGAAGCCGTGCTGAAGTAAAGGGGGTGAGAACTACAACGGAGTTAAAGTGATAATAAAACTCTCAATGGTGCCTTGTGCTTTATTACCTTGGCTGCGTTTCATGACGTTAATATGTTGGCAGTTGCGTGGGATTAAGTTAAAAACACACCCGGTGGAGAGTGGGAATAAAACACGGAACATTAAAAGCAAGTCAAATGACTGATCTCGTCTCCTTCTCAAGCTTGTGTTGACTGCTGATTAGACCATTCTGACTCGGACTCACTGAACTGGTTTCAAAGCAGCCTTATGTGTGCAGGGCGTTAGTGTGTGTGGGCGTGCGCGGGAGTGCTCGTCTTTTTATGCATGTATGCGTGTTTGCATAAACAAGCCGTCCAGCCATTCATCATGGTTTCATTTCTCAGCTTCATGAATAATGTTAGTGCGCATGCATCCATTTGATGTCTCCCAGTATAGGACTGCAGTGCGGCCGAGGGGATCTTTGTCATTGTAAATCCAAATTAATCAATTAAACTGAATCGATTCGCTGCACCACATGCCATGTTTGTTTTGCTAAAATGTGCATCCCACCTAATATGGAAATTATCAAGCATGCGTTTGAACACTAACTGATGAAGCAGGACTGTTGCGGCGAGCTGAATTTATCTTTACTCATATCTTGCAGCAGTAATGTAGCAGGGGCAGTGGTTAAAATGTGGACTTCAATTGAATATGGGGTGAAGTAAAGAGTAGTTTTTATAGCAATGGGATCACAGCATGCATTAAACAAACAACCAGGAGGAATCCAGGTTATTCACATCCCCGTAAGGGCTCCGTGCACAGTTTTCTCTTTATTTCTCTCTATCTCAGCAATTATGTTCTGCACAAGCGCCTAATTGTTGCGTCCCCAGAGATGGACTACAAGATGAGATAACAAAAAAAAAGAAGCTAAAATGGTCAGAGGAACCAAACTGAGGAAAGCAATGGTGTCATTTATTTAACGTGATTAAAAGAAAAGTAACCAAATAACTAAAAAGGGAGGGAGGCCGTTTACTGAGCTCACAAACCAGCCACTGCCGGCTCGATTGCTGCCTCGAGGCAGATGCGCCTCCTCTAAGCCTTTGCACCTCATCTCCTGATCACCGAGTGGTGACAGGTATGCCAGATCAGCTGCTGCATAATGAAGGGATGGGCGGGACGTATGGGCAAATGCGAGAGAGGAACAAGCACGCACACACACAACGCATGCAGGAGCGTTTTCGGAAGCAGTGCAAGCCGTTTCTACTGCTGCAGCAAGCATATACAGGTTTAGAGCTGGTTCAGTTTTTTAAAACAATACAGAAAATATCTTTGGGTTTCTGGAGTTTCTTACTTTTCATTCATGCAGTCATACCCTGGGTACTAGTGTGCATGTAAACTGACAATGCTCGTCATCGGTACATGTGGTATAGCACACTTTTAGAGTCCAGCAAAAAATACTGTATGACTTTTTAAATACATGGCAGCATTCATTTTAATATTTGAGCATACAAACGTATTTATGATTTTAATGGAGGTGCGGCAAGGAGTGGGGGCGTTTGCAGCGTTAAATAAGGGACCGACAACGCCACCTGGGGACTTGCACCCCAGGATATAAAGAGCAGAAAACTAATGTGATGCAAAGAATAAGGGCACAGGGTCGTGACTGAAGAGGCGGAGACAGTGGATAAAGCAAATATTTTTTAATGAATTTAAATAAATCAACCTACAAAGAGAACTGCAACTGTTGAAAACAAGATAGCAGAAGGTAAGTATGAGAAAAATTATTTTATTAACAAAATCTAAAAGGCCGGCTACACCATGGCTAAAACTCTAATAACTATAACCTGTAGCTAAAATCAGTGGGCTTGGGCCTCAGTGGGAGGCAGACTACTGGTTACGCGCCCCTTCCACCTGGCCTGGGGTACAAAACTAAAACAATCACTACAAACCATGCACTGTGCCCCAGTTCCTACTTGCATGCAAGGGAAGTGAGGTCCTCACCACGGTGCCTAGCCTCCCACCTGACAACACCCATGCCGCACTGAAAATCAAAAGGAGGAACAAAAACTCCCTGAAACACAAAAGCAAAAAAGGTTAAACGGCAAAAAGCCGCAACAAAAGCCCACAACCCAATTGAGCAATAATTAAACAATATCTCAAAATGAGGAAACAAAAGGGAACTTTAAACTTAAGCCTGGACCAAAGGAGCAAATGAAAACCACAGAAACTAAGCAAAAATGGCCAAAATAAAGAGAAAGCACTAAAACCAAAGGGTGCCAATAAGGCCAAAACAAACAAAAAGGCTGTTCCAAAGAGAAAAGCAAACCTAACAGACAGAACAGGGCAAGAAAGTGGCATGTGAGCCACCCTCAGATAACACCACCACCACCAGGGACCAGCAAGAGGCTGAACTGAGCCACCTGAAGCCTTTTATACTGCACCTGGGCAGAAGGAGGAGCTAAGGGAGGACACGACCTGGGTTGTGTTCGCAACCCTTCACTGAGGTTCACTACATAGGGATTATAGGACCAAAAGTTAGCTCAGATTCTGATTATACTGCCATTACAAACTCAAAGTCCAACCAAATTCCTAAGAGCCTTGATTGCACAAATGACATAGCATAGGAATTCATATATAAAACTAATGTGTCTTGGAGAAGTTGTAGCCTAAAGAAAACGGCACCGTGAACAGGTGGCCTAGCATACGACGAGGAAAGACTAAACGCTAAAAACCTAGCTGGAAAATATACAACACAAAACAAAGGAAGGCAATCACAGAAAATTGGACCAAACAAGCGGAGCAAACAAACAGGAAAAAAAACAAAGGAAAATTAAAGAGGAGGACGAAACAAAGCCAGGCAAAACAGCGGAGGCAGTCGGTGTCTTGCCCGTCTCGTGAATTGCGTAACACCGCTCGTCATGTGGAAACAATGGTTCGGTGCGAAGGCAGAAAAGACAAAAAAGTTACACGTATCAAAACCACCTGTCACACGGGGGTCTAGAGAGTGAAAAGAAAAAAAAAAGTGTAGAAGATGGCTCATCATCACCACCATTTTCTAACAGCAGACGAGGAGGGACATGCCACTGCACAGAAAGCATGCATTTATAACTTAGTTGAGTCTCTTTTCTCCTGGTAGAGTAAAATATTTTGAAACGCACCAACGATTTTAATTAACTTTAATTAACCAGCTCAATATGCTGAGGCATGGGACCTCTGGGGGTGTCCTGTGGAGCCTTGCACTGGAACGGTAGCAGAGGCACCCTTGTTCCCGTGGATATGGGATGGGGCCTCCGCGGATCAAGCTGGTTTTGTGGATCTAAATCGAATCTGGGATTGAAAGTCTTTGGCTCTTTGACTTGTCCTTTGAGATGTTCTTGAGCAATGTGACGGGGCCCCATTGTCCCTTTGGAGCGTTTTCTTAAAAACATGTCACGAGATAACCAACGTTATTCACTTGATCTCAGTGGTTTTGAGGTTGTAACCGAAGCCAAAAAAGGCCAAAATCTGAACATCGTTCACTCAAAAGGACTGCTGAACAACGTTGACGCATTATCAGGATAAAGGAACGGCAGATGGATGACAGCCCTCAGCTGGCTTCGAATCCCGATTTTCCTACATAATTCCGTTTGAATCCAAAGAAATGAAAAAAAAAAAAAAAAAAAAGAAAAAAATGGATGGATGGAGTTCAAGGATGTCTGACAGATGGACAGTATGCAGGGCTAGCCCTAAGCAGCCGTAATTAAGTTGCGTAATTGCACAGATAATGATTCAGTGTGCCTTCAAGTCAAAACACTCCATGACGCACAGCAGGGAAGACTTTGTCATCTTCCAGCCTTACTGCAAATGTTATTCTGCTTCGTGTTGCCTGCTTCCAATGAATCAAGACTCTCCCAAAGTGGTGGCAGGCCTCACTGTTAAGCCGGTGGATGATGCACTCACCACGGTTACCGTTGGGGCTTGTCACAAGAGAAATGCATCCACAATTTCCTGAAAGTTTATAACTCTGCTCGTAACTCAGGATTAGTATTACAGAACACGGGCCATTATAAAGAAATAAAATAAAGTAAAAAACAGCCCCATGAATCTTGTGAAGAGTAGTCGAGGCGTGTAAAGGTTATTTTATAAACACTTGCCATACAAGCCAGGCACTGAAAGGCAAACACCCTAAAAGCACACAGGGAATAATGGTAGAAAGTGGAAAACTATAAGACAGAAAATGAATTTGTTTACCGCCGACTTAGCACACTCTCTAAATCCACAGCCGAGGCGGGAGCGAGCTGTCAAGGCAATAGATGCATGCACAGTAAATCTTTGTCCGAATTTGTAGTTTATTAAACAGACTGAATGGCACGGTTGAAAAATCTCGGCTCATGACATGATTATCGATGATGTCCGAGGGGAGATGTGTGTGGCGGGGAGTAATGTGGTGAGGTCATTAGCACACTGGCTGCATCAAACCCGGAGGGTGCAACGTAACAGTTGATCCATCAAAGTCAATCGCCCTGCCAAGATAACTTGGCAGAGAACTCCTCAAATCTGAATATGAGTATAATGAAAACGCTGATGGACATAGTAAGGAAGGAAAACTGACTGTGGCCAGCAATCTCAGCGTAATGTACGGTGCGGCACAGGCTAAACCGACTGCACGCCTAAAGCTTCATGTTTGATGAAGGTGTCCACTGAAACATGCAAGAACTCTTGGTTCGGAGAATGCAATGCAAATCTATCTCAGTCAGGTTGCCTTCCAAAGAAGACACACATAAAAACACCTTCACCAAAGTCCATGTATTTAGGTGGAAATTTTATCTGCCACTGCCTTTGTTTATTTGCATAAATTTAAATGTACTTTTCCGATTGTCTTTGCATAGGCTTGTTGCGTATAAAACGTAATACATAAGCTTCCTGAATCCATGTTTGTTTTTTTTGTCATTTAAATTTTTAAGAAACGTATGAATAAGTACAGGTTCAAGATACAGGTGTTGTTTTTGTCTTTGGTGTAGACATCCTCTGAAATGTCATAAAAATGAGATTATAAAATCCAAACAAATATAACACATAGGGAATCCACGTTATAGAGAAATCCAGACGACAAAATAAAAGTTAGTCTTCAGAGCATAGCTCCATAGGATGCCGTCTCCACCACTGCATCCAACCACACCCTCAGATTAGGAGATAAAGGCGCTTTCCGCTGTCTTAAAATCACTCTGGAAGCTGTAATAAGGTCCATCCTGATAACAGAAAAATGTTCTTTTCTATACATTTGGTAACATTGAGCCACTAACGCACCCTCCCATATACAGTGCAAAAAAAGTTCCCACTCCCGTTTTACATTTCCATCACTTATCGTCATTTAGCATTTTCATTCTACGCAATCTCACGTGAATTCATGTTTTTGAGACCGTCATGGGCACGCTGCGGTCTAACACAGAATAGAAAAGGGAAATACATAGTACGTGAGGCTCATTTAGGGTGCTGCGGGACATAGACGCCATAACCTATGCACTACAGTGGAAACACGCTGCTATAAAAGTCAACCAATCACGGCTCTTGCGGTCTGCGTAGTTGTATTTCTGGGGAGGCGCACCATAGCACCGCAACTACAGTGTCAAATTGACGCAGAAGCCTAAACCGCTCATTTCAATCGTGACATGTCTCGTAGCATGTAAAAACATATGAACATGTCAACGAGGCTATTTATCCGAGACGATATCCAGTGTAGAATTCCTTCCAGCCCTGTAACTTCGAATCGAAATATATGCAGCGCACTTTCTTAAATGTGCTTTAACAAGCATTGGATCTGACATTAGTGACAGTGGCCATTCATTCCCTCTCCATAAAGACACAGACGTAAGCCAGCGGATTCCCAGAGGACACATTTGTTGTCTATGCTTCAGACTGAGAGAGAGTATCGGAATACAAAAATCATCTTGTGACATTCTGTATTTGTTTACAATGTGCTGGAGATAGAAACACGACATGATGCATGAGCTTCTAGTGAGTCTGTCAGTTTACTGTCTGCACTTATCTTACTGAAGATTAACGTTTTTTGTTTTACTTGATTAATTCGGGGGGTCGTGGCCGTCAGCAACTTCAATGCAGCTGCAAAAAAAAAAAAAATGGAAAAACAGGTCTAATCAGTGTCCTCATCATTAAAAACGACGCAACCTCCCTAAGGAGTTCATTGTTCCAGATGAGTCATGAAGTACAGTGGCACAGAGCATACTGTATGACAGATAGAGAACAAAAGTGAAAACAAGTCATCACACCGAGAATATCAATGTGAAGTTATGGAGTTCGCACACAGACTTAATTTGGAACCATTTGTGAACAAAAACAGTGGGTACTGGACGATAACATGAGTGAGTGCTGACATGGGGTTATACTAATGATGCAGTGCCTGAGGCATACTGACAGGTCTGCTGCAAGAGGCCAGGCCTGAACTCCAGGTTGCTGATGCTTGCTGCTGACAGATATTGACTTCTTCTGAAGCCAGGCCTTGTGTGGTTGTTGATGATTACCGTCTACCGCTTGTTGACATGTAGGGTGCGTCAGGCATATTCAGACGTTTGAGGCCCCACACCATGTCTCTCTGAAGTAGTCTTATGTGGCAACCGACGAACGTTTTGGTTTGAAATGTGTTCCACTCATCAGTTTGATTTTTCTCCCAACCTAAGTGCAGGGTCTGGCTTAAAGGTTCTCATTTCCTTCAGAGCCAATAATTTGCACACTCGCACGCCCTCTGCTCTTTTATTCCAGACTCCGAGTCTGGAGAGAAAAAGCGTCACCCGGCATCTTTATTTAAATTTTATATCCATTCTTAAAATCCGAGGATCTATTTTTGTATTTGCCGCACAGACGTTGCTTCACCGCTCTTGGAGAGGTTTGTTTTGGTAAAACTGTTCATGTAGTCGTTACCTTACTAAAATAATGGATCGACTTGGAACTGTGGAAAATGTCTTAGAATATTTTTGAACATAAATTCAGACACTTTTTAACTTTAATCTCTCCCTTCATACAGTGTCTGGGCATATAACATGCCACCAAGTCTAGAAACTGCAGCTTTATAGTATAGAATAGTGCTGCAGCTATTACACATTCTCAGAATAAATACAAATAAGATCATGTAGCAGCATAATTCACCATAACCTGATTAGTATGTTCGACACACTAATACTCAATTCCTTTGGGAGTTGGGGACATGGCCCTTTTAAAGGGGAACTACTGTTTTTTATAGCCTGGACCTTATTTCTGGCATAAAATACGTTATACGCACATACTGATAGTTTTTAAAGAGAGAAAACCTTATCCAAATGTTTGCTATTCTTAAAAAAAAAAAAAATAAAAATCTGAAAAATTTCTATTTGAGATCTTACTTACATAATCAATTTGGCATGCATAATAGACTGGCAATATAAATATGCTTATGTGATGAACCTGCCTAGGATCTCACGCCTCTAAAAACCTGCCCAGCGATAAGAGAAAATGGAATTTCAATGCAAAGGAGACACACACACAGTATTAAATGATAAGAGGCAAGATACTGAAGTCAAATATCATATCCTGCTAAGGTTTCCAAAAAAAAAAAAAAATTCCATTCCCAGTTGTGCTAAATGACACATGAGGACCAATATTGGGGTAGTGAACCGTGAATGAACTATGAAAAAGCATACTGACAGTGTATTCTTGGCACCTGTGTAGAGTGAGAAAGATATTTTTGTAACACGTAAAAATGTATGTTCAGCCACAATAAAAGTGTAAATTCACAATGTTCAAAGAACGGTGCTCAATTCAGGATTAAAAAGAACCTACAGTACATAGTCCGTATTGATGGCAAAGGTCAGCGGTGGCAGAGATTCAATCGCTCTGCGGGAAAGCCTATAAAGTGAAACCAATGTACAGTGCGCGACTGCAACTTTATATAGGGCAGAATGAGTGGAATAAAAGCTCCAAAATATACACAAAAACACTCAAAATACACAAATTCTGGAGTTTTCCTTTCCACTTCTCACTTCAGAGAGACTTTTGTGTCGAGCACCTCAGCTCACCTCGGGGATTACAATAGAGTGCAGTCTAAGTAAACAAGTGCACTACGGCATCTTGAATCTCAGGCAGACAGATATAGTGTAGAGAGATGGGGAGAGAGAGATGGCTACAGAGAGACAAAGAAAGACAGATCAATAGAGATCAAGAGAGAGATCGCCAGGTCGATCAATCGATTGGGTTTTTCCACCACTGGAAGGCATCAGTGCACTTCCTGTGCCTAATCTGCCGCAAATTATGATGAAAACGATCAACTAATCCTGTGAAGTCCCAATTACTGTGGTAGCATCTCCCTTGAGTAATGCTTTTTTTCCCCTTAAGAATTGTAACGTTTTCTGCCATTAGCCTCCAATTTGACAGTTTTACTTTTGACAACGGCCAACAGCAATGGAAAAATTCACCTAAAAAATAAAGTATATTCCATAAGCCTTTACTTCATGAAGATTGCTTATGTGTGAGACCATATACGTTACACGGATTTCCTGGGCGTACAGAGGACAAAGCGCCTACTCCTGCTTACAAAGAGGAAGTTAGTTGAGTAGGTGGTCCTTCATTGTGCCCAGGTCCCATTCGGTTACACCATAGACGATATAAATATGGAGGTGCAACTGCTCCTCAAACATGAAGCTAAAGCGAGTAGAGCTCCCCCTGGTGACTGGCTGCAGTATAGCTCATAAGCTCCACCTCCTCAATGTTAGTGGACCGGACTTGGGCCAAATTAAAAACACTAAAATACTTGTCAATTTTTTTTTTTCCCTTCAAGGATGGTTTCTGTCATTTTAGGTAGTTAATACAATGTTGATGCACCAAGTGTCACTTTTTTGGGTTGTTTTTTTTAGTTCAGTTTAGTCCTTGGGACTGTAAATGAGTACAGTGCATAATCCAACATTTCCTTTTAACTGGTGGAGGTAGAGCAGAGCGTAGTATTAAACGAAAACGCGGTGAGCTTTGCGGAAATGTGGTCAGGTCATCAATATCGCAGCTCCACTCTCGGACCATACTGCGCAAACTCTGGCTCCAAAGTCACAAGATGGTGCTGCCTGTATCCCCTAATACAAGGAAATGGCGACACGTCCATATTTATACAGTCAATGGTTTACACGTTGTTAAACAGACCACTTCTAAAAGTACCTCTTCAGTGTACTCACACCTACGCTTGGAGCTGTCCATGTCATCATATCATCAGGGATAAATAGAGGATTAATGTTGGACCTTGTATGTGACAAAGAACGCATTATACATGAACATCCTAAGAGGGTCCTGCTTTCATTTCTGAAATGCAACGCAAAACTGTAGGACACAAGTGGCAGATGGGGGGAAAAAAAAAAAAAAAAAAAAGGGACACATAATCGCATTACAAAAGAAAGTGACTTGACACATTTATCTTGAGTCCATATATAAAAATAAATAAAGGCAGTGGCTGAACAGAAATAAGCACTTACAAGGGCACAGAACTTTGTGCACAGCCGTGGATAAATAAATAAAAATACATTTCACTTCCCTGATTAGTTTTTAATATGAGGAATAATGGCGGCGCAAAAACCTCATCAGCGAGAGCAGTTGTTTGAGGAACATATGCAAGGCCATCGCCATCAGATCATTTATCTGCATAGAAGTCCCGATCTGGAGCATTGTCACGTCTCGGCAGTGTGCCCTGATGTTATCGCTTTTCGCTGCTTGCGGATAATAAACAGTTCAGATTAGCAAAGTTTATAAAAAAAAGAAAAAATAAAGAAATTCCTATTAATCAGGAGTTTAGCAGGAAATAGTTTTCAATTTAATCTCCCAAAAGGAGGATGCCTCATGTACCTCATTGAAGCATGTCAGAGTTCAGGGGTTTAAGGGATTGTGGCACAGGCTTACCGCATCTGGACAGGGACAGTTATTGAGTGCACTTGTCCTTGGGGTCGGACAAGGGCTTACGTGCTTCTGACGAGAGTGGCAATGACAGTTGTCCCCAATTGTGTCCTGAAGTATTTGTTTCTAGCAAAGGAAACGAAAAACAGGAGGAAGAGTATGGAATAATCCATCCGAATAAAACCCTAAGCATTCACTGAATTATATTATCAAATGGTTATATCCACATTCTTGGCACTAAATCGAGCGTCATCTTGGTTCCGTCTTCTGGTGACTCGTAATCAATTCTGCCAATACTTTGACAAAAAAAAAAAAGGGAGCCTCGACCCCCAGCTCACTGCCCTGGTAGTGAGTTGTTGCCCAACATGGGGAATGTACAAAACCCAGGGTTCTTGCTCACCCTTGAGATTGATAGACGACCTTATTTTTTTTGCCTCGCAGTCAGCAAGCAGCCGCTTGGCTAGACACCTGGTTGTATCAAGATACAACATTCATGCACATTTGTTTGTCACTGGCTTCAACTCTCCAATTACTTTTCCCTCTGCGCTCGTGAAGGACACACCTCGGGATATTTGTAACGCACGTTGTCAAAATAATGCCCGCGTCCGTCCATCAGGTAAATGTAACCGTATACATTACGTTCATTTCAGATTGCATTGCACACATTCGCCACTGGTGTTCAATGTGCTGTAGCAAATGGGCACTGAGTTAGTAATAACCGACCTTCAACTTGCACTTTAACTTGTGCTGGTAATCTAAGTTTGACGTTTATATGCAGTTGGTTCCAATGAGTTTTTTGCATGTTGTGAAACAGGCTATTCTGGTCACCGCTTCCGTAAATGTACGTATAAGTGATCACTTTTTGTTTTTGGGTTTACATGCACACCAGTAACCTATAGTAATGAGTGTTATCCCAAGTTTTGATCATAAGTTTAAATGCAAGCATGCTGCATGATATATACACTGGTATCCCTTTTACTCATTATTTCCTCCCATTGGCACATCAAACTGACAAGGAAGGAAGAAATGAAAAAGCTGAGAAAATATATATGTGCCATTGTTGTTAGCTGAACAACTTGCCTGGATTTGATGTGTCACCCTGCAGAGGCTCGGCATCTGTTACACAAGGGAAGCTTATGTCAGCACCACTGTCCTCTGTCCCAGTTGGTGGGCAGTGACTAAGCATGTTGTCTACAATTATTTCTTTCTGGATCAGAGCCATTTCTTTGGTTTTGACATTTGGGCACAATGATACTTAAAGTCCAGGTTGTAAAAAATGGTAATTTCTTTTCAAGTCAATATGGAAAATATTTAATTCTGGCATAAAATATGATCGTTTACTCACCCATATAAACTTTGTCATTATGGAGTCATTCGGACAATATTTAGATCCGTGTATATGCATATAGTGGGAGTGACTGGGGCACCAAAATGCAGCCTCTCAATAACGTATTATCTGCTGCGAAACTCGCTGCACATCCGCGAATAGATAACTCCAGACTCAACGGGGAATAGCACTAGTGTATCATAGCAAAATATTGGTGACATGAACGAGTTTCATGACAGATAATGCGTTATTTAGGGGCTGCATTTCGGTGCCCCAGTCACTCCCACTGTATGGATATACGCCGATCTAAATATCGTCCAAATAAACTCAAAATGACAAAGTTATATGGGTGAGTAAACGATCATATTTTATGCCAGAAATAAGGTCCAGGTTGTAAAAAAAACGGTAATTTCCCGTTAATATAATAATGTTCATGTATACATGCAACATTATTGCGGGTTTCTTTCCGAGTACTCCAGCTAGGATAATTGGCATTCTCAAAACAACCTAAAACGCAACACTTGAAAACTCATCGTCATACACCAGACCCTCGAGTCCATATAAATGCACCTTGATTTATTATGTCCCGCTCCTTTTTACACTGCCAAGCAGACTTTCAAAAGCTACCGGCGTTGTGGCTTGTTTCATTAAGAGAAAAATTATCCCACAAAAAGTTAATTCATCGCGCTGGCTCGGAAAAAGAAAATCATCATCATCCATCAACGCGAACGGGTCAGGCCCTTTACCTTGCTTCCCTCACCTACATTCCATTACATGGTGCTCTGTGCAGAGGTTCAGGTCCATTTGTTAAATCTGCATTAGCCACACTCCCCTAACGGCATTAACTTGGCGTTGATTATTCGCAGCAAGTTTCAAGGATTCACAATCTGAATGCCTCTCAGTGCCTTATTTAAAGGTGTTGCACTTCATTGCGACTGAGAGCTACCACTCATTCTATTTTATTTTTTTTATTATCTATGTCTTCCCTAAATACATCGTTCTTAAGACACTTTTATTTAAACATCACAGTCCAGGCTCACAGCCCAGTGGCCTGGACAGGTCACCAATTGGCAAACACAGTCTAAAAGTCATACGTACTCCTTAATTTTGTTTGCCGGAGTTATAGTTTAAATCATATTTTGGGTGAAGAAAAAGAACCTTAACAGTCTTTGTGTAAATGCGTGCATGTACATTCAACAGTGTTTGTGATTTCTTTGTTTTTGCTGAATGGACCTTGGGACCCTCCATTTTCAAGCAAGGGGATTTGTGCTGGCTCTGCAGAAAGCACACAGTCATGATTGAGTGGTTTTCCTTGGATCAATAATCGTGGACTATGCAGTATCAAGGACAACAACAGATTCCTAGATCTCCCTCATCCTTCTTCAACACCTGCACCGAGCCCTTCATTGTGCAGACAGGGTTCCACGGTTAAACGATGGACACGATGAGCAGTCACGATTAAGCACTACACTCGGAGAGTGGAGGCTACGGTGGTAAAACAAGTTCTCATTAGTCACCCATTCCTTATTCCGCTATCTAGCCTGGAGCTACCCTCACTGCACATGCTTTGAATATATTTACACCTCACATACACATTCATGCTGACTTTCAAATATGTTCAAATACGGTTTCAAAAGTATATTTGAATTACATTTGATTTCGTTTTAATGGCATGTTTTATGAGACTGCTGGACATCTCCAGAATAATTACAGTGTCTGTGTATATATATATATATATATTGATACATATTTTCAATCTGCAACGGTGTAGCCCTTAGCTGGTCAGCCTGACTAGCTAACTGGATGGTTGGAATAATTTTTTGCAAGCAGCGTGGGAGGTTTACATATAATCAAACTGCCTTCATGGCCCACAGTTCATCTGTTTGCTTGTTTATCTGTTTATCCCTTGCCATTACTGTAATTAGGTCTTTGTACTGGAAGCCACAGCAGCCGTACCAAGAGCTCAGAACAGCATGTGGAGACAGAATGATGGTAAATAGGACGAAAGCAAAATGGACTATGTGTACAGCACACTCTCTGAAGAGAAATAAGTCAGGGCCCTGGCAGCAGTGAACGCAGTAATTGCTCCCTTCAAAGAGCCCCTGCCTCGCCAGGACACAATGGAATGACCTTTTTGTGATTGCAAACCTCTATTAGTGGTGAACCATGGTGGTCAAAGCCACGGCCTTCTCCTTTATACTGTCCTATGCTGTTGTCATTCTAATTATATAATTTAAGTGTTACAGCAATGCCATTTTCTAATTAATTTTAAGAGGCAGTTATCTATGATATTTCTCCCGAAAACAGGACTTTGTTTTGTTTTCTTGCCGCTCATGCCGTGTCCTTGAGTCATTTGTGTGCAGAAGAACACGCTCCCTGGCCGTCAGCTCGTATATTCACCATCTGGCTGTTCTTTGAAAGAGTGACAGTTTTTGACATGGTTCTTTGAATTACTAATCTGCTGTGGAGGTCCTTCTGTGACGTTTAGGTCCGCAAGATATGCAATTTTAATGCATCACTGGAGCACTTACTGTGCAAAAGGTTTGCCACTATGAATGTGCTTCTGTATGAAGTTTTGGTACATATGTCAGTGAAATGCTACAGGGGCCAAGGCTCAACATAAACCGACTGTTACACCGCAATACCCATCTGAACACAAATGCAGGACCTCAGAAATACCCAGATCAAGTGGAGCACTCTAAGCAATAGTGAGTTCAGTGGTAAAGTCCAATAAGATTATAAAAACATCAATGAGCTAGCTTAACAAATGGACATTCTTGGTGGAGAGTATGCAACAGACAGTGCTTCTGCAAGGTTGATACTGTTGTTCCAGCCAGTGAAAGCATTCAAGAGCCAATATGCTAAGATTGAGCTATTAACTTCCCAAGGATATCTTGGACTCCACAGAACACCAGATGCCACCCAGGAAAAACTGCTGAATCAATGACAAGGTGCGGTAAACTGGAGGGAAAGTAGCGAGCGCCGAAAGGTAGCAAACTTTACAGGACAGACTGAGGAGTATTCCACATGACTGGATACTTCAATTCACAAGCTGCCACGGAACGCATTTTGAAACCCAATATGTCAATAGAAGTTAAAGCTGCTCCAATGCTCCCCCCCTTTGGTGGTGGAGAAATATAGGGATTCTGCAGCCAAAATCTGAAGGACAAGGTGTTTTGCTCACAGGCCTTAATATTCCAAAAAGGATGTGGATGAAACCAGAGGCCAAAATAAATAATAAAAAAAAACGCTCTGATGCAATGTCATATCAGACAGTTTATTTATGGTTTCTCTGCTCTGGATGGGACCCCTATTTTTGCTTCTTTTTTTCTCCTGTGACCTTTTAGAAGACTGACAACTCAAGCTTGCAAAAAATAAAACTAACTTGAACTGCGCCAGTAAGTTCTTCCATTTCTAAAAAACAACCAGCCGGAGCGGCGGCACAGTGGTGTGGCGGTTAGCACCGATGCATCACAGCAAGAAGGTTCTGGGTTCGAGTCCATTGGCGACTGGGGCCAACAATGGATCGTTTTCCATTGTGTGTGGAGTTTGTTTGTTCTCCCCGTGTCTGCGTGAGTTCTCTGGCTTCCTCGCACTGTCCAAAGACATGCTCGTTAGGTTCGTTGGTGATTCTAATTTGGCCTTAGTGTGAATGGTTGCATGTCTCCATGTTAGCCCTGCGATAGACTGAGGCGGTGTACCCCGCCTCTCGCCCAGTGACGGCTGGGATAGGCTCCAGCCCCCCTGCGACCCCTCAGAGGACAAGCAGTTACAGAAGATGAATGAATGAAGTATAGAAATTAGCAAAGGCAGAGAATGATCGAACGGGGTCGTCTGGAAACTAGAAGGCCCGTTTCTGACAGCAGGCCATTCCAACTAAAAAGGTTCAGAAATGTTCAGTGTAGAGTCTGATTAAGTATCTTTCCATTTAGAGAATCCAAGCATTCATGCAAGCTCTTGTTTTTCCTGTATGTCTACAGCCTTCATACGCTTTCCATGTTTACAACTGCTGCTTGTGTGCAGCCCATGCATTGTACATTAGTGGATTTAATCGAAATATCGTGGCTCCCCCTCCCCTCATACGGCTGCCACTCACCCCTCTATTTTCAGAATGTTACGTGAGTTGCATTGATGCAACATCCCCAGACACCACCCTGGGCTTCTTATTCAGGAGGTATAAGGCCCCTAAGTAGTCATCTATCAGAAAATCAGTACCCCAAAACCAGTTCTAATTGTGTTCAGCCTCTCTGGTGACCACTGCCAATGCTGCATCAGATTAAGAGTGTATGACCAACCCATTAAATTCCAATCCATTGCTTTGTGGGATCTGTAGCCCCGATGTACGTGTTTGTTTTCCAGCATTCGTTCCCACTTTGCGTCTCTCTCTCTTTTACTTTCTCTCCAATGTGCCTCAACTTCTCCTCTATCCATTTCCCCCTCCTATTTGAGCACGGGTACATGAAAGCAGGGCATCTAGCCAGGCCCAGGCACGCTGCTGGACATGCTTGTTTGTCATGGATGCCTCTCAATGGGCGAAGAGAAGAACAGCAGATACCGTTGCTCAGGGCAACACAGCTCTCCTTGGGTATGGTGACTTGAGACTGGGTACATCCGTCTTTGTGTCTGTCATAAGTGCTTTCGAGTGCCATTAGAGGTGTCCATGGCTACACAAGCAAAATAATCAGCTTTGTCTAGTCAATGGCATTAAACTCATTACTACAACTGGCAGCAGTGGAGTGGACAAACATTTAAGACGACAGGAAGCTAATCTTAACATTTTCCAGATCACGTTTTAATCCAGTTTTATGCTGAATTATATTTCTTAATATGAAATACTGCTCAGGACATTGGATTTTTCTCCATCATCTAGCAGAAGGCAGACCAAGAATTTTTGATCACCACTTTATAAAGACCTAACT
This sequence comes from Chelon labrosus, assembly GCF_963514085.1. Classification (NCBI taxonomy): domain Eukaryota; kingdom Metazoa; phylum Chordata; class Actinopteri; order Mugiliformes; family Mugilidae; genus Chelon; species Chelon labrosus. The sequence goes on from NC_140355.1 coordinate 14,765,592, forward strand.
CTTCGAGGTCTTACGGCATTTTACACATTCAGCAGATATGACAGTATGACTGAACATGCGACAAGAGCCATAGGTAACAAGTACACCGTCTGAGCATGTACCAGAGGAAACCCAAAAGCATAACAGTAGCAAAAGGTTCATTCTCTGTGGGTTTGACACTTGCCTACAAGCAACATTTCTACATTACACGGAGAGTTAATTACACAGACATTTATTTAATGTTAATATCACTTAATGGAACTTTAATTACACCTCTCCTCTACCAGTCATTCTTAATGTGTACAAGGTTGCAGCTCCTTCCTCCCCTTCCGTTCCTGTAGCCTCGCTGCTTTTTGCCTCTTTCACTCTGACCTGCTTCCCTTCAGCCCACCCTCTACTGTGTGCGCCTCTCTTGATCCCTCCAGCAATTTTCTTTGCAACTCCCACTTTGCATCTTTTGGCTTTTCCCTTCCTCTCCGCTTGGCTATTCCCTCTCCGAGTTGCAGCTGTCATAAGATGAAAAGCTAATTTTTTTTTTTGTTTCTCCCCGTGTTCCCTTTCCCCTTACCCTGCGCATCACCTTGTCTATTTTAGTGCCTTTTCCCCTCCCTCCTGCTCTCTGCACCCTCTCACATCCACCCTGAATCAAGCCGGGACACAGCCAGGAACTGTTCAAACAAAATGCTAATGGTCTGCTAATGGATCCCTGCTTTCTGCAGCTTTGCCTAATAGCTGGCAAACTATTCAGTCTGCACAGGCATTTAGACAACGCAAAGAAACCCAGGCCCTACATAAAGGCAGAAAAGTCTAGTGTTATGGGTAGACCTGCTTTATGTGGAGTGAATTGGTCCTGTCCGAGTTTGACTAAACATAAGATTACACATGACACCTGTGTAAATATGACGCCAGTAGCATGGCAGCTTGAGTCCCTAGATGGTGTTTTGAGGACTGTTTCCACTGCTCTCATCAAACAGACGGGGAAAAGGAAAATGCATATTAGGAGCTTTACCAGGGTTTTAAGCCACAAGGAACCCAAGATGATGTGCTGGTTTTGCTTTACCTGGGAACCCCACACTAATATATTTGGCAGGTGACTGTAGTCAGAGCAACTAGCGTGTCGGTGGACTATTCTGGTCACTGTGAGGAAAATGTGTGCATAACAATGCGCGCACCATTCTTATTTTTGAATGAACAGTAGCTTCTTTCCATCGTCACCACGCACTGTTGCTGCCTGCCGTGCCTCAGGGGACAGCGACTGGTTAAGGATGCGGTTTGACCACCTGGCAAGTGGGAGTTACGTTCTTACAATCTCTAAATCCAGCTGCCTCGCAACGTAAATATATACTACATGCCTCTGAAACCCAACGACTCCTTTAACACGTTGCCACAAAATCTGCAATAAGTTTTCTGCTGAGCTGGGAATAGGGTGGGAAGATAGAGGACACCAAAAAGGAGGAGACTTTGCAGAAACGGAAGTTGTGCCTACCAATAATGACTGACTGTTGTACTGATCAATGGGGTTGTTGATAATCAGAAAGTGACAGACTTCACATGCACTGTGGTTTTATTGAAGGATTAAATAACTTGCAAAAACAAAACCAACCATCTTTGATTGCTCTGGTTCTGACACTTTCAGGCCTTTTAGTAGAAGGGCGGAAATTAAAAATGTGGTTCGCGAGGAGGACCTTGAACAGTGTATCTGTCCAGTTTGGTTAAATTTAATACAACTCCTTGGTTGTACACAACACATTTTTACCTTCTCTAGCTTTTGTCTCGACTCCGTTTGGGACAGAAGGAAACAAATGAAGAGACAGACAAATCTGCAGGGTGCATATCTCCAAAACATTTGATGAATTTGTGCTCCAAGGTGCTTTGGCTGGGAAAATGCCCCTGGTGAAACACTGGGTGCTCCCTCATTCGGCTATCACGTTTTCTAGCCAGGTGTCCAAGAAAGCATTACATTACAGTACAGTCGGCCACATTAACCCAGGCATTTCTTCTCTGGCTTTTCCTTCCATCCACTACTGTGGAATCTCAATGGGCTTTTATGCAGTCCCGTTCCTTGTCTGCACCGAGGCTCATTTAATATTTCTTGGGTGCCCAAACAATCCTCTAGCCCTTCTCAGCATAATAATAGCTCAACTCCAAGGTCCCTGTACAGATCACTAGTACACCCTATTGTCAAATGCCTTTGGTTGCTGTAACAGATTAAAATTATATTTTGAACTTATAAAAATAGCACGGCTACATCAAAATACCAATCACAAAATTATCTGCATTAACATTTTGTCAATATTGAGTGGAAAAAAATATATTCAGTATGTATACATAATCATTTGTATGCACTGTGGTTTCTGTGCCATTTGTAAGTGTGTGCGTGAGTTAGGTTGAAAATGGAATAGAAAATACTGCACCCATAAAGTTGCATTTTAAGGACACATGCAGGATACTGTATGAGGCGTCTGCAAAGTATGCAAACATTGTTGCCTGTAAGTGTCTTGATGTGCCCGAGTGTAAATGCAAACTATGCCAATTTGTTTTCTCAGCTATATTCGGTAAATACATCACACAAAAAGATAAGAATGCAAATCTAATCAGCACATAGGCCGGCCTATCACACTCGAAAAACAGGCAAGACATTTTTCTGGAGCGTTGCGCGGCCAACGACACGAGAATGAGATGGCAGGAACGGAGCGGGGAGGCACTGTGATTCTTGATTAACCCGTCGTAAAATACATAAGCATGCAGACCCAGGTTGTGCTGTAAACAGAACAAACCTCTTAGCCAAGGTGGGCACTCAGTCCTTTCGAAAGCCATTTCTCAGCATTATCGATTCATTCCCTGCTTGGTGAACTGAATTACATTCGATCCAATTTGGTTTCCCACCTTTTCTCCTCTGCAGGACAGGAGACTTATTTGCATGAAGCTGCAGTTGAAATATAGTGAGGAGAGGTTAGATAAGGCCACAAAGGCAAAACCCAAATCATGGATATATATGCCAATCAGTACTTTTTTTTAACAAAACCTTGCCCTATAGAAATAGATAGTGTTATAAAATCAGTTTTTACTGAGGTACTGTGCACACATAATAAATAACAGGATTGCTGTTAATGTTTTAGCCAGTGCTGTATCCATTATAACTGCATCAGAACTTAGTTTCTAACATTAATGGTCGTCCTTGGTACTGTAGGAGGGAGGGTTGTCTTGGTAACCCAACATAAAGCTTTAAATTAGACATTCCTAGAGAAGAAGCCCTGTGGCCTCCAGTTTCTTAGTCACACATGTAACAACTGTCAAAATGCCAGTTAGCAATTGCAGCATCACACTTCAGAATTACCGATCGTCTTTTCAGAACTGCCCAACAGTATCATAATGATGCGAGGACACTCCTACCACACTTCCTACTTTAAATGGAGCGCATCTGGTAAAGCCAGTGGCTGCTGACAGGACAGCAGGCTCATTAATGATTACCTTCAGCAGGTGCCCCATCGTACTGTATCCTGACCTTTCCCTCTGAAGAAAACAGTCGATGGACTGCAGCAGCGCCCAGTCAGATACCCTTCCTCCTCCTCCTCCTCCTCGTGCCCCATCAAGCGTGTTAGAAAGCCGTGCAGGTTCAAGTCAGAAAGAACGGAAATAAGTGTTACGCTGATAGCTTTCTTCAATTTTCTGTAGGTTTAAAAGTTGACTGTTGGTCCATTTGATGTGAATCATTACTTTCTGAAAGAAAAAAAAAATAAACACATTTAGTGAGGTGATATGTGCTTTTGTTCTTCAGGTTTCCCTTGCTTTTCTTCTAGCTCCCTGCAGAGTCACTTTTTTGAAAATGCTGAATTCTGTGTTTTATGGCATACAATTATACACAAATAGGGGGTCAACACATCCCTGGGATGAAAACTCTGAATTGATTACATATCTTGACAAGCACTCCAGCAATGCCATTATCAAATATTGCCTTGAATCCCCAAGCAGCGCTTAAGGGAGAGTGAATGACTTCACCTTTCACTTTTTAAGACAGTCAAATGGTTTAGCCATCCCCACATCGCCTTTATTTTATGCTGACAAAAGCGAATTAGCGACGGGTCTTAACGGCGCCTCGTCTGTCCAACACCTGTGTGAGAAGTGAGGCGTTATCCAACATCCCAGCCTCCCGCTGAAGAGCAACACATTAATCTAAGGTTTATTTATTTATTTCCCCCTCATTTTTATTTCTTGTGCTATGTGTTCAGAGGAGATATCATGGGGTGCCACTAGCCCTGCTGCTTCTGTCTTTGTTCCCGTTTGAAGATCATGACAGGCTACATAGCCTGAATCTTCCTTCTGGGAAACCAGCAGGACATTCCTCAGACAGAGACCCTTTAAAGGGTTCCAGTGGTTAGAGCTCAGAGCAAGAGCAGAATCTCTTATTAACGTTTCCATTTTACTCAGAATCTATATGGGCTCTGGGTGATTAAGAGGCTTTGTTCGTTCTGACTGAAAAGGGGATGATTCTTGTCTTGCTAATTGGGTAAACATCTTTATCATTCATATACGTGTCGTCTCTACTTTAAATATCCCATTTTATCCATACCACATTATTCAAGATAAATTAGTTCAATTCTTATGGATTCTTGACCATTTCTGTTATCAAGAATTGCTTTTTCTGTGACAAAGCACCAGAAATAAAAATAAACATTTTTTTTGCCTGTACGTGAAAGACATTTCTGAAGTCTGAGGTCACAGACCCAAAACACCCAGGCAAAAACAGAGCAGCGCAGTTTATGCTGTTCAGTGCAGTGAGGAATGTACAGACTTGTACATTGAGGAAACAAAAACAACCCAACCACAAACGCGTGTCCTAACACAGGAGAGCCAGCTCGTCAGGAAACAATTCAGTGGTCCACCTACACCTGAAGGACAAAGGACACTGTTGAAGGTAACAACATCCAAATCTTAGCCAGAGTGGACAGATGGTTTGAAAAGAGGAGTAAAGGAAGCCATCCATGTCAGATTGGAAAAACCTTCTCTAAAGAGGAGGTGGACTGAGATATAATCTGCCATCAGTTTACAATACAGTCAAGAAGTTTCAACCCCATTCACACCTTGAGACTGGAGCTTCTGACTGATAATGGGTTGTTGAGCACCATTCATTGGGGGAGGACGGGGACCTCAACGACAGGTAAGTGTTTAGCCGTACATGGACACCAGTCGTGCCAGTTCCTGGTTGTTAACAGAAACAAGTTAAGAAATTTTCTGATGAGCAACACCCACAGATGTTCCGGTTCAAACCTCAACTTCCCTCCAGTGCCTTAGAACTGTAGAAGCTACTCGAATGAGTGACGAAACATCTCAAAAAACTCTACAAGTCCAGTTGCCTTAAACGCTTTTTGTATAAGTCACTCAAGTGAACAAAATTAGCACCGTTTAAGGATGAAACCAAATTAGCATTATAGGTAATGATTAAAACAGGGGATACAGTATTGAGTTTGAACTTCTGCGTTTTCTTGAAATTATACAATTTGCTGTAGCAAATATGTTTGAAGTAAATCCATTTTTAGCATTACGAGAAATTTTCTTTGAATCAAGCAAGTCACAAAAGTGTTGATTCCAGCAGTATCAGAAAAGTGTGCACTGACCGCACATTTAATTTGTTTTCTGCCAAAAAAAAAAAAAAAAAAAGAAAGAAAGAAACAAGCTGCAGGTGTCGATACAGAAAAATATAATAAAATGCCTGGAGTGGCTCCAATCACAAAAGCACAATGTGACAATTAATATTTCTCTGAAACCAAAATCTTGCCCCAATCTTTGCTTTTGTTGCCTCATCCCAACCACAGAGAGAGACGAGATGCGAGCCTCGGCCTCTGTAGTGCCCAGCTTTGGCCATCCACCTCAAGCTCCTCTATGCTGTTATGGCGCTTCACTCAAAAATTGTTTCCTGTGAATATAATCCAGGCAGTGATTGCCTTTTTGTCACCACATCATTGTTGGTCGCATCCACTACAAAAACGTGTCAAGAGCCAAACAGGAGGGCACTGGCAAAGACAAACAGTGCTTACAATTAGACCCACACCAACACTGATTGAAGAACAGTTACCCTTTTATTTGCAATGCCAAACTCCGGCCTCGTGATTTGCCAGCACGGAATCGACATCTCCTCGACATAAAACGAAAGTTTCAAAAGTTGTAATAATGTAATACAAAAGTTGTATTGTATTATGCTTTAATGCGCTTGTTGTTTCATCCGCCCCACGTATGTGCATCACTGTCCTGAGGGAGTCCGCACTGCGCCTGTCATCCAATTAGGACTAAATCTGATTTCGCTAAAAGGCTCCATCATTTAGGAGGTCTTTTAGGGGAGCAGGCACTGAGATGCATGACAACTGGGGAATTGTTTGCATTCATTTTCACAGCGGTTAGCACATTCTGCTTCAGCTCTTAAGCAAATGCGTTGCTGTGTTATGTCTGGTGGGGGCGGCTGGCAGATACAGACAGATAGGTCTAAAGTCAAAACAGCATGTGCTTAATGCGGTACAGGATGGGCAGACGAAAAAGGGATAACTCACAATGTGACACAATTCCCCAAGGTAATAGAAATGGTGTATGTTGCGGTGTTAATTGTGAATTGTAAGTGCATGAGATACTCCGTGCTGATGAAATTATGGAATGGTACAATAGCAGCTAAGTGGACATATTTGGTGCTGATGCATTCAAGCAAGGAATGGTGTTGGGGTTGGTGGGTAGGCAGACATGATGAATAGGTGTTTGGTTGCATTATATACTGCCTGGCCAAAAAATAAATAAATTATATTCAGGTAGTCAGCTGACCTCATTCTTTGGGCACATAATGTTGCTGAACCTAGACCTGACCAACTGCAGCAGCCCCAGATCAGGCTTGTACAGTAGGCACTAGGCATGATGGGTGCATCACTTCATCTGCCTCTCTTCTTAACCCGATACAATGGTTCCTCACTATCCGTCCAGTTTTTAATAATGCGTTAGACAGTTCTTAACCCAATTTTAGTTTTTTTCTGCAATCTCCTTAGATGTTTTTTCTGCTTGATGCATGCCAATGCACTCTAACGTCTTTTCAATGACCACAGGATGAGTCTTTCTACATGGTTGTTTAAGAAATGAGAAGCTACTCATTGCATCAGTTTGGGTTAAATAACTTGTTGCCAGCTGAAAGATAATCACCCATGCAGTAATTATCCAATAGGAGGATCGTATAGTTAAATCCAGGTGGCGGTTTTTTGGGTCCGTTGCATCTTTATTGGATAGTTTTTCCACGGAGAAGGCAAGGAGGTGAAAGATAGGGGATGATATGCACGTGGTAAGGGCCGCTAAATAGCGTGGCAGTGTAGTATCCAGTGCCTTAGAGCGGTGTCTCAGTCCAGGGTCAATGCTGAAGGTGTTGATATTAAAATAGGCTTAGATGGGGACGAATTCTGCTCTCGCAACATAGGGTCTCAGCAAGTTTGCTAATCTTTCTAATAAATGCAGCCTTTACCATGCTACAAAATAGTGGCGCTATGCATCCTTGACTCTAAAAAATAAAAAAAATAAACTGAAATGAATGAACTTAAGATGCAAATATGCTGAAAGACAAAATCAGTGTATAACATTTAAGTCTTAAGACTTAAATACAAAATAAAAACAGAAAAGCAAAGCTCAATTTGGAAAGTAGTTTAGTCCTAGCTGTAGCTGTTTTACAATACTATGGCAGGTTACCCCGTGATTTTTGCACATTTGAGATCAACAAGTCAGCTCTGTGTGCAGCACAGCACCAGTTTATTTTATAAGCACCAGGGAGTGTAAGGTTTTCAGTGCAGGAATAATGTACACAGCTTTTCTTGTTCAGAGCTGAAAGGTCTCTTTGGGGGAAAACCTGCCAAGAGGACGTTATGATATCTCACCCTCCTGGAATTGGAGGCATGAATGGTCATCTACTATTTAAGTTTCTAAAGTCCAGACTTATTTGTGTGCCATGATGATGAGCCTCAAAATTAAAAACTCCTGTCATGAAGCAGAGTATGATTTTCTCATTACTCCCTTTGTGTTGCCAAATACAATAGCTTTTGTACTGCCATCTCTAATTGAAAGAAAACCGTTGCAATCTAGCATTGATGGGGTAAAGCTGCCATGTGTGGTAAATGTTGGTGAGAGACGAGTTTGAGCTCAGGATCCTTCGGCGAGATGGCAGCTGATCTAACTGCCGAGCTCCAGTATCTGTCAGGGAAGCCGCTTTGCATGGGCTTTATTATTTTCAGAAGGTCTAATTAGCCAGGCGCCCGCACGAGCTGAACATCGAAGCAGAAAGTTGTGTCAAAACAAAAAAACAACCGGCTTCAATTCTCAGAACAATACTGCCAAAGAGCCAAAAAAAAAAAAAAAAAAAAAAAACCCTCTTCATTGTGGGTCACATCCAAAGCTAACCCCTCCTTTGGTGCCTTTCCTACACTATTAATGATTTTCTGTCTCTTGCTTTGTGGAAGACCCCAATTGTCAAGTATGCCTTTCCTTGAACTCAAGTGAATGTAACCGTTTTAGCTGCAAAAACCAGAGTCATCTACTTGGATGAAAGGTCTTGAGGATACGCAAGTATGAATTCACAAAGTTCTGTGAGGCAGAGTTGCATATAAAAAAGGCCAGTGCAACAATCTGCCATTTTACGTGCACGTAGAGTAACATGGCAACACACTGTGCTTATGTGAATGCGTCAGGCTACGCCGTGATGGAAACGGCTCCCACACAGACGAGGCCAGTCTGCAATTCATGGCTGAATCATGCTTTTGTGCAGCCTCTGCCTGCCCAGATGATAGCCATGCTGAGTCACTTTTATTAGGCCACGAGAAGCACCAAATGCTGCCACATTACCATTAACTGAATAATACAGTCTTTTTTTTTTTTCGCTGACAGCCGTGTGAGGTGGTGGTGTCCAAGCCTACGCTGAAGGCCTGGCACTGGAGAGGGCCAATTAGCCAAATGCCATACACCTGCATGAGAGCAGATCAGTAGACATGCAAAATGAAAGCTCTTTTATATAATGCCTCTACCAGAAGTAGAACGTGAGGGTGTATTCGTTTTACAGTTAGAATAGTTATAGTTTAATATGCATAGGGTCATTTAGCAGTAAGATTAGACCATCCTCTGACCATCAGTAGCTATGTTTATATGGAGTTCTTGAACTCGAGTGAAATCATTCTCAAACGATTCCAACTTTAGGCATATAATAGATACCCCGACACATCAGCATACATCTCTGACATGCACAAAGTGGGCCTGCCAGTTGAAGAGTGTGAAATCTGCTGGCATCAGCCCCCCTTGAACTCTATTGACAGCACTGAAATAAAGATAATCAACATGGACCCACTATTTCAGCAGCACAGCCCACGTCAATTCTGGCTACCCTCTCAATTTACGCCAACCCTCTTGATCTGATTGAAAAGGTCTTCCACTCCGGACAGATCGAGCCAGTCCGGTTCAGTTGGGGCGGTTACATGAGACATTTTTTACTCTGAACGGGCTATTAAGAAAATGAAAGCTCGGCAAACGCAATCCTTGGGATTTCTTTGCATTTTGAAAGAAAGGCGGCTTGCAAGGAAAAGTTATGTGCATGTCTGAAAAGTGTTCATCTACAGCTTCTCACTATGGTGATCAGAGCCTGGGAACAACTTAAATATATAAAAAAAAAAAAAAAAAAAGTGTTCTCTATAGAAGCTGAACTGTTAAAGCATGCATTCACATAAAGGTTATATCTAAAGTAAGTAAGTCTGGGAACCGTCATGTGCTTTGCTTAGAAAAGCAGATTAATTATGTTACGGCCTTTAAAATGCTGCATTCGACCATTGTTAAATGGTTCCCACTTGCCAAGACACCATCCTATTCACGCACAAACTCATCAGTTTGACTACGAGTGGAGTTCGGAGCGACAGCCTGACATGAAGTTATTCTGACAATCTGTTGGGAAAGGGAATGTCAGAACAGCATGTCCGTCATGGTTTTATATTTTTACAGCTTCTGAAAACATTGTAGTGTTGTCTTTCTGAAAATGTCATTCTGAAACAAGCCAATGCAGAGATCTAGAAACCCATATTTTATCTGTAATGAACATGTATCTCATGTATTATGGCCTGTACTGAAACACAGGGTGTAAGGTTTTACCCAAAAAGCCTTCACAAATTTGTCTAAAGTTTACTTAACAGTGAAGGACATGGGATTTCAAAAGACATTTTGAACAGAGTTAAAGTGCCATTGCTAGAACCCAGCAACCAAGGATGGCATCAGACAAATCAAAGGCAAAACAGAAAAGCATACAATTTAGAGAAGGAAATTGCCAAGCAAAGAAGAGAAGGAAGCAGGCAAGAAAGAACAATCAAGAAACAGAAAACAAAGAATCACAACTACAGCAAAGCATTCAACAAACAAAAGAAAAGGAGCACTGCCTCTGAGAGTTTATATACAGCTAGCCTAACGGCCAAATGAAGTCCAGGTGTGGGTGATCCAGGCAAGCAGAGAGGGGGGCGTGGCCGACCTGACCTAGTCACAGAGGCCACGCCCCCTCAAAAAAAGGCTAAATGACTTAATGTCCAAACTATTTCAATAATCTAATACCCTAAGATGTAAGTGTAAAATGAGGCAATGTGTATATAAGGTAAGTATTTTAGTTGGCATCACCGCACAACTGCCTTTTTTTCTTGAAACCATAAAATATTACTGCAAATAATCAATGATTCATGTTTTAAATTTCCTGTTCAGTGAGCCCCCGCGATGGTAATCGTTGATAGTTGCGCCGCTGAGAGATCATCCCGTAAGATACTGGTGAAATTGACTCCTTTGCCACCGTATTCTTTATACCGGGGGCTGACAGTTCCTGATACGGGAAGATATATATATTTATATTTATATTATTTATATATTTTCAGGTTTAAACTGTTAAAAAAAAAAAAAGTCGTACTTTTTTATTTATTGTTATTATCATCGCTGTGACACTGTAACTTCACCTTCTGGATATGCAGTAGCTGATTCCTCTTGACGTTTATTGCCTTTTTGCAAACCCAAGTCAGTTTGGATCAAGAGAAGCCAACATACACACATACGGTCACAAGCGTATATGTGTACAAACTGCATGACAAAAAAAAAACAAAAAACACTGTGACATTAAATTATTTAGTGCCAATTTATTTGATGTTTACATTTATTATTTAAGCTTTTTCTAAGCTTTAATTATATTTTTCATCAACTGGCTCGTTTTGGAGGGGAGTGGTCTATCTCATTCTGTGTCAGGTCGGCCGCGCCCCTCTCTGATCGCCTGGATCACCAACACCTGAACTTCATTTGGTCATCTGTAGAGCTGTATATAAACCCCCAGAACCAGTGTCCCCTTTCATTTGTCTGTTGAGTTTGAGTATCTTGTCTTTTCATTCAGGTCTGCCTTACAAGTTATATGAAACAGAAAAACAACCAACCAGAAACAATTGAACATGTAATGCTTCATTGCACCAAGCATAATATTCAGAAGAACCATCTATTTCAGTAACTGAGGAAGATTAAGCATTGTGATTTTTCATTATCTGACATCTTGACTGGGATAACAGATGGAGCACAAAATTGCACTTTATTTTTAAAGACAGAAAATTCTGCTTCTGTCCAGTTGGTGGCAGTAATGCACCTTTAAGATTGTTTGCTAACCGCCAATAAAATAAAGAAGAAAGGAAGCGTTTGCAATTTGGTTGTTGAGCTTTACTGAGCTGTGGATTATTTTAGTTTTTGAGTTTGCAAGATTACATTTTCACTCTAGTTACTATAGGACTTTATGTTTAATGTCATCCTCTGAAACCCCTATATCTCCTTCCGTTAACATTTACCTGCAATGACAGTTTAGCTCTGTTAAATATGCCCTTCAGTGGCGTGAGGGGAAAAGTTGGGACGTTCTGCAATGCTGAACTTCAAAATCTCAAGACTATCCCTGACCAATCTATACAATTTACACATAAATAATTAGAACTGCAACATTTTAAGGAGCTACTGCTCTAGGCTAATATGAATCACAGCTTGGTTCCAATGAAGTGATTTTTTTATTTTTTTTTTATTTTTTTTGCAGTGTGACTATTTCAGACTTTCGGGGGTGGAGAAAAAGTGACTTATTTGGTTCCCAAGTATTTTGGTTCAGTGCTTGTGCCTTTTTTTTTTCCCCAGCTATTTCCCATTTTCATCTGGAACAAAACGGTATTGACAAAAGGGGCGACAATGTGCCTTGCAGTGTCTCCTCTGACTGCAGATTCATTGCAAGCAGAAGGCAAATACATTTGTATCGCCGATGCCGCCAACATAGTTAGACGTCAAAGTGCTGACTATAGAAAGGTATATTCTGCAACTATGGTCTCATTAGCACATTCTCCAATATCTCTTCTCCGTGTTTGACGGTATTGCTTATCTGGGTACAGATCATTAATTTGGTGAGCACTGAATTTGCATACTATTTGGGACCCGCTAGCACCCAGGCAACTAACGTATGCAGTACAGGAATCGCAACATGCATGCTAATGCTCATCAAGAAAAGAAATGTGTGGGTGTGTGTATGTGAATATATTTTTTTTTTTTCTTGGTTCTATACATCTAATGTTGTATGTATTATGTTGCATGCATGCAGGTTGTTAATTGCTAAATGGATACAGTGAGAAAAACTGTAGCACACCTCAAACTGAACCAGAGATTCAGCTGAATAATGGCTCTGGTAGCTGGCATTTGTCACTCTATTTTTCAGTCATATGCACTCACACACTCTCATATCAAGTGCTTGGAGGCAGCTGGTTTTGAGGCCAGAGATTTCCTCTGACTGGATTTTTGAGACAATCTTCAAGGATTTACCATCTCCTAACATGACATTTTGTGACCGCATATTTCTTGGCCAGACCTTATCTGTGATGGAGGCATCAGGAGATGGTTTTATACTTTTTGGGAATCTCCATTTCTAATGAAAACCCAGGTTGAGAAGCATGTTTTTATTTCTCTTTGAAAGTTGAAATTGCCACATGCCAGAAATGATATACAACTCTACTTTAAAACTTCCATGCATAGATCACATGCATCACAGTGAGTGATTTTTTTTGTAATATAATTTTAATGTTTAATAACCCTTAAAAGTAGGTTTCCTGTTTTTGAAAGAACAATGGCAGTGAAAGCGCAACGAGAAACAGAGATGGAGGCTGGAAAGATCTTTCGGTTTGGAGAAGCTTATGCATGAAGACCTGAACACCTGCCAGAACCCTAGGATGCAGCCTGACTTATGCCCTCATATTTTATTACCTCTTGATGAGCGGGCCTGTGGTGCCATTAATCAAACACAGCATGGCAGGCATATCCTCTTAGGCTTGAGCTCCGGCTCGGCTCCATGTTCTACTTCTCTGGAGCAACAACATCCACTCTGCATTTTACATTTGAAATTACTCAGCAGAAATGCAAACTTTCTGCATCACATTACTTCACAAGTTGGTCCATTAACATGACTGCTACCAGAGCTTAGCATGCAACTCAACGCTTTGGCACATCAACGAGCAATATTTCTTTCTCATGCTGAAAGCTTTGCAGGAGTAGAACTGAAAGTCGCAGAATTCCTTTCAGTGGAAAAACAAAACCTTATTCGATGAGAATGCTATGAAGCTACAAAAGATTAATGGATTTCTTTCTAAGGGAACAAATGTTAGGTTTGGGTGAGGCAATGACAACACATTTAGGGGAATTCCATTATACAAGAAAGGTCAACCTGTCCAAGATGCACAATCCTCTAGTGAAGCATGGCTACCTAATATCCTGTACCTTTTTGTATGTACGTACGCTGGGTTTCTTGGGCATTGCTTCATACATAAATGTCAATTTTAAGATGGAGTTTTAAGTCTAAAAGCAGTTTCTTTCTTCTTTATATCGCTTCTGCTACATCAGAGACAGAAATCTGATGCAGAAGTGACATTACCTGCTGCCTTGGCTCTAGTCAATACATCTTGCTGACCTCCATATAGTGGCACCTCATCCCCATCTCATTAACGACACCCATCCTTCTCTTACAACCCAACACTGTGGCTTTTGAAATTTCTAACTGCTTAATATTGCCATCTTTAGAACTAGTATCATCTGAAGATTACAGACATAATCGGACAAATTATTTAAATATCCTAAAGACTCCAGTCACTTTTGTTCCTTTTTAAAATCAAACGGATTTCTAGTACTGGACTTTTAAATGAACGTCCATTACTTTCAGGCATCACTAAACCAACCATTTTATTAGATTGCATGCCATGTTGATCGTTGAGCTGTAATGGACAAAGTTTACACTTGTTCATCACCAGACTTTATCGACTCCTTTGGCCTGGTGTCAATTAGTTTAGAGGTGACTGAATAACTGGAACACAGGCGATTGTCCCACCGGTGAAAGGGGAACATACTGACCAAGGTGTTTGTGCAGGAGTAGACAAATGTCATTCATAGCAAATAATGAATCTAATCAGAACAGTTTTGAGAAATGGACTGCACCCATTTCCATTTATTCATGAGTCACTGAAAGGTTGGACATGACACAGTCCCACCTAGAATTTTCCCCAACCACTGTTATCCATATTAGACTATTTTTAGGATGAAAGGGCCTGAGTCACAAAGTCTGAAAAAGAGCAAATTACAAATAATGGGAAAACCTGATGAGAGGGATTAGTAATAAAAAGGGCTTCTCAGCAGGTGCTGGCTGTCCATATGATTTCCTAAAACCAGTGTATTTGTTTCAAACCAAGTGTGACATGTAACACTCTTGAGCTGCCAGGAGCCTATCACTATTAGGTTTCTTTGTTTGATTGTTAATGTCTCCAAATGTTTTCTTTGGGCCGGTGTTCCACAAAGGCAATCTGGCATGCTGACTGGAGCTGAAAGCAGCCTACGAGCGTAGAAGTACATTGTCAAGATGAATAGTCATAGAACAGTCACCCAGACATCGACTCGTCCTGACCTGCGTGTCATCCCTGACTTCTCTCATTTAGTCTAACTCAGGGAGGGATGCTAAGCTGTTTAAATCCTTCTCCTACAGGGTGCTGTTAATATAAATGACTATGCACGATGCGTGCATGTTCAATTAACAGTCATTGATTTTTGTGCAGCAGACATCTGCATGAATCTCAGCCCATAGGACATACTGCATGTTCTCTTTTGAATTAAAAGGTATATGAAAACAAATAGGTACTGTGTATTTCCAATTATGCCATAAATCAAAGACTTCAATACAGAACCATTTAAATATAATTTGTCTTTCTTATATCAGTACGTCAGGCATACCGTATATTCCAATATCAGCCAAAACTAGGGACACGCATGGATGCATGGCACTTAGTGTCCCACCCATATACTGAGCTATGTTAAATAGACCGACTCCTCTTATAAATATGCCTTCTCTATCAGCGCTCCTGACATGTCTATCATAACGGAAAGGTAGAAGGCAGTCTACTAGTCTGTCTCCAGTCTTAGATCATGCTCCATTTTCCTTGACATAAGTACAACAGTGCAATCGCAATGGTGCAGGGGTCTAAAATATGAAGAACCTTAATGCTTTTGCAATCTGACACGCAGACGGATGCAGTGTTCTAACTACTTTTTAGTGCTTTTTTTTTTGTTTGTTTTGTTTTTAACTTGCAAATCTGGGCAGTCGGTTGGTTGGAGGTTGCTGGAGTGCCCCCACTAGACACTAGGTGGCTGGTAGGTGTCTCATATAGTTTTCTCTACGGGTTCTAGGGTGAGCTATATAAGCTGTCACATCCTTGAAGGCTGCACGTGAAGACGAGGCGCCAACAAGGCTGTCCCATTTTCAAATCTTCCTTGCCACGGAAAGGCTTCTTTTCCCAGGATTAATCACACTAGAGTGACTATTCCGGCCACGACACAGCCTCTGGATCTGATCACGGTCACCCTAGCTTTTGCTTCCACCAGATGCTCCGCAGCATGTTTCAGAAGAGTCCCAGAAGTGGCTCCGTGCCCTGCTAAAAATAATCGTCTAGACTATTTCTGTTTCACAGAAGCCATGTCAAGCTGCTCTGAGTGCGAAGGAAGTCGAAGAAAGGGCATTAAGCATCCGGTCGGTTTTTCAAAATAAACGCTTTGTGCACGCTCTTCCTTATTGTGTATTACTCTCAAAAATAATGTTGAACATGCACAAAATAACTAAGGATGAACCTACTTAACATCTACTAAAACAAATTTGATTCATGTTGCTCATAACTGGATTTAACCCTCTGTAGGTTATGGCTACATGCTAGTAGGAAATGCCAAACCATGTAATTACGTTGCCTATGTAACCATGGCTGCAGCCCAGAAAACAAGGAAAAATTACTGAATCAGCAAGTCAACAACTGCTTGCAGACTAAACACTATTCTTTAAAAGCTCCCTGTGGGATACGATGACGTATAGAGGACCGAACGAAACCCTGTTGAGGCTGGAATGAAGTGTCAGTGGAATTCCTGTGTATGCAGTTATCTGAAATAAGGATCAAATAGGCATATAACAATAGTATAAAAAAAAAAAAATCTTCAAGGTCGGTACAAGTTCTAGAACAAAACCTTCACAAAAGAACATCATAAAATTTGTCAAATGTCTTTATATAGGGCAAATGTCCCACGTTATATTTTCTTGGGGGGTCTAAACTTTTGTTTATGTCTGGTGTGTGACTTAAAAGCTGTCGGGGAGCACTGTAGTGGAGTTGAACAGTTGTGAAAGTGTGACATGATGGATGCTCGGGCCCAGTGTTGTGGAAAACGTGATTCCACTTCACACCTAATGGACTGGCAAGCCATCTCCTTCTGCTAGAGATTCCAAAGGAAAGGCCAAGACGTTTGGCAAGGCTGACAACACCGCTGACAACAAATTAAAGTTTCACTATCTGTCTCCACTGACAGTGGAGACGAACACACCTTTCATGATGAATACCACACGTCTTAAAGGGTTGAAATCCAAATCCAATCCTGTGGTTGCCAAAATTTGAATCCCAACGTTATATTAAATTTTGCAAGAGCGACTTACCTATTCAGCAAATACCTTATCTTCTCTTTGGGAAGGATGAGTCTCAAACATATATATATATATATATATATATATATATATATATATATATATATCATCGCTGCGCAGTTAGCTTTACACAACACCACATGGACAAAATATAGGAAGAAAAAAAAGATAGGAAAAACTGTTTGACAAAACACAATGCGGCTTCTGACCTTTTCTTGGGGCTCTCCAAGCCTGGGTATTTAGGCATCAAAAACATAGGAAAAAAACACCGGGCAAACAGGTAGACTGACCTGATCTGACCTCTCTAGTAATGGGATGACTTTGATATTCCCTGGGCACACGACACAAGGTACTCAGATTAAAAGCCTTTTATTCACCGTGACCTTTCTCTCGCAGTCTTTCCTCAGAGAAATCTTCCCTCCTTCGACTGCCATTCCAGTGACAGGCCATCCCCACCAAAACAAAAGGCCAAGTGGAATGGTGACACAAAGTCAATATGGGAGACCTGTTGATGTTTGAGCACATTACAGTGTAACCTCGGTTGGAAAGATGGTCGAAGCTGATTAATCGCCATTGCTCTGCGTCTTATGAACAAAAAGTAGATTCAATTTAGATGTCAAATCGGTACATTTTGTATCTGAAGATTTTAAGTTAACATTGACAGTCATTTATTTCTGGGTTCAGTTTAAACCTGTACTTCATCATCCAGGGCTCTGTGGTTGATGCGACGCACCGTGACACCTACCTGATTGGGGTCCAGTCTCCATCTTTGTCACAAACATCGGCCATTATCACCTTCTCCTTGTGGACGTGACCGCCCGCCCTCAATATGTCATGTCTGTGGGTGGACGTGGAATTGATGGATTCCTTAATCGCATATTGTGACAGTTTACGCTGCTGCTACAACTCCCGTGAAATTTTGACAGCCCACCTATGTCAAAGGTGCGTATGAGACGTGTAGTTGATGCAGAAGGGGAAAAAAGTAACAGCCATGTTCATGTCTCTGGAAAGTTGTAACTACTAAACTATTTTCATAATTATCAAGCCAAGAAACCTGGTACAATAGTGTAGTGCAGTGCAGTCCAGCAGTGTGTATTTTTAATACATTTTAGACCTAACTAGTGCTTGTCAATTCAATGTTGAGAAGCACATGGTCTTATGCACCATCTGCTCTGTTCTTTTACTTTACATTATTTATGAATATCTCGCATTAAGTTGGCTTGCATTTGATTGGCACCTCGCAGATGGGTAGCTGTGCTTATAACTGCATTGATCCCCAGCTCAGTACACAACCAGAGCATATTAAAATATAATGACTGATGACAGTTGTGTTTTTACAATGCATGTGTTTATCGCAACAATTGCATATCGGTAAAACACAGTCAATACATTACAGTTCAAGATGGATTGATTTATTTTTTTATTTTTTTTAAAGTTGAGTGAATTTACAGATTTACATTTTCTGGCTTTTGTTTAAAACAGCCTGAACTCTCCCCTACGCTGGCATTAAAAAAGATTCCAAACAACATTACGTTCCCTTTTCTATAATACATATCGAGAAGTGCCTCAGCAGGACTTAAATGCCAAGTATTAGTCCGCAAAACAACCCTCTCACAAACACAAAAAATTATTCTCTCATGCAAACACACGTTTGTATGGCTATGTTTGTGAGGACATTCATTGACACAATGCATCCCCTAGCCCCTAATCTTAACCATCTCAACTAATTAACCATAACCCTTACCCTAACCATAACCTAATTGTAACCTTTGTTATCCTTTATCCTAAAACCGAGTCTTAAATGTCCTCACTTGGCATAAAACTGAAGCTAGTCCTCAGAAAGACAGCTGTACAAGCGCACACACAAGCATATTTCCTCTCTCCTTGGTGTATGTTCAAAATACAATCACAATAATTAGATTTGTTTGCACATTAACATGTATGTTGTTCTCTTAATTCATTATGGTTTGTGCATTTGGCTGGAGGCTCTGTCTGTCATTGTCCAATTTGTCCGTGCCACCCGCTAGTAACTTTATCTCTCAGTCCAGCTTTCTATCCACTGTGGCCAAGTCCTCTCTTCCCTCTCCCCACAAAAACTGTCCTCTTTGCACAAGGCCCCCTCATTCATTCTAATTAAGCCAACTGAAACTAAATAGCAGAAGCTTTGTTTACAAGTGGCTAGCTGCGCTCAGCATTCGCTGCACGGAGGCACTTGTCTTTACAGCCAGTCAGGGGTTTATCTAGAGCTACACTTACTGCTTACGCTAATTTACATTTGTGTTTTTCCTTTTCACTTTATTTCCATATCTGACACTGTGCGGCTAGGCTGCTTTCACACAAGAAATTTATCAATCGCTTTTAAGCTGCAGCTAACACAAGCTGCTTCGGTGCTAAAAAAACACGGGCATGCACGGAGTTACTGAATGGTGATGCAATAACTTCATCAGCAGGGAAAAACAGGATTGCCCGGCGAGGTCAAATAACAGTTTAGGCCTTAGGAAAATAAGCAAAATAACATAAGTGAAGTAAAAACATCCAATTCTGAAATTCTCCCCAATAACTTTATAGTTGAGAGGTGTACTTTGATCAAGTAAGAGAAGTATTACAAAGGGAAATGTTTGATGAGAGGGAAGGATATCATTAGATTTCATTATGACAGCAAGAAACAACTGTTCACTCCTCAGCAGTTAAATTGTGCCAAGGCCTAACTGTTCCTGGCATTCAAGCACCATTAGGCAGTGGTGCATACCTGCAATTAGCAGAAAATATATTTATATGTTCAATTGTTAAAAAAAAAAAACAAGAAAAAACTTAATTAGCTGCTCTCTGCCAAAAAGATTTTTGTCCAATGTTTTCTTAGGTTCAACTGACTCTGAATTTCATCAAGATGTGATCTTTATCCATATTTTTTCTTGTGGGTGTATACAGACTTGAAGTTCATGCATCCATTTTGTGTGTGTTTCCAATATGTCATGTTTCTGGTATGATTTAAGGCAGTGACATGTGGCACTGAGCAACTATTGTTGAAAACTCACAAGGTGTCAAATTGTAATCATGACAAATCTACGTGACTTTCACATCACACTGCAAATGGTATAGGTTTTACACTAAAGGGTTCACAAGTCATATTTCCTGATGGTTTCAGAAATGCTGGAGGCTGTGTACTGTAAGTTGTATAGTGTATATGTAATTTAAAGAAAAAAAATGTATGACCTCTTAGGTAAAGGCTGATTGCCTCCTTTCATTTTGCCTTTGTCCACATTCCTCCTTTGGCTCCGGCAGTTGCAGAACTTTTGGCCAATTTCACCACTTGAATGTGGAGCATTTTTACTATTCCACTGGAAGGCACAACTCTATATACCAGTGCCTGAAAGAAAAGGGGGGCGGCGGCACAGTGGTGTGGTGGTGAGAAAGGCCAATAGCTGCTTGGGTTCTCTCCAGGTACTCTGGCTTCCTCCCACCATCCACCATCCTTGCTAGCTGGTTCTAAATTGGCTGTAGGTGTGAGTGTGGTTGTCTGTCTCTCTGTGTTAGCCCTGCGATAGACTGGCGACCTGTCCTCTTGCCCAGTGACAGCTGGGATAGGCTCTAGCCCCATGCGACCCTCCATGAGAACAGGCAGATACAGAAAATGAAAGTAAAGGTTTGTGGGTCTGCCATTCTTTGATATGAATCAAATTTGAGTAGTCATATACTAGGAGTAAGGAGTTATTTACCCCATCATTGCAGAGGCACAACACTTAAGTAGTTTCGGCCCAGAGACCCACTCCCGCAACAAAGCCTTTTAGTTTACATTCAGGTTTGGTTCAGCGCTCCTGTGGGAACACACAGCCTACACAGTATAATTTGCTATAGTGCATGCTAAATTGGCCCTATAACATCAGAACAATTGTGCAGAGATAACGTGTTCAATAGTGTGCAGGGTTGGAGACAGTCATGGTGAGCCAGCTACATGACTGACGAGTGCGTACATCCTGTTCATATCCTGGTACGCATGTGGGTTTTATTGTATTTGTTATACGCCATCTGTATGACGTGATGCTGCTTTGTGAGATATGATTGACTGTGCTGGGTCTGAGCTGAACATCCATCCTTCCTCCACCCAAGACAACACGGGATCAATAAACTAGCCAGTTTCAGGGGTGTCTGAGTTTCATTGTATACAATTTAGTTACACATGATGGGTAGAAACAAGCCCTCAGCGGTGCACTTTGTACGTCTTACCTTGCTCAGCCTGTTCTCGGTGAAAGTGGTAAATGAAAAGTGCTCTCTGATAGACCAGCTTCAGCAGTTAAAGGAGAGAGCAACAGGATGAGAAAACTATAATCTGTTGCGGCAGTAAGCAGAGAGCCAAACCAGAAGCGAAATAAAACCCAATACCTGTAAAGCATTTAGCTGTGGCCAATTACACATCAGCTGGATCACCGGGTGAGAGTAAAACATCTTCAGTACCCGCTGTGTTACTCCTAGAGTTGATTTTTAAAGGAAAGACATGGGACAGGGAAAGGAAAGACTCTGAAAACGGAGGCAGGGTGGAGTTTGTAGAACAGAAGTCTCAGATTTATGCGACAATGTGGCATTTCCTACGAAAAATGCACCCAGTGCAATACAAAAAGTGTACTGTCAGCTTATGCTCGAGCCTGGTGGTCAGCAAGCTAGCAAACTGTGCTCCAGGGCATGAAGGTGCAACTCTTCCTAAGATCATGATTACCAAAGCAACCATTACAGGAAAAGACTACAATAAGTGAGATTTCTCCTAAAATTAACCTCAGTCCAAGTATCAGGTGGAAGAAAATTTTCGAAAGTTATAAGACACGCAACCTTTTCCCAGTCCAGCTTGTATCGATTCAGTCAATACATTTAACAGCCAAGCCTTTGGTCTGTCACCTGAGGTTGTCTGTCAGACCTGCAGCAGTTCAAAATGCATTGCTCCAGGCACCATGTCTGGGTATCTAATTTGAAGAAGAATTCAGCCGGTGCATCCCTGACAACCTGGCAAATTTTGTTTTAGATGCAAGGGTATGTGGAGGTAAAACTTCTGGAGGAGTGGGACCTGTGCTGTAGTTCACTCACATCCAGGTGAGGCTGTTCAAACTCGACAGCTAGGGTTGATGTGCACTGGACTAGTGGTTCAGAGATGATTGGTCTCAACAAAGAAAATGGGCCGAAAATATAAGTTTTTTTTGCAGCAGAAAGAGCAAGCGTGTGGCTGTGGGTACGTAGGAAGCATGCTAGCTGGGGAGCTCGCTAAAGGTAAGGCCGGCAGCGTAACTTTAGTGTTTGCGAATCATGGTAGATTTGGTCAATTGGTTCGTGATTCAGTCTGCGTCGACGTATCGGGTACGTTTGTTACATAAAAGGGCTAGGCTTAGATTAGTTGTTAGTCACTGAATGGTGAGAAAAATGGGGTTGTGCAGTGTCATCGTGGATGGGGGGGGGGGGTGACTCCAGGACGCTGGAATTCACTGTTAAGCCTTCTTGAGGTGTCGCGGGCCTAACTTAACAAAACATCGGTGAAGGGAGGTGCCCACTTGAAAACCCCAATGACACGCTGCATACTGCTGTTGACTAGGCCAGGTATCTGTCTTCATGTTGGTTGGTAGCAATATTTCTTTGTTTGGTTAGCTGTTGAGCGGGCCATACAAGCCAGCAGCATTTGGTTAGCTTATATTTGGTTTGAATTGTCCACTGTCTGCTGCTCTGTGGGCTATACAAGCCAGCAGCATTTACTTTATTTTTTTTATTTAGATTGTAGGCTTAATCGTCATATCTCATGACTGTAGGTTTGTTAGGGTTTCTCAGTTGGACAGGGCCTCTAAATGCGTTTTGGCTGGGATCTTGGCACAAGGGATTGTAACATCTAATCCTGTGTATTAACGAATGTTACATAATTTTGGTTGCTGAGTTTCCTGTCGCCGACCACGAAAGCCCCTGGTTTGCATCCGCATTGCCCTCAACTACCCATGCTTTTCAACTTGAAGGAATCAAACAGCCTCAGCAGAGAGGTGGTGTGTATCAATTATAGGAATATTAAATCACAGAAAAGTGCCTTTTAAGTGATATCATTTAAGGCCAAATAAAGCACTTACTACAGCACCCCAATAAAAAATTAAAAAAAAAATAAAAAGATGGGTAGTTTGCCCACTTACTGTACGCTGAATTGATTTGTTAGATTTTGACGGTGCAAGTTAATGAGATATGCCTGGGTGTGCTGGGTCGGAGGTGACCATCCATCATTCCTCTTTCACACAACAGCATCTGGAACTGTATTACCTACCTGGGTTGCATACATGTTGCCCTCCAAATAATGAAAAAAATGCATCCAAAGTGCATCCAAATTCTACTTTTTGATGTTCTACTTTTTTCTTTTTTTTTTTTCTTTTTTTTTTTTTAGCAATAAACCAAATTATATATAGTGGCAAATTATTAAACCTACTCATCTCTTTGCTAAAAATGACCATGTAATACAGGCTGTTTTGATTACCACATTTACATTATTATGTTGCCAGGCTATGACGCATTGACATGTGTCTAGTAGTCATTTGCATGTAGCGGAGGAAGTTGCAGAGCGAAATGAGCAAACATAAAAGAAGAGAAAGCTGTGCTGCATCACCCCCGAGGTGTTTCAGCCAAACATCAACTTCAGAGGTGTCTGCATTTTGAAGGAAGGGGATTGCTTCAAGCACACTGCACTGCCTATAAGTTAGAGGATTACCTTGGACCGGGCTGTGGATACCCAGTGAGGTGTGGGGGGAAAGTATATGGGTGCTTGTGAGGGAGTGAATGCCTGAGTGTGGCTGAGAGATGAGGAGAAAGTCTGAGCCTGTACACAGTCTTGAAGAGTGTAAACAACCTTGTGTGCAGCACAGCGCCTCGGGGTGTGAAAGTCTCAGGGAGAGACGGCTTACTCCGAGTAGCTTCAGTTATGCTCAGATGTCGCTTCCAGAATTCAACATGCCTCTAAGGCGTTATGGGCTCCATGTCAGGATCAGTCACAGATTTGTTAACGTGATTCTGAGAAAAGCATTTAAATATAGATACATGACGATGTGAAAATCAAACGTGTTAAGTCCAGATCAGATCCTTTTGCCATCTGTGGCCAAGATGTGTCTTTTATAAAAGCAGCAGCATGATGTAGCAGTCTGAGCTTTCATTACTCCTGACTGCAAGGCTTCATGACTTCATTATTGATTCATTAATATTTCTCAGCAAATTTGCTTTGTGCCCTGCTTCCCAAGAATCGTCTTCTTCTGCCCAGACAATGCAGCCTGTGCACACGCAGGAAAACAAAAAATACTGCACCATCTGGTGGCGTCCAAAGGAAATCCATTCATCATGGTAATTAAATGGAGTGGGACTTTTCCCTTCAGCCACTCATTATGCAGCGCTACCAGCAGATTTAACACCATATTGAAAGCAACACTGGAATAGTTTATCTTTTTTTAATTTTATTGTGGTCACTGGTCACCTCTTCACAATTGACTAGTCAAGTACTAAGGCAGTGCTCGGGGACATCCAATCAAACACATGACCTTTCATTACCATATTAGGCTTCTATTGCCTTTGATTCCTTTTCCCTCTACTTGCTCTGTGTATTTTCAGCTTTTGTGTGCATGATGCTCTTTGTAAACTTGTTTCTAAACGCTTCAAATATGTATTTGACAGAAAATTACTCCAAGTGATTTTATTTTTAGCGCATTTATAATGGGAATTAAGCCCCAAAGCATAAGAATCCAAACCGGATAATAAAGTTATTTCTTTCATTAGTCAAGTCATTGCTCTTCAAAGAGACACTGGGCATTTATTTCCTCCTCTTTTATGTCTTCTGTTATATATATTTTATTATTTATTCAACACTACCACATCATTTGCTTGCATTTTTCTCCCAGGCAATATTTGTACAAGCTCATTTTTACAAGATTCCCTTTTCTTTTCCCTCCCGTCTGTCTCTTGTGTATTTTTTATTTCCTATGCTGGAATTGCTAAATAGCTGACAGAAGATCAAGAGGTTACGCTACACTTTTCATCACCTTATGATGAATGTCGATGGCAAAATTACTTTGTCTATGAGCTAACACTCCTACCTTATGTCCTACTACTTCATATTGAATAAGATGTTTGTTTGTTTGTTTGTTTTTTTATTGCAATTGTGCAGTGATCTCAGTTCAGTTGAGGCTAAGAGCAAACTGAGACCATTAACAGTTGCCATCTACAGTGCATTACTTATTAAACTCATTTTAAATGACAGAACGAGAAGTAATGATCTGCTGCTAAACATTAATTGTGTTACTGACTCTGCTGCCCTTGAGAGCCTAGCCTAGCAACACACTATGATGTATACAGCTGGTAAGCAACTCCTTGGCAACAATACATTTTTTTTTCTTCCTGTAAATGTATTCTTATAGCTTAAAATATTAAACGCAGAGAATACATGATGCTGTCGAGAAAAGGGAAAACCTTTCTCTCTTACCTACTCATGCCTTCATTTCATAGAAAAGGAGCTGTGACTACTGCCGAGAGGCCGTTGCGGCGCGCTTTATGCATAGATAACACATTTCACCGGGCACAGTTTTGCTGGAAAGAGCAGATTTGTCCACACAGAGGCGCGCACACAAAAAGAAGAAAAAAACAAAAAACGACATACACGTTCAACTAAATGTGTCCTGCTCAGGGCCAAATGGTTCCATGGTCATATCTGGAGATGAAGCTCGTCCATAAACATGTATTGTGTGCTTTGGCTCCTGTCCCGAATACACTGAATTTCTGTGTAAAAAGGAAGACTTGAGAACTAAGGAAAGGACACAGATGGAGGAGGGGAAAAAACACTGTTGTATTCTTTATCTCATCTAACAATAAAGGTTATATGACTCACAACATCATTAGATAATGATGTTTTTTGATTATTTAAGTTCATTGTGTCTCAAGCTGTGCTGAATCAGAAAAGGATGACGTGGAAAAAAATAAAATAATACTGGTGGACGTGCATTGACTTGGATATCTCACTTACTGTAAGTACAATTTTAATGGTTCCTGAGCTGTCTTTCAATCTTCCATCAGTGTATCATTAGTGCTACCTGATAATATATAGGTGATAATAAGACAAGTAGGTGCTTTTGCAAAAGTTTAACTGCATACGAAACCTTGTGATTTGGAGTTCCATCCTTGCAGCGGAAAGGCTGTCGGAAATTCTTGTGATCCAGGTTTTAAATCTTGTTTGCTGTAGTGTCGGCTACACAGACGGCTGCTTGCTTATGACACACCATCGGGATTTAATGTGTTCAGACGGCGGTAAGCTGCGAAATTCCCTCTTATTAGGATTAAGACAAACCATACACCGATCAGGCATAACATTATGTCCACCTTCCTAATATTGTGTACGTCTCCCTTTTGCCTCCAAAACGGTCAGTAAACAGAGAATGGACATGGGCCTTCTGAGGGTGTCCTGTAGTGTCTGGCAACATAATGTTGTTGGGACTTTGGGTCCTGTGGGTTGAGTGGAGGAGCCTCTGTGGATCATCCCACAGATACTTGATCAGTTTGGGATCTAGGGAATCTGGAGGCCAGGTCAACACCTTGCGCTGTTCATGTTTTGTTTGAGTTGTTCCTAAAGAATTTTTGTGTGTGCCTGTGCCAGGCTGCATCCTGCTGGGGATGGCTGCTGCCATCAAGGAGTGTATAGCACTATTGCTGTCTCATATTGGTATAGGTTTATCCACTACAGTGCCATAAGTGTGTGAGAAACGCACCAGAAAGCACAACTAAAGTTTGTCAAATTCATTTTTATTCATTTAAGATAATTTTATTTCTCAGAGACAACATAGAAATGAATACGTTGAGCACTATCTCAACAAATGAGGGGGCCCCATTTGAAATGGTAAAAGGCTGCCCACGTTAGCACAAATATAACACTGCGTCTTATACTGAAGGAAAAACAAAAGCAGACATTTTGACACGTTGTTACCACTTCTGAGTTATTGGTCAAATGCAGAATTCGGACAGGGAGCCTGGAGGAAGAATCTGCTCACATAAACGCAGTTTCTATTGTACACCCATACTGTGTGCATGCACACACAGGCAGACACACATATTTTGTAGAGAGTCTGAGGAGGAGGAAGGTGTTGTCAGAGGTAACGAACAGATCCGCAGGGTTAACAAGTGGATTAACTGACAGCCTGTCTGATTTTACTGTCAGTGCTCAGACAGTCACGGTGGCTGGTTTAACACAGGTGCAGAATACCTGACATTTATATATAATATATATATATTTAACAAAAAAAAAGAATACGTCTAATACTGCAACCGCAACCTAAAATTAAACTAAAAAAAAGTTTCCACTAATCGCTTCATTTTTACTGTTTCAAGTGGGGAATTTATTCAGATAACTGCCAGAACAGTGTTGAATATTTCACTGGGATGCTACTGTGTGGTGAGACATCCTGCCTTCAGAATTCAGAATGCACTTCCCCATCACACCCACTGAAGATAGTACAATGAACACAATACAATGTCAGGATGTCAGCTCGTGGAGACATGCCTTGTTTTTTTTTTTCTGGTCTGCAGGGGAATCTTCGGCGGAGGGCAAAAGTCAAACGGCAAAACCGATAAAACCAAATGTGCCGCCTCTCGACATGATGTGTCACGCACTGATACAGGCTTAAGTTTCGGTGCTTTTGCAGAGTGTTAAAAACAAAATCGCTATACAAAACGTTGTGCATTCGATTAAGTGCCTTAATTAGGAATTGTCCCAGTTCTTCAAATACATAAAAAAAAGAACAAATCAGGTTAAGACATGGTTCAAAGTTAAGAATATCATACAACAGCTCCAAAAAACAAAATTTAAAAAATGATAAAAATGACATATAGACATTACATACAAGTTTACCTCATCATATTGCACAAACACTCAAGTGGCTATTTGTACTGGCCCTCATGGATCTGTCTCCACAAGAAAAGAAATTAAAAAAGGGACAGGGGATACGCTACAAGGCTCGCATACAGTGAGGAGACGAATGCAGTTGGTTTGGAACATTTTGGAGATTAAGTCTCAAGTTATTTTAAGAATCCAAATGAGCAGGTGAATAACTATTTGAAATGTGAATATACATATCTATATATGGAAAAGTATCACGAGTATATAAAGAGAAGTTTTATGTCGATGCTATGTTCTATACATTCAAACTGATCTCTTTGCTGCTGCTTACGTGGACCACAGGACTTGACGTGTGATGCTGTAGGAGTATTTTTAAAGAGGTAAAATTAAAAAAAAAAAAAAAAAAAAAAAAAAAAAAGTGGCAATAACAATATTAAACATTTACATTTTGTACATTTGAAATACAAAAGCGGGTTCACGGATCAACCGTCACTCTACGGTCGTAGCCCTCCTGGAAGTCCCCGTAATGCAACGATGCAGCTTATGTCTAGCATTAGCACTGCCACGGCTGATGCAGCCTATCAAACGTAGAAAGCGGAAGGTGACTTCCCAGTTTCAATAAACGGATCTCTTTTTGAAATGCGTTACCATGTATTTCCACATGTCGAGCGACAAATGGAAATTAAAGTCTGATTGGAATTTTGATGGAGTAAAAGCATAACTACGTGTACTGTGGCTGTTACTACAGTAAAAACCGTAGTATAATCTATAGTAACGGCACTAGCAGGTCCAAATGGGCTGTATTCAGAGCTGACTTTAAAATACTCAAATTAAACGGAGGTAGATTTATTTTCAGGATTTAGATATAGATACATTCAAACCCTTTAATTCAAAACACACTTGTGCCTTTAAATTTCACAGATATCATTCAGCTTAAATACTCACTAATCACCACACTAATCTTTTCTGTGCTTATACTTCCCCTTAGCCTGTGTTGATCTAAAACAATCATTTCGAAAATTGCTGTGATGGAGAAACAACCGGAAATGGTAAAGCAGTAATACGCCACTGCCAGGCTGGATCTAATTTCAAGTCTTAAGTCTACCATAAACAATCTAGATGTACAATAACAATCAATCAATGCAATATTTAAAGGATTTTCCACAAATCTTAAATTTATGGTGGAAAAATTGTGAAGGCATCGGTGAAGGACTTATTAGCAGTTCTGGTGAGACTGGGTATTGTGCAAAAGGAAAAGTACTGGAATTCAACCTCTTGATAGACTATTTTTGGGAAACTCCACCCTGTGGTCTTCACTGTATGAGTGGAGCTCAAGTCCATTTATAAGTCTGAAAACGGATGTGCAGAGTTTTGGTACAAGCTCCTCGCTGTGGGCTCATTACTCAGCTCTGAATACAGCCATACATCTCTGCATGTGGCACCGCACATTGCAAAAGTGACGATGAACTCGCATAAAGTGTTTTTTTTCTCCTTAATGGTTATAATTTATTGCTACCTTTGGGCCATAAATAATGTTTTAGATTGGCTTTGTTATAGTCGGTAAATGAAGCACATTTCTTTGTAATTTCCAATTAACACAGGGCACTGGGCTACACATATTGAATAAGCATGAAAATTGCACCATAACTTTGTTTTGTGAGCTGCTAAAGACCAAGAGGGTCAATAAAAGGTTAACCTAAAGTGACACAGAATTTTTTAAAAAGAGAAACACAAAACGGTCATTTCAGAAGAGAAATCTAGTTAAGCTTAAACTTAGCCCCAGACTTCCAAATAATAATAGGAGGTAGATGTTAACAATTAACCTCAAACTCCAATTAAGACCTCTTGAAGAAAGCATTTCATTGAGTGGTTTGAGATCCTAACATGGACATCTATTTATTTATTTTTCAGTCCCCAAGTTGTTGTTCACAGGTTTTTGGATTGACCTAGCCAATGGCCCTTCATGTTTTTATAGCTTAGATGTTGAATGCAAAAACAGCTTTTCATCTGTTTTTCAAAGTCGGTCTTTTGACTGGTTTGTCTCCTGTCTAACTATTGTGCTGCCATCACGCAAGCACAATTCATTGAAAGGAATGCAGCGAATTTCCTGTTAGCTCTTGGGGGGATATGGTTTGTTTTTCCTGGAGCCGATTTTTTTTTTTTTCCCTTTCTCTTGCCCTCTTTAACTTCCTTTCTAAGAGCTTGACTTTATAGAGAGGCTGCAACGGTGAGCATCAGAAGCCACTGATAAGACTTTGGTTTCCTGTCATCCAGACCTCCCAATTACAAACTCCCAAATCACATCCATTTCGGACGTGGTATGTCAAAGACATGGGTTGTGCTTTTTGAATAAGAATTTAAATGGGGGGAAAGGGATGGGGGGGTCGGGGGGCTGGTGTTTGAGCCTTAATAAAGAAAGCACAAAACCCATATAGGTGACTTTGAAGGGAGATGGTGGTCCTGGTGGTGGAAAATATCCTAATCTCATGCCATGCTGCTGGTCGGTGTGCTTTGGGTGCTTCCAATGCTAGCGTTGGCGCTGCTGTTCTCGGAGGGGGAAGGGTTGGTGGAAACGGGTTGTCGCTTAGCCCGTGAGCATGGACACCCTAAAGAAAGACGATAAAAACCGATGAGAAACTGAGGAAGAGGAGGAAAAAAACTGAAAGTAGAAGTTAAATTTCTTACCAGGAAGACTGGCTGCAGTCGACCTCATGTCCAGTCCAGTCGGGTACCCTGAATGAAGCAGAATGAAACCATTTCAGATCCGGATATATGTCGGTTCATAGCTTGATTTAAGCAGAAACGCTGAGCCAAACATTTACCCGTTTTAATTTTGATGAACCACAGTGCTCCAATAAGTAATACGCCAATCAGGAACCCTCCAAAAGCAATGCCCAGGACGGCAGGTAGGCCAAAATCAAAGCATGGTTGAGCTGAAACATGAACATGAAGAAAAAAAACAATGTATGAAAGTTTCAGTTAAACAGCTAACCCAAGTGAAAAGTGACTGTTCCTTTCATTTCAACAACATCATTCCAAAACCTGCAGAGCTTTGAAATGTTCTCCTAATGTGGCGAGCATGCTAAGATATGACGGCGTATTTAATTTACCAAGGGCATGTAAAATATCTTGCACCCAGGGACTAGCGAAAAGATTAAGTTGCTTAATTGGATTACCTCGTTTATCCAGGAATCCTGAAAGCATTTTAAAGACCCACGTTCGACTCTAAATGTTCTTGCTTTCAACAAATTGCCCCGACAGTAGCAGAACTACACTGTCTGATTCACAGGGTCCTTATATTATATCTACATATTTCTGTTTCTGAACTGTTTTTCTTAACTTTGAAGGAAATTTTCATAAACTTAATGTCAGTCCCGCTAGACTGCAACAATATTTATGAGAGGATACAGGAAGTACTTACAAATGGATCATTTTGAATCAGAAAATAAGTTTGTACGGTTAGCAAGGTTGCCTTACTAAATAGCATCTCAAGTTCCTTATTTCGATTAATTCTGCACCGATGATTATAAGTCCCTTAATTGCTCATACGATGAGCAATAAAACAGAAATTTCATTTCGTCTTGCAGAATCAGAGTGTGTTTTCTTCCGGAGGGCCAATACACTTGCCTGTTTCTATAGCTACTGGCAATGTGCTGACACAGAGCTGTGCACAGATCTTTCAGATAAATCCTGCTGCACCTAAGACTACAGCCGTTTTATACGCATGTGTTTTTAACTTGGGTTTGTCCTATGTACCAACAGAAGACATGTATGCACATCAGGAAACAGTTGTGTGGTGACTCATGATCTCTCTCACTAGCTTTAAAATGAAAAGTTTAACCATTAAACGGGACCGTTTCCAAGTCTCACACCTAACCATCCCCTTTTAAATTCATTAACTTGAACACAGGCAACGGGCCCTCGATAAAGAAACGTAATGGCATTATAAAACTTTCCTTCAGCCCCTAAAGTTGGCACTCCATATTGAAGATCTCAAGTGTGTGTGTGTGTGTGTGTATATATATATATATATATATACTCTATAGAAAATATGAGTCTTTACGTTTTTAACAGTAGACCTCAGCCTGACTATACTCTATCATTTCCTCAGTTCCATTATAACGCCGCAAATTTTAATTTACAATCAAGGTTGCCATTTGCGATGTTCTTTGAGCAAGCAGTGTGTCGGCTTGACCTGCGCAATGTGCTCTGCGGCTAACAAACTTAATAGACAACATAAAACTCGGAGCCAGCCGCCATAAAAATACCACTTTCCCTAAAAGCAGCACTGAAAGAAGAGTTAGAGAACATGCAAACACTAAAACTCGCTCAAGCCTTTGACATACAGCACTGTTGTACAAGCACGCCGCGCAAGGCCATCATGCAGTTTTGCTTCGCTCATTGTGCTCATCGAAGCCATGAATGGATTACCTTGAGACAGATGTCAATTCAAAAAGGCTGCACAACAGATCATTGACAGCTCTCCCCCAACCCTCACTCAGATGTCACCTTAAACTCTCGCGACCTCTGACTGTATAAATGAAATATTGATCCACGCTTCTGATTTTTGAAATGAAAAACACGCCAGGTGTTCTTAAATCCAATTCCAGCAGTTTTCAAATAATCTTGATTGAGCTTTTGAGTTAGGAAAGCTATTGTTGTGATCTAACCTCTGGCTGGTTGAGTGTGCGCTGGTATCTGACTGTACGGAATTGATTGCCAAACTGCGGCTCTCCAATACTACATACAGTACATGCATCTTTGGCGGGGGAGGTCTTCTGACAGCCGACACGTTTTTGGACAGTGTGTGCATGCTCTCGTGTGTTGTACATCAAGCACGGTGCGCAAACACATGCTTTCCCTCCTTCCCTACTGTTGCTACCCATAGAGATCCTCCCACAAGAATCCAGAACATTTGGAAGAAAGTAATCTTCACCTTCGCATGAGTTTCTCTCACCTGCTTCTGCTGCCTCCTGCCTCCTGGTGGAACATGCTATGCTAGCTACTACTCTAGGCTTCACACAAAACAGCCCTTCTGCCCTGAGGCATATTAAAGAGAATACAGAAAACAATGGGTGGGTTTTGCAGAAACTTCTCAACGCATTATGTGCATCCAAATAATGGCTGGTCTAATTCCACCTGCAGGGAGCTGAGATGAAACCATTTAATTCTGATGTCAGAACAAACAACATTTAAAATGAACTTCACCCTTTGTGCTATGCAAAGTCTGATATAACACATAGTTAAATTTAAAATATTAACATAACAGAATTTATTTTAATTTCAACAATCCAAAAAAGGAGTCGAATCGAACATGAAGCCGAGCACAGAAACAGTGGCATCTTGTGGCCGTCTGACCTGACTGCATCCCAGACAGCCAACCCTGTTTGTTGGTCTAACAGAAAGGGAATATTCCTTGACCCCGAGAGGCCCAGAAACGCCACCGTGACTTGAGCAGGCTTTCTCCAGAGACCCTTCCTCTGCAATCAGCCACTGCGTGTGTTTGTGTGAGAGGGGCTCTGACTGCAAAACCTGAATAAACAGGAGCAGGAAGCAGACGCTCCAGTGCAGGTGGACAGGAGGGGAGAGACAGCAGGCCTGTGCTGTGACTCCCTGCAGCCCTCTGTATGAAAACTACCAAACAGGAAAGATTACTGAATAGAGCCCTCAGTCCTGCCCAGTGAAGGCTTGCAGCAGAATGCAGTCTGCTAGTCCCGCTGATATACAGTAACCCTTGTATCTCTGATGCTCGCTAATGAACTGAACCGCACTGAACTGAACGCACCAAACAAGCATGTCACTTGAGATCCATTCCAGTGTTTAAGTAGGTCCTTGTCTCCGGGAACAAAAACACATCGCTAATTACGTAACTTGGGGGGGGGGGGGGGAGAGGAAAAAAAATGGCAAAGAAAAGGACAAACAGGAGACAGGAAAGCATGGATGAGTAGTTTAGTCAGCTTCCCCACCACAGACACTGCGACACTGACGTACCGACTTTTATCTTTCTCCTCTGGAAGGAACGGGAGCATAAAGGAAGCTTAAGGCATAAACAAATCCATAATCAGTTTTACAAAGAAACACTATGTGTGCCCACATTTAATCATCCTCCACTTCCTCGTGTCTTTTTAGCTCATAAATTAAATCATCCGAGTGTTCCTAGAAAATGAATCAAATGTGGAGACAATTCTTCGTCTTTTTTTTTTTCTTTTTCTTAAGAATGACATCTTTCCTTCGTTGAGTCAACTGTGTTGATTAGTCCGACAATAGCACAGGGCCCCAGCGCCTGTGTTTGGACAGCAACACAGTCAGACCCCTTGGAAACACAAAGGAATCCACCGTGCCTCCCCCGAGGGCTATTACGTCTGATTGTGGCCACAAGGTCAGCCTGCAGACCTTCCTAAAGGACGAGGGCCCTGCCCCACAACCCCTTACTGGCTTCACCGCATATCCTGAGTTCACTGCTATGACAACCGCCTGAGCAGCATTTGTTGTGCTCTGGAAGCAATAATGGGAAAGAAAATTATAGCAGCGAGCAGCAACAACACTCTGACCAAGCACTAGACTAAAAATTAAGTCCTGAAGGCATAAAAGGTAATTTAAAAGTTTTAGTTTTCCTTGTGAGGGTTCAGGGAGTTTATTGTTAGAATTAAATAGAAGGCATTCATCTTCATAGAAAGGGTTCGTTGTCAAAAAAAAATGAATCATTCTAAACTCGGGGCCTCCATCAGGCCATTGTATGAGGTTTGTTTTGAAAACCGGACTCTAAGAATTTAAATGATCCGCATTTTGGAGTTTAAACTGAACTCACTTGGTGGTTTCGGACACTGCTGAGTGACCTCCAGATTCCTCTTCACTCTTCCGCCTTCGCCACATATCTAGGGAAGTTGTCAAAGAAAACAGCCAAGAGGTCACAACAACAAAAAAAAAAAAGAAATCCACGCTGACGCACAATGAAATAAAGCACGCTACAATATTTTTTTGTAAAGGGGTGAGTCAGAAACGGTTGGCGAATTCCTACCTCGCTGAAGCAAAGATTGACGGTGCACTCGAGTTCCCACGTGGTGGTTGTCGGCTCTTGGAGCTGATCTAAAGAGAAGCTGAGTCGAGCGCTGTTGGGACATGAACTTAAGGAGCAGGTCTCGGGAATGAAGGGCAGCTCTGTCTCTATGGGGCACGAGCCCTTGGAGCGCACTAAGCAGCTGATCACCTTGATGGTCAAGACGATGCCCCCTAGAGTGTGCCCCGAAATCTACAGGAAACGGAGAAAAAAAAAAAAATAAACCTCATCAGAAAAGATAAAAAGGACAAGTCTGTCAAGTGATAAGTGATGCTGAAATGTATGTGACCAATATATTTTTAACAATAAACCTTTTTAAAAGGGAAATTTAACTCATCCATTCTTACACACAGCAGTGACCACCCTGAGAGCAGTCTAGGGGGTGGTTTGATTTACATTCAACCCAAATTTAAAGATAGAGCTGATATGTTTTATCACTGATGTCCACTATAACTTCTTCAAAGTGCTTTCAGTTGATTAATCCACCGTAATCTGTTCTTTTAGCGCTAAAATCTGGGTACCGTGTTTATATAATATTCCACATTTACCCACCAGGAGTGGCCATGTTTAACCAGGAGCTGAGTAACGGGACATTAAATGCAACCGAAAGGGTAATTGGATTCTTACCTCTGCATAAATTCTCTTGTCGCTCTGCACCTTGGTGTTGGGGTCCAGGGGTGAACGGTAGTCCGGGGAGGTGTACAGCTGCATCACCAGAGGCATCTTAGATTGGGGTCTGGTTGTGGTGGTAGGCTCCGTAACGGTGGGAGACATCCCTAAAATTAAAAACACAAAATTAAAAATTGAACATTCACATCGTTGTCACGGTCACTCTGCTTTATTGGCTTTCAGAACTGAAAACCCTCCAAAGTCTCATTCAAATTGCAGAACAGCACAGTTTATGTAGAATAATATAAGGCACTGAGTGGGCAATTTTTAGAGCCTGCTCTTTGGATAAATGTTATGAATGTTTAAAAGTTAAGTTTCATTGTCTTACCTGCAGCGCTGTCTTTATTTCCAAGAACCAGCATAACTGTGGAGTTCTCTGATCTCAGCTCAGTGTACCTGGTGAAAGTGGTGATGCGCAAAGATTCCATAGCCTTCCTTTGCACATCGTGTGCATTGTCGCTGTTGAGTGTTACTAATGGTGGGACTTTGAATGCCATGGCGGCCATCACGACGTCATTGTTAGACTGTAAGGGGAAAAAAAGAGGGGTTCCAATAAATCACATCAGTCTTCTACCTCTAAATAAATCATATCTCATATGTGGTCTCTGGTTTATCTACTGTGTATTTGGGAGCTTACAACAAACGCGACGTGGATTCGACTGATTATTGTCCACGTGGTGCCCTGAGGCCCTCTAAGGAACAAGCTGATCTTCTCCGAGTCCACACGAACTGACACATTGCTGCAATGCACAGAATCAAGTATGACATAAGAAATTTTGCCAAAAAAATTAATAAAAAATAAAAAATGCAATTTGATGTGTGAATATCAATGTTTACCTAATGCTGGAGTTCTCTGGGATGTTTATGATGTGGAGCTCAGCTGCGTTGCTGGGTTTCTGTTGCTGTGGGGAGCAAGATCTGAACCGAGGAACCGCGGGCTCCGTTACAATCTGCATAAAGTGCTTCTGCAATGCATCTTCATTCTCGAGCTTGCAGTCAGGAGAGCCAGCTTTGATTCCTGTAAAACCACAATCATCCATCTTCCATCAGCGTTCGGCCTTAAGAAAAAATGACAACTCTGCAATGCCAATTCCAATTAAAACCTACTTTACATATTAGATTATTTTTTTTTGTATGAGTGTTCGTAACGCTTGGATAAACTATTCCATAGAATAACAATGGGGAGCAACAGCCCAGAAACATTAATACCTCCAGGATCAGCCTAAAAGGAGCACCCTACGCCAGTGGATGGTGGTTTTCAGGTGCAATTTCCTACGATGCCCAAAAAAGCTACGCGTGTTGGGTGGTATCAAAACACTGAAAAGTAGGTTTCCCACAAAACCTCACACGGCATCATCACACCAATTACCATGTACCCAGCATGGTGAGAAACATGTGGAAAACACAACACAGCATTTTGTCACTAAAATAAGTGTTTGGAACAGACCGCGAGGAGAACAGCATTGCTCAACGCTTGTCTGTTGCGCAGACGATGGCATGACACAGATTTGAAATCGCAGTGAGGCGTTCGCGAAACCTGGGGGGACATGCAGATATATTCTGCTCAGTTGCTCTGCAACACTCTCGCGTGTCACTGCACAGACTTTTCAAACGCCTACGACGAGGCCTACGCAAGTTCACCTAACACCCCAGTACAGGCCCAGGGATACAAGCAAATAGCGCTGTACACTGTTTCACAGTAATTCTAATGCCCAAGGGCTATGAGTCAGTTAAAACACTCACTAAAACTACATGTGGCAAGAAAAAAAATAGCTACTTCTTCAGCATTTCAAGCAAGACATTTTTAAATGGAAGAAGTGCAGACAGACAAGGTGATCCGTCATCTGTTATAAGAGTTTATGGACCTGTGGAAGCAGAGGGAATCGTGACAAGAGATTAATTCCTTGAAAATACACCACCATTATTTCAGCTCATTTGTTTTTGAACTTGTGTCAGAAACCCGCTTTGGCTCAGACCGCCTTGAGGAGGCTTTGCTAGGGAAATAATTGCCCTTGCACCGAGCTTCCCGCTGCTACAGCTAATGTCAGTGACCTCTCCATAATATCCTTATGTCCAGCCTTTACTCGGCCGTTAACGTTCCCTTTTAAATGGCAGTGCTTCTGCAAGCATCCGTCTAAAGCATGTCCTCGTATCCGTGACTTCTCCTTCCAAATGTTCTGTCGTACGCGCCGACACGTTGACGAGTCCCCAGCGTTTTATCGAACTGAGGTTTTTGACTGGCTGCTTTTACCACATGGCAAGCTTGTCAGTTGCGTTTAGAATATGTGGCGTTTTGAGACACTTGCAGAGAAAATACTGCAAACAAAATGCACCGATGTTAGTCAGTCATAGAAACCCTGGGCGTGAAAATTAAAATGTTAAAAAAATAAATAAATAAATAAAAAACCTTTCGTCACAGGACAGTGGGTTTCATCAGAAATGTTTTTTATGCACACTTCGGATGAGAGAAGGCTGGTGATGAATATTATCGAGAGAGCTCTGGAAACGGTGCTGCATCCATCCTTGATTACTATACTGCAGACTCTCTCCTGGGTTATGTAAGCTGGAGCTGCATGGTGCTCAGACTGTAATTACTTTGTTCTCTTTAGCACCAAACACTGTTTTTTGTTTTGTTTTTTTTTTAGACCAAACAAATATGCAGATAGTGTATCTTAGATAAAAACCATT
This sequence comes from Chelon labrosus, assembly GCF_963514085.1. Classification (NCBI taxonomy): domain Eukaryota; kingdom Metazoa; phylum Chordata; class Actinopteri; order Mugiliformes; family Mugilidae; genus Chelon; species Chelon labrosus. The sequence continues at coordinate 14,803,869 of NC_140355.1, forward strand.
GTGTCAAGTTTGACAAATCTGAAAGGCTTTCAGGCAGGCAGAAAGTCTGCAGTGCTGCTGCGATCTGATGGAATTCTATTATGTTGTTTCCCAAGTTCATTTCATATGTTCATGTGTCACCAGAACCTGGGATTAACTTGACGCAAGCTGCCAATTACAGCAAACAAGTTTGAGAAAGTGTAAAATCTGTATTAACATAAGCCAGAATGCTACAATGTGGCTCACCTTGTTCTCCTGTTAGCAAGATCGAGTGCAGATCTTGAATGGTGGTGAATGAAGTCACGCCCCCAAATTTTTGTTTCGCCCACACGACCAGCTCGGCATCTTGAGTGGGGATGGGTTCCTTGTGGATATTGCTTATATGTCCAACAGGGTAAAATGAAATTGGGGTGTTAACATCCACCTGAAAAGTAGAACCCAAACCGTAGCAGTTAGTTTAAAGAAGGAACATGAGTCATGATGGCTTTCAGGACCTGGGGAGAGAAAAAAATAAAACAAAACAAAAAACCCTAATTTCTGAGGGACTCAATGGGGAATAGCACTAGCGTATCATAACAAAATATTGGTGAAATGAATGAGTTTCATGGCAGATAAAGCATTATTTAGAGGCTGCATTTCGGTGCCCCATTCACTCCCACTATATGGATATACATGGCACTCTGCTGGATCTAAATATCGCCCGAATGACTCCAAATGACACCAAAGTTATATGGGTGAGAAAATGATCGTATTTTATGCCAGAAATAAGGTCAAGGCTGTAAAAAACGGTAATTCCCCTTTAAAGAGACAGGTGCTAAAACAGAGCAAATTCAGATAGAAGGTGAAAGGGGACGGTGCAGAATGTCTTATCGTAAAAAAATAAATAAATAAAATTAGTTTTCTGAGCATGAAAGTTTGCAAACACATTCTAGAAAACCCCCTAAAATCAGTAACTTTTTTTTTTTTTGTCAGATCAATGTCCGCCCATCCCTCTCATTCTCCTCCCTTTAATTTTTCTTTCTCTCCGCTCCACAACTCTCCCCCTATTCTCTTAGCATGGCCTTGTTAAAAAGAAATGTTTGTTATGGTTAAGTGTCCACGAGTCCAGTTGCACAACCCCGTTGGAGCCAAGGTCTTTCCTTTGCTTCCTGAGTGGGGCCAGGAAATGGGACCTTTTTTAGCTTTGTGCGTCACCGCAGTCGGCTGGAATCTGGCTCCATACAAGGTATAAATATATACATCCATCCCATCGACTAGACACTGCTGTTTCCTCGTCTGGGCCGATAGGAAATAATGGAGTTTACATTAAGCGCGAATGAAGAAGGCAGTGGAAGGAGCTAGGAACAGAGAGCGGAGACTGTCTACAGTAGACGACTTCTACACAGTTAGATATATTAAAAAAAAAAAAAAACGTGCTCGATAAGGAACAATTCAGGAAAGAAAAAGAAAACATGTGCTCCAGTTTTATTTTGGGCTCAGCCTTTAATGAGTTTTTGTCTATGCTGATGTATCCTTCTCCTTCTGTCCTTCATAGGCTGAAGAAGAAAATTAAATACAGTACAAGTGCCACACTTCCGCATATTGTGAACGCCCAGTGATGCTCAAGCGCAGCTAATTTTGCCCTCTTTAGAAGCACAATGAGGTCATCGACCAGAATATTTATAAGAAATCCTCCACGGATAAACACAATACGTGGACGGTGTGATACATACTTACTGGATTCTGACTCAACTGTTCAGCTTCCTTTGTCTCATCTGTGTTTTCATTGCCAACTATATTACTAATCAGATGGACATTCGGATTCAGGGTGAAAACAACACCTTGCGGCATCGTACCAAAATGACGCGAAATGGGGAAAAGTTCCAGAAAGTTGCAGAGATTCGTACCTCATCCTGTTTGCAATTCTCAAGTGTGAGTGTTGTGTAAATGGCAAAAGCCCCTCTCCTGACCCGTCTCGCATGTGTGACTGTAATGCGTGTCGGCTCTTGCGTAACAAAGCGAGACGGGGGAGGAAAAAAGTAAAATTGAAAAAAAAAAAAAAATGGTGAAAGCCGAGTAAGCCCTGGGGAGTCGTCTGTCTTTCCGCATGAATATTTGATTGACGCAGAATCAAAAAATAGTGCGAAGAGTAACTACAGGAAAAGGGGGAGAGGAGGAGGAGGTGGAAATAAAAAGCCAGTCACGACAGAAACAGGCAGACAGGGAAGGCCTCGAAAGCAGGATGGGAAAGAAAAGGGGAAATAACAGTGGTGATCCTTTTAATGATTACAAAGGAATTTAACTCAAGCTACTGGAAGCCTGGAGAAAATCAAACTGACTTCACAGCATGTCTAAGAAGCCTTACTCGTGAGAAAAAAAAAAAACATCTCCGTCTACTGGGGATTTTAAAATTTTAGAATTTCTGACGTCTTCCCCATTAGTCACTGTTTCACCTCATCAATAACCTTTGCAATTAACAAACTGTCAACTAGCAAAGCTTTTAAATAAACATAAAAGGTTGCCCCTGTGTTTTTTGTGTTTCTTTTTTTAAAGAACCTCATACTGTATGTGTATTCAGGCCAGCCGTGGGAGGCCAACAGGAGGTGTGACACCGAGCCAAGCTGTCAAGCCGGTGACGTACTTTCTCAGATGCAGAACAGATGCTGATTCTCTTACGCTGCAATTCGCAGCAAAGCACCATTATCTCCCCCCCCCCCTCTCCCCAGTGATACAGCTCATCCCACAAAAACATCCCGCAGTCACAGGCAATGATGTCCAGGCTCCCGACAGGACATGATACAGGATGCGGTGTCCCCAGTCTGTCAGCATATCACTAACTGTTGACACTGCCATAAACATTTCACCATCGTGATTGGCCGGCAGTGATTTTTTTTTTCCAAATGTAAGCATTTTTTGGCTTGTTATCTATGTCTGGACTTGTTTTCATCAGTATTATAAATCATTCGCATTCATATCGGCGCTTTTTAAGACACAGAGGACAAAAGACGAACTGTAAGCTTTAACGCGATTAAAAAACGACTGTCATTTTCTTGCGTCTAAGAGCTTATCACTTTGCAGCTGGCTGTTCTCAAGGAGACTTTTGCAAACAGTTCAAGATTGCAAACGTGTTAAAGCATATCATTTGAGGTTGTGGAAGGAAATGGCTCCTTTAAGGAAGTCTTCAATCTAAATCAACATCCAGAATGACAGCAAAGTGACATGGGAACACTAAGCACTACATCTATTTGTACTATAGACAGAAACTGACATTAAAAACCTAAATATGTTAATTTTTAAAAGAGGATTTCAGTTTGGTCAGGACATGAAACTATTAAGCGTATCATCGGTAGCACATTTAGAAATAATAGTCCGATTTCAGGCAATATTGTGCGTTTGCATATTCCAGTATAATTCCGGCTTTTTAAAAACGCAGCTCAATGGACGTTTTGTATCCTCCCCGGTTTCAATCCAGAGATATAATCTGGGAACAGTGTATAAAAGTCAGAATCTCCAGTTTTATTGGCACATTAATTTTACAACCGATGCCATCAGCCCCCCTCGTTACTGACCACTCTAAAACTTCTCTCGCCAGTTTTATAGTGTGGATCATAAAAAAAAAAAAAAAAATCTGAAACACAAACTGCCTCTTGCAGAGAAGCCACTGGGGGATATATGCGCAGAAAATCAACACGGTTCACTCTCTGCAAACGGGGCCCACACAGCTGTGTCGTTTTGTATGTAAAACAGCTGGCACTAGACGGGAGCTGAGCACATCTGGAAATATATGGAAATTATATATTATTGGTGCTACTTGTACTGGAGTCCCCACAACCTGATCATTTATCACGATTAGCTGTAAATTGTTCAACAACCTCTTGTAACAATAGCAGGTTGAGAAATGTAGCAGATGCTTGTAAAGATGGCAAAAAAAAAGGGGGGGCTAAAGGGCTTTGCACACATTCAACCATTATGCACCCAGGTAACTAGGCATGAGCCTGAAATTTCATGCAGGAACAACAAAAGACATTACTCACATAAATGTTAATATCTGCAGTGATGCTGAGTGCACCGTAAGAAGTGCCTGACGACGTGAGGATGAGGATCATCGGCCTTGATTTGGTCATCTGGAGAGAAAAAAGTGGATTCTAAAAAGAAGAAAAAAAACAGAAATATTACTCAAAATGTATCACAATGATTAAAACAGAAAACACTGGACATTGGAAATCAGTTAAAATATCAGTTCAAACTGCACATTTGCATATTTGTAGTGCCTTTTATGACGGTGCACATTCAGTAACGCTTAGGCAAGTTAACAGCTTCTGTCAGGAAGCCAAATAGTTTGGAGTTTATAATAGTTTTGCAGGCAGAGGAAGTTTGGAGATGGTGTGAAAGCTCCAGGTGGAACTCTGGGACTGATTAGGGAGACAAAGCAATCAAGTGTTGAAATATTCCCTCACACTGTAAGGCCATATGGGAGCCGCTGTGCTGTCTGTGATGCATTCTCTGGTAAGTGTACCAAACTGAGACTACGCTGTGTCATAGAAACAAAGCAAAAGTAAAGTCAGTGAGATCTGCTTCATGCTTCAACGCTCCGTGGTGTTAATATATCGTTTTAAATTGTGTCATCATACAGCAAAAACCTAAGCAACGCACTGAATACACAACAGCTGTGATAAATCCTTCTTTGGCCTGATTAAATGCACACCATGAAACATATCCAGTGATGAAGTGCAGAGAAATAACCTTTATGGAAGGCACAATTAAAATATAAGATTCACACTTTACTGCAAAGATTAAAAATGAAAAGACATAAATGTGTGATTTAAACATTTCATAAACCGCGACTGAGGAGTCTGGAAAGTCCATCCATCACAAATAAATACAGAACTTACAAAATAACTTGGTATTTATCACGACCTTTTTCACACGGAATCAAAACCCGCCAATATTCCAACTTTGAGACGGTTCCGCGCAAGGCCACTATCCAATTTGCAAACCTCCCCATCTGTCATTAAATTAACAGCCCTCAGGTTGACAGAGTAGGGAGACATTTGCCTGCAGCACCAAGTTTAAAAATAGTTCCGACTGCAGTTTAATTCTCCACAAGTTTGATTCCGTTTCTGTGCTGCGCTGCAAAAAAAAAAAAAAAAAAAAGAATCGGCAGGGGATATATATGACAATTCCTCCTTGTTTTCACAACTATGAAAATGTCAACACATGCTTCTCTACAGAAAAAGCCGTGCCAGTCATTTGAGAAGGGCTCGGAGACGGGCAGGAAGGAAGGTGTCTTTGCTGTCTGTCTTCATATTGACACAGACAATAATGAGGTAATGCAGCTTGGTGCTATTATTACATTTCTATGCGCTGCATGGGGGTAAAATAGTAGCGACCAAATGAAAAAGCTATCAAAATTAATTATTTACCTGATGTGAACTGAAGTATTTTTATATTCTATAGCATTAAAGAGGCCCCATTATGGTTTGGGGGTTTTCCTGTTAATTTTGTATGCTGAGTAGCTTTTGTTCATTTCAAGAGAATCAACTCTCCCAGAGATATGAAATGCTGTGTTTGGGGACCAGTCTTTTCTTCCAATACTTATCTAATATGTAAAACTTGCACAAGGGCCACATACCGATTAGTTTGGCACAATATACTTATAGCCTTCAAATGAACTCCATTAGCTTGTGGTTACAACCACGATTCTTGGCGTGCAAGCGCTAAGTCGGAAGTCGTGAAAACGCAGCTAGAAACCTTCAGGGCAAACATCTGGGCAGCTTAACGCGGCAAATGCAGAGACACAATTAACAGGATGAGCAGGAATATCAACACATCATCCACCTATGCCATGTCGGAAAACCCTCACAAGGTTGCGAATGCCACAAGAGGAAGATGTTCGTATGGTCTTATCTCGTGAACATGGTAAACACGAGCCCATTCAAACGCAGCAGCACAGTTGATCAAAAACAGAGTAGACCAGCTGACCAATCAGAGCAGACCAGGCTTTTCAGGACATCCTTGAAGGAAAACTAACGTTTTTTACAACCTGGACCTTATTTCTGGCATAAAATACTCGTTTACTCACCCATATAACTTTGGTGTCATTTGGAGTCTTTCAGAAGATATTTACATCCAGCGGATCTAAATAGACCCCGGATGATGATAACAGGTAACTCCAGGATCAACGGGGAATAGCACTAGAGTATCATAACAAAATATTGGCGAAATGATCGAGTTTCGCGGCAGAATGCATTATTTAGAGGCTGTTTTTCGGTGCCCCATTCACTCCCACTATATGGATATACGCGGCGCTCCGCTGGATCTAAATATCTTCCGAACGACTCCAAATGACACCACAGTTATATGGGTGAGAAAACGATTGTATTTTGTGCCAGAAATAAGGTCCAGGTTGTAAAAAAACGGAAATTCCCCTTTAAAGAGACAGGAGCTAAAACGGAGCATTTCAGACAGAAGGTGAAAGGGGATGGTGCAGAAATGTCTTATTGTAAAATAAATAAATAAAATTAGTTTTCTGAACATGAAAGCTTGCAAACACATTCTAGAAAACCCACCTAAAATAAAATTACTAACTTGTAAATCAGCATAATATGACCTCTTTAACAACATGGCATCCTGAATTACTCGCGCTCAGAATTACTTTAGCAAACATCATTTTTACACAACTCCACGTAATTCTTCTAACTGGCAACCCACATGCTGTCTCACATATGTCTCAACCCTGTGGTTGTGTGCTATGTATTAAACCCCGTTTACACAATTTAACACATAATGTAATATCTCATTAACCGCATTTCAACTATTGTAACACAATGGCGATGTGATTCGCTAATCACCACCACAGTCACTCTATGAATCAGCCTTAATTACTATGCTCCGCATGTGCGTGGGGTAAAGCTGGTACCGCTGCGTTTTTATGGATGTAAGTGGTGGTGAGCAAACCTTTTCGCTACGGGAAAAACAAGTCTGAGTTCAGAATAGTTTTTATTTTAATATTTTTCAAGAGCGACTTAATTCTAATAAATTGTACTTCTAATTACTTTTACTTTTATAACGGCCCTGAAGATAACTGGGTTTGGAAAAGTGAATGAGTCACGGATTCGCAATCAGCTCCAATTTTATGACTCAATGCATTAGAAATGAACAATAGCCTAACAAAAAGGTTGGAAATATCTCCCCAGTGTGGGGCTTTTGTGCGAAGTTAACATTTATAAGGACAAATTTCTGCTTTTATCAGTCTGTGACGCCTTTTGACACCTTTATTCTGTTATATCCTGTTTATCTGAAGGTAGATTGTTTTCCGATGTAGCCTGTTGGGGAGACAATGAGCATGCTGGGTTGGGGGGGAAAAGTGTGAATCCTTAATAAATATATTTACTTGCTACCTGATGTTGCCAGAGTGTGGTCCAGGCGAATGGTGATGAGTTCAGGCATGAGCTATGGAAATGTTCCGTAAATTGGGTCTAAGGAGACCGCGGACAAACGGCCTATGAGCCAAACAGGTGCACTTACAGAGTGGCTTGCACAGCGAGTGAAATGGACAGAGGGATATGTCATCACATCCACCACCATCAGTGTGTAGTGGGTTTTGCATAATGGTTTCTGCACCTCGTAAATGTGCTTCAGTCGTTTCTTTGGAAAAAACGGCTAAAGGGAGCACTGCAATCCCAGCTGGTCACAATCACTTTTTTTTTTTTTTTTTTTTTATTTTTAATGGCAACAATAAATGTAATTTATTACCAGTATGAAAATAATAAGTTGTCACAAGAACCAAGTAGGAAATCTAAAGCTCGGAGAAGAGAACTCTTTTAATAATATCGCGTACGAAAAAAGGAGGAAAGGGTGTTGAAAATTAATAAGTTGACAGATAAACCTGCAGTATGACAGTTTTCTGGGGCAATGGAGAAGACAACCATGAAATGTGACCTTGTGTCGTATATGTTTTCCATGTGTCTACGCCTATGCATGTGTAATGTGAGTGATGCAGTGACAAAAGGCAAAGGGAGCCACAGGTAATCACATTCTGAGAAGACGCTTGCTTCCCATCTTCTGCCTTCTTATAGTTGTTATAAATAGAGAATAGACAGCCTGGACTGCTGACAGACGAAACGTAAGAAGGAATGAGTAATTACGATAAGACGTGTCTCTGCTTACAACAATTTCATGAAACGGCATCTTCCCAGAAATGCCGCTTATTATAGTTTTTACCTCAAACGGTACGTGCTAATGTTGTAAATGCATGAATGGCATCCCCCCTTTGGAGTTCATTGTGCTCCACGCAGAGATACCTCAGCGATGTTCTTCCTGAAATACTCCTTCCTAATGAGCTTCATTGTTTCTCTGACTGGCTTCGCTTCATCCTTTTCTGACTTTTCATTCTTTCATTTCGACCTCTGACCCTGATCACTCACCTATGCTTCTTTTGTTCCTGTACTTTCAAGATACAATTGTTTTCCTTTTCTGATTTTTTTTTTTTTCTCGAGACCATTTTTTTTGAAGGGGCTTTGCTGATGCAGTTTCCAGTTATTCTTTTGGCTCTCTCCCTTAACTTGAGTTGGCTCCGTTGGTCTAGTCTCGGCCTCGCGCCAAGACCCTGGCTACCAAAGCCAGCATGTGACATCAATGGACCCCGCACAAGCAGCTCCTCCCAGTGAATTCTCCTGGCCTGTGGAGCCCCTTTGATGCTCCCTCCATAATTCTCTATGCGGTCAAACTGTGAGAGTCGAGTGTCCCTGGCAGGTTGTAAATCAGCATGAAAATAAAGGGATGGGGAAGAAGGTGATAAGAAGATTTTAAAGGACAAAGAAAGGGGGAGGCAAGAGCAAACTTCCCTTCTGATGGGACAGTTTGGCAAGAGATGAATATGTTCCCTTTCTTGTGTTAACAAGGAAAAAAAATAAATCGAGACGGTGAAGAACAGATAAGGGGTCTGTGTTAAGAGATCTCGCGTGCACTTTCTTCTTTTCGTGATAAAACATCCACTTGTAGTCCCACCAGGACGGAATATGCAAGCTCTGCACAATTTCTATTGCATCACACAGATCCCAAGCCAAATTCCTTTAGTGAACTCCCACAAACTCAACACTGGGTTCAAGTACTTTATAAGAGATGTTGCACCATTCTAGGAAACTTTTTTCCCATGAAATTGTGTTTTTGCTCCCACGGAGTACAATGTGTCTGGTTTTACTCTTCAAGCCAAATGAAATGACAGAGAAAAAACTCCTTCCTATTATGCTTTAAATCTGTTTTGTCATCAAACTGCACTTTCTTCTCATTTACAGTCCATTAAATGAGTTTAGCAACACTGATGCCAGTGACTCAAATTTTGAGGTAAAGAAAATGGTTGTACAATGTTAGCAATCTTACTCAAAGCCACGCTGCACTACCTCTACCCCGTCTAGCTATTCGGAGGGTTTCGTCAGCTGTCATGAAAGCAGAGTTTTTCATCTGGAGGATCGATAACTTTTCTTGGAAGTTTCCTTGGCTTTATTTCATTCTTCCTGACCACAGACACTTTGAATTCATAGAACCCAGGTTACATTAGTTACTATCGCTTCTCAGCCATAATCCTGTTTGCTGTGGGCTACTTCAGCTTTGTTGCAGTTGGCCCTCTCTTCAACTCTGGCAAACAATCCTTGCTGCTTGATATACCGCACATAGCTACTAATGTGCCAGCATCGGAATGTCATTACAGTAGACCGATTTAAAACTCTGGTATACTGTAAACGGCTTTATTCGGTGCCGATTAATTAACTCGATAAGCACTGTGTGAATCCTTTTGGCAAGGGCTCAAATGTACTTTTCATTTAATTTTCATCACAGTGGTGTAGAGGTTAGCACTGACGCCTCACAGCAAGGGGTTTCTGGGTTTCAAACCCACTGGCCGATTGGGTCCTTTCTGTGCAGAGTTTGGTACCCTCCGTGTGCTGCGGCTTCCTCCCACTGTCCAAAGACACGCTCGTTAGGTTAATTGGTGATTCCAAATTGGCCGTAGGTGTGCATGTGAGCGTAAATGGTTGTCTGTCTCTCTGTGTTAGCCCTGTAATAAGACTGCAGACCTGTCCGGGGTGTACCCCGCCTCTCGGCCAATGACGGCTGGGATAGGCTGTGAACAAAGCTGCTTCTCTAACCACTACAAAGCTCCCCCACTGTAGCTTTAAAATACACCTACAGACTGAGGTACCATTAAAAAGCAACATTGCTAGGACAACCAAATCTCCTAGAACATCACTTTTTGCCACTTCAGTTTACTGGAGAAGGTTTCCCTATATATGACGGTATTCGCTATAGCTTTCCTAGAAGCAGCTAAAAGAGAGGACCTTGGATACGCTTATTAATTTTTGGTGATTGATGGGCAAGCAGGCATTGTATTCCACTATCTTGTGACAGTGCTGTAGCTACACTGCGCACACACTTGCGTCTCTACTCATAATCTCTACCAAATAAGAAAGAATAACCAATGGAGTGAAAAATAAAGGGAGATAATCAATAAAGAGCAGTTGCTTAGTAAAGGTTATGTGAAAATATTACATAAAGAACTCTAAGTGAGAGCAAGCAGCAGAAGCAAACAAACAGAGCCTACTGATAAAGAAATGACTAATGTGAGCTGACCGACAATGTTGGACAGTGAAAAATGGGGTCTGGCTGAGCAATAACAACACATAGTTTTAGGAAATGACACCAAAAAAGTAACTCCAGAAAACTTTTAATCTATAAGTTTGAAAACCAAAATGAGCCAATACACTATCTGCAATTATGTTAAAGTTTGTTTAGCTTTAAAGAAATTCTTCAAACACAAAGCCAGCTGAGTAGAACTGGGTGGTTATGAAGGCCTAAAAAAAAAACTGAACTGTCATGTCTGGAATCTGTTAATGGCTAGCTAGTTATCAGGCTGATAAAAGTCCTACATGGAAAGTGTGTGTTTGTTTACATTTTATAGCGTGGGAAGTTGCTTTGGGGGGCTTATTTATTTCAGAGCCAGAGTAAGTCTTCACATTCTGGCCTGCTGTAAAAATTTACAAGTTGGCCCTTTCTTGTATGATCCATTTATTTAGTGCAGCATATATTTATTGTGGAAGTGGTATGCACCTGTGACATTGGTCAAATCAATGTGGCAATGCTTTTTCACAGCTTGAGCGATAGCGGTTAAATACATTTTTGCAAGAACTGCACACAGGATTTGAAGTAAGCTCTTGGAGTTTATCAGTTTATCAGTGAAAGTCGTACCACACAGTTGACATACTGTACATCTGGAAGTGTATTTGTGGAGCTTTCCTTTGCAGGGAACCCGCCTTTTTAATAACATTAAATGTTCCAAAACAAGTTTACCCCCAGCACTACTTTGCAGGGCCATAATTTCATCATCTGGGGTTTGGTGTTGCCCAAGGCGATTGTGATTCGTTTAAAGACATGTACATGCCAGAGAGTTGCACTGTTGCTCAGCTGCATTACTCTTTCTTTTTTCCTCTGCTGCCTGCCTGTACTTTCTCTGATAAATGAAAAAGTGGAACGAACTAATTTCTTGTTGTGTAATTATTAACCTGTCATTTTCTCTTGCTCGCTGAGCATAAGTGTTTTGTTCCCTGTCTTTAGCTCATAACCCAATCACTTGCCTACCCAGGGCTGAGGTAGCTTAAATACAAAGCTTAAATACAAATAAGCAACTACTCCCAATCGTCTAAGAGCACATTAAATAAATATAATTGGATAGAAGTGTATCTGGTTAAGCAAATATTGTCATTGTACCACTGGAGTACCACAAGGCTCCACACTCGGGCCATTGTTATTCAGTTTATTTCAAGTCTACTTTTGGGTTCAAAGAATACCTGACCATAAAGGATGTACCATTCACTGAAATGACAACAATGCTTTCTCTGGAAATAACAAACTAATTTCTGTTGATGTACATATGAAGAAATTATATTTTCTCTCTCTTTGGGAAGTGGCCGAAGCACGAGACCAGTCTATTGTCACTCCATAAATCTTTATGTACAATATTCATGCAAAAGATTATAAGCTTTGTATAATTAGTGAAGTTAAGATGTTAAGATGTTGAACTTTAAGAATTTTAGTTCTGCGTTCAGTTATTCATCTGGTGCTTAATATCTTTTAATTTCGCCTCCACCATTGGAAAGCTTTGCAAAACTCACAAGCTCAAAGAAAATGATCAAAGCTTCAAGGTCAACTGCTAGAGGCGAGAGTAGAATCAGTAAGATGCTCTGCCTTCGCACAATCTGCCTTTTCATTTAAGGCCATTAAGGAATTGAAGAAGCTCCCTCATACTTTGAAAACATGCAGATTTCCACATTTTCCCAGTGTTGCCAAAAAAATGGATTTCAAGAAGCCAGTTGCGTCAAGGTTGGCAGAGCGAGCAAGGAAGAGGAAGGTGGGTGGGTGCATGTGCAGCGATGCATGTATGTCTGTGTGTAGGTGGTGGCGGCAGGATGAGTGAGTAATTATTTATATATTGCATAGTGATGGGTGTTAAATAAATGAATGTTGACAAAAATGTGAAGCAAAAGTTTATGGTTTTAGGGGAACTGAGCGCTGCAAGACTAACTTGGGTAGTTTTAAAACCTGCCCCTACTTATATTTTGTCAGCCTCCGCAGTTGGCTTTACTTAAATGTAATGGTGTGCCACATTGCATGTGATCAGGCAAAGCCTTCAACTGTGTAAAAAGAGTGAAATTCAATTCAGAATTATGCTCCAAACAGATCCCCTGTGCCCGTGTAAGAATGAATGACATATTTCATTATCAGAAAGGTGTGAAATGCAAGGTGAACATGTGTGCGCTGCTTCCTTCTTTTCAGCATGACTGGACTTGACATATCGTCCTGTCAACTAAGAAGTATGATTAATGAGCAGACGATAACATACCCATGTCACACAGTGGCATATTGGATTTGTAGGACAAGCTGCTTGACAGAGAGGATTTTAACTTTATGTACTCGGTTGCAGTTTAGCATTTCAGTTACCATTTATTTTTTTCCATTAAAAATACTGGCGTCGTACCAGCTTAGTGTTTTACATTTTACTCCATGTCGAGCAGATTGTTCACATTTGCACAATTAGTTCAAGCTGCTCAGTATCGTTCGTATAAACTTGACATGCTTACCGCGCCAAAATTCAGGTTAAGGATGTGGACCTCTGCCTTGTCGTCTCTGACAAAGCTGGTCCAGCAGCCAAGGAGCATCTCACTCATGTTCACCCATGGGTCAACTTTAGCATCCACGGGATCGCATGTCTGACTTGACGCTGAAAGAAATCAAATAAAAAATGGGTAAGCGGTGTATATCTTAGTCAATACAGTTAACAGTTTCTGACTTCCAACATTAATGTGGATCTCCTTGTATTCTCAAGTGTCACGTGTCAACAGCCAAGACATGCAAGATTTCAACTCTGTCCATAACAATCCTATCACATTTCTACATGAGCAGCACCTTGAATGTAAACCTGTGTCTGTGAAAGACAAAAAGGAATTATTTAACAGACAGACAGACCCAGCAATCTTAAAGATTCCTTGTCTCCACAGGGCTAAATTTGTTATTAATCATTGTGAAAGCTTTTCCCTGGTTTCAGAGTATGGATGTTAAATGTGTGGATAGGACTACATTGTTTAAAAACGGATCCGTGGTTCACGTTTATCAGACATGCCAGGACACAGGGCTGCAGTCATACATCAAGGCCGCTCACTCTGCTCTCTGAAATGAGCCTGCTGTTTAACCTGGGGATCCACGTCTCTGGAGGCTGAATTAATCGAGCCGGGGCTGTACGGTCATGGGTGAGGTTGAGTATAAATTCCTGGAGTTTGACCTGGGCCGAGTGTGTGTGTGTGTGTGTGTGTTCTATTGTATTAGAACATAATGAATATGCGCGTGTGCATGTTTACTTTAACCTGTCCGAAGTTGCCAGGGGCAAAATATTTTCAAGCAAACTTCCCCTTTCCTCGGGTAGAAAGAACACGGAGGTCAGATGTCTTTCTTTTCCAGCTCAATCAGCTATCTCTTTTCTGTCCAATCTCCAACCCCTTTTGCTGACTTGAGATGAAAGAGTCTGACTGGGGGAATTATGAGAGCTCTATGGTATTACAGTCACAGCCACCATGACTGACTGAGTCTCCAGTCTGGATTTACTTCTCAGGACAAAGCCCACCTTAAATTGGATAGTTCGGTGTTTTTGAAGTAGTGTTGTATGAGGTACTTATCCGTAGTCGGCGGATTCCCTTCGGTGGATGGTGGTTGGCGCGCCCACAGCTTTGTGAAGCAGACGGGAGAACAGGCGCGAAAGCCGAGCAGCGAGCAGCTGGGGACGGGGTCAACACCAAAATGCATTTCAGCCTCCCTAAAGAAAGCCCACCTAAAGGCTATACTTGGAATACTATCACAGCTTCACTGCTGCTATTATACGCTTTCTTCAAAGCCACCAGACTCCATTGAGAAAAACTGTAATTTTACCTCGGAGAACGCGGGAGTTGCTGGTCTACCGCTGTCTCAGCCAGTTAAGTTTGTTTGTGTTACTGTGTGACTTTGGTGTGTTGACACACTATTTCGACTCCAAATGAATGTGTTAAATGCCCAAAGTCGCACAGCGGTAGAGCGGCATCTCCTGGTGGTCCCGGAGGTAAAATACTATTATTGTCAAAGGAATATAGTGGCTTCAGTTGCACAATAGCTTGACAGAAAGTAAAGCGCTGATCATATTGTAAATATAGTGCACAGGTAAACTGACATTGTTTTTTTAGATGTTCTGTTGCTGACCCTGTTCACAGCAGCTACTGCCTGGGTGTGCTAACCACCACTGCACTGACTATGGATAAGTACCTCACACAGCCCCACTTCAAAAGGGCCCAAACTATCCTTTTAACGCACCTTCGCTATGGAATGAGTTCTCATGAGTTCAGTCAGAAATCTGTCCTGCGCCAGAGATAAGCATATAAACTCAATATAATCCATATATGCATGCCTCCATCACCTCCTCCCCCCCCCCCCCCCCCCCCCCCAAACAGCTGCCGTTGAAGCATTTAAGCGAGCAAGTGTGATCCCGTAACAGAGACTCCAAATTTAGTAAGCAAATGCTGCATGACACACCGCTCCACTAACTTTTATGATGCATGTGGTGTGTTTACCCAGGAGGCCACCATCCATCCATCCATCAGGGAAAGGGGGAGACGAGAGAGTAAGAAAGAAAGAGAGGAAGGGGTTAATGGGAACTTTGAGAGACTGGAAGGTTAACCGGATGTGCCTTATTTAGATACAGCACTAATCAAAGGCCTTGGCTGGGGCAATGTCATCGCCGCTCGTGGGGGGGGGGGGGGAGTGGGGGACAGAGCTGGAGATAAAATGGCATGGAAAAGTGATGAATGCGGCAAGACACGGGGAGCGAGAACATGTTACATAATCGGCTCTTTCTCCTGTTTTTGTTCCCCATCCACAATGAAACCCCGAGCCTTTTGTTCACTTCATTTATTTGTTTATTACATCTGTACCCTCACAATGTCATTGATGAAAAGAGAGCTGCTTCTATTCACAAACACACACACACACACACATCAACTCAGGTGCTACTTGACAATTTTGTAAGCGATGCCTCTTTTGTTTGTCCCATAACATCTTTTTTTTTTTTTTAGCCCCTCTTATCTTATTTTTTTTCAAACTGAGGACAACATCTTCTGCTTCTGCTTTTCTTTCAAATCGAGATGGAGAGCAGCGTCCCCCCACCCACCCCCCCTCGCCCCAGAGGTCAAAGCTGGCTTCCTGTTATTTTGGCCCTCTCTGTTAACGTCTGTTGCTCAATATCCACATCCATAAAGTTATTTCTCTCTTGTTCCGCTGTGACAACGTCAACGGCCCATGACTGTCGCCAGAGAGGTCTTGGTATAAATCACACTGACTGCGTAAGAGTGTGTGTGTGTGCCGAAATGCATGTGTCACTAGTCTCCCTTCACCATAGGATAGGAAGAACATTCATTTTTAGCCTCTTGACCCCGGAAATACCAATGGCCTCGCTAAGCGATTTGCTGGTAAATGAGGTATAGAAGAGCCATTCAATTCCCTGTCCTCTTTATCTACTTATATCAGTCCCCTCCATTTCCCATTCCATGAGAAGACATGTTTATGGACGTGGGTGATTCTCTATAGAGATGCTGGGCATCAGGGGTAGAAATCATCGGGGAGGAGGATGGAAAATGGGCCGAACTCGTGAAATAACATTTGCTCTTTAATCTTTAATGCAAATTCCTTAAATTTATGGTAATGGATCAACGCAAATGACCGTGACCATGTAATCGACGCAGACTTACGGTTGAATGTAGTCATAGAAAACTGATGGAAAGCATAGAAAATGAAGAGCAACGAGCGCGCAAGCCAAAATCGATAATGGTCAATTTGGTGTCAGTAAAATAGCCTTAGGTGAAAGCACATTTTTGTGGACTGGGTCAATATCTGTGAGCAATGAATAACAAACTGTATTATACATGTGTCTGAGGCACCCTGGACCCATAAATAACAAGGAAAATAATAATAATAAAAAAAAATCTCCTGTCCAAAGTCCCTTGAAATGTAGAGGTATCTATCTATCTGCTGCTGCTTTCCTGACCCCCGGGTCATTCCAGAAGAAGATAAAAAAAAAAGTCGCTCGGCAAATGACAGACATCCGTTTCCCACATGCGTTCAATTGTGCGCAACGGTGTCCATTTTAGGATATCTCAGCCTGACATGTTCTCACTCATTACGTCCAAAGCCCCACTCTGTCATGTTTCGCTCAACGCGACGCGCTTCGTCTTGTCGCGCTTCACTCAGTTTCTGTCTTCATCCGTCAACTTTAGATGCTTATTGCGGGGAGGCCAGCTGGCGTTAACTTTTCCGCTTTATGCAAATGGTGCGATTGTAATATTTTAGCAAAAGGTCAACTATGCACAGCTGGAGGAGATGGATGCGAAGAGCAATCTCTCGAAGTAGAGCTCAGACTTCCAAAAGAAACGCAGTCCGGGTTGGAGCTCAGCCTGAGATGTACGTGACTGCTTCTTATATTGTTGTATTCGTTCGGTTAACTCTCTTATTTTATAGACTGCGCCGTCCAACAACAGCCCACTAACAGAGTGTCCGCGTGCGCGTCAAAGTGGTATCTTCATTGTTTCCCGATTTAAATTAAAACACTTTGTAAAAATGTAATTAATTCAGGATGCCATCCTGAACCTCTTAAATGAGGTTTCACTGTCCAGGAGGGACCCACATAATTATGGAGAGTGCACTGTAGCTGAACTGAGCCCGGCGCTCAGGCGTTGCTGGAGACTTTGAGGTGATTTATCATTATTAGGACTCAAAGTTGCCCCCACACACTGCTGAGATCCCCATAATGTGAATCTATATGATCTCAAACGTCCATGACGGGACACTGTCGGAACATGCCAGTGGGAGCAAATTCACCACCGTACCTGTACGCAGACTTTCTCTTTGAGATTTTAGCAACGGTGAGACGCTCGCTGGCTGGCAGTTGTTGAAAAATGTAATTAAAGGTAAAAGATGATTCGAAAATCAATAAAACATACTTAATCTGAATTTAAAATAGGCTTGTTTAGCATTTCTCCAGCACGAAATTGATGCCGCACAGTGGATTAGCATCGGCCACTGCCATCGTCTTATTTGCAGATGGGCCGATGGCAGTCGACAAGATGAATGCCAGTCGATAACTATGCAGTCGATAAATTAGCGAGTCCCTGCCAAGTCATTGGCATTGTAGGGCTAGTGTGTGTGTGTGTGTGTGTGTGCAGTCCCGCAAGCATTACTTTAAAATAACAGCACATCAAGCGATACAACTCTATCAACGTGAGAAGAGAAAAGCGTACCGCTCTGCTTCCATCAGTGACTAGCCCATTATCAGTCTCATACATGGTACAGACACTGTGGCTCCTGACTGTCTGTAACTGCAAGGAGAAGCAGAAGTATCTACTGTATATAAAGAAGTGCAGGTCATTTTTCAGTTCACTTTTTGTTCTGAGCATCGGCAATAACGAAAATTACTAAATTTAAAATGACAAGAAATCGGACATTGACCATTCACTTCATGGAAAAATGCAACTTTTTTCATAAACTTCCTATAATGAAATAAAAGAAATGTGATTGTTCAGATTAAAAATAAAGATTCTTCTTGTTTTTTTTTGCAGACGGCGTGATGTGATTAGCTGAGGTGGCGCTTTCTATTTTTACAGCATGCACAGTCGACAAATGGTGGAAATGGTCAACATGTGAAATTGTTGTATGTAAAAAAAAATAAATGCATTAAATTTTAGGCTTGTTACTAGTAACATCAACTATGCACAGGCAGACTCAGACTTTTGACTCAGCTCTGAGCGTCCGTGCAATGCGTATGAGTACCGACAAACCTTTACAAAATGTTGATTCAGATTCAGAGTTTGATTCAGAGTGCGCGCAGCCCGATAACTAGCTTGCCTTTTCACCTTTTTCGCTCGGCTCAGGCAGGCAGGCAGGCAGGCAGGCCGGCTTGATTTCATGCCCTGTCTTTAATGCCCCCTCCCTCATTGTGAGTGGAAAGGCGCGTCCGCCGCTCGCCTGGAGTTTAGATGCAATAATGGAGACCTGTAGAGCCAGCAGCTGAACTTACAAAAAGAGAGAGGGAGGGAAGGAAGAAGGGAAAAAAAACAGGAGGGGAAGCCCTGACAGCAAACAACGTCAAGACCAACTGTCTCCCATGGTCCCTTGGGGTAGTGTAAACTGTTTGTGTCCAGGGTCGGGCGACAGAGTCGTGATGGGGAAGGGGGAGGGAGGGTCGGCGGTCCTATCAGAGTGAGTCGGGAGAGGGAAAGGGGAGCTTCAAGGCTGGCTCAAGTTTCTCTCTTGACTCCACACACACACACACACACACACACACACACACACACACACACACACACACACACACACACCTATTGTCCGAGCGTTTCCGCAACTGTAGATTGAGGCCTGACCATCCACAGGAAGGTAAACAAGCGCTTATCAGTGCTCTGCAGGGGCCTGCACTGTCCCCTGGCCTCTCACCCCTACGTACTACACATTACACACTCCATACAACACACAGGCTTCCCGACCCATCTCACCTCCCACTTCTAAATCCTAAAACTCTATCAAAAAAAAAAAAAAATTGCTGATTAGTCTTGTCAGTTTAATGGCTTAAGACTTTTTTTGTGTGTGTGACCGTGTGCCAAGTCCTGCCTGCTTCCAGCGTTAGCCGGAGAGGAACTGAGGATGTGATAGCGGGTCTGGAGACAGCCTGTCTTCACACTAGTTCTGTTTACACCTCGGGGAGCCATTCGTCCGTCGTCTCATCGTTGTCGGAAGCCAGAGGAACAACAAGTCTAACAGCGGCGTTGTTCGGCCCCTCACTTTATCCACTCGGCCGCTGCTAGCATTTAGCAATTCATTATTATTATCAACTTGACCACAAGGATGGCGCAGAGAGCAGAAACTTTTCACAGTCGATACAATACTCTCGGCTGATAATATTTCACATTCAAGGGCCCCGTCCTTTTCTGGGTAATGGTGTGCCTTTTTTACATTCCCTTGTGCGGTTAGGTTTTCCTGAAAGAGCACGGGCAAAACACAATTAATCATCCGGGTGTTAATTGGTGGATAGACAGACTAATTTGGCAAGCTTCATGCTAACGACGTGCAACCAAAGCAGGCTGATGCGTTAAGAGATTCATTGCACAGCGGCTGCTCCCAATCATTCGAGATTGATGCGGCTCCTCACAACATATGCCTCGCGTAGAACCAACGGAGATCAGCTTGTTTTTCCCTACTGATTTTTTTTATTTTTTTTTGCCAGCGAATATTAATGCCTTCCGACGTGAAGGCGGCATAGCAATGAAGGCGCTGATGTTTTCTTAACATATCTGAAGCGAGTGAGGCCGATCGATGATCCGCGTGTTGACAAAAGGGTCGACGAACCGCCGCCACCGCCGCCACGCACGGTTGGAGCTTCTGTCACTTCTTAATGGACTCGCAGCTACGCATCTACTAATTCTTTTTGATGTTCTTGAACATCAGTAAGAGAAACCAATTTTCCATCACAATCAGCCAAGAAACTAAGAAAGCCAAGAAATATTTTCCTTTTTATTCCCGTGAAGATGCATTAAAATTTATGTGGTCGCTAAAAACCTACTAAGAACAACCTGTAAGACAGGTTCAAGTTTATGATTTCATTTTCACCGCTGAACTAATGGAAGTGTCAAGACTAGGGTTAGGTAGGGTTTTTTTTTGACAAGTGTAACTTTATTCCCTGCAGCATCTGTGAAAAGGTTATTAAGTATCCCGAGTTTGTTGGATCTGTTGTAGTTGCAGCATATGAGCAGATTAAAATAATCTGTCAGATGTCTCGAGGCTTTTTTTTCCCTTGACTCACACCCGTACCGCCTCATGACATATCGCGGAAGCGCGAGCGAAATGAAAAATCCAGCGTCCAAATCCGGCGAGGATTTTGTCACCGCATCAAACACCGACATCAGAGGGAGATTTCGGCTCTTTAAATACAGATTGACCCGTGCGGCAACTGAATCAACAGGGGAAGAAAAAAAAGAAAAACTATGCACCCAGTGCTTGAATCAAGAGGCTCTGCCATGAGACAACAGTCAACTGCACAGTGGGCAAGTGTGACCACAATGGCAACCAGTGTGTCTCTGTTTGGAAAGCCAGTGAAAATAGTTCTTAGTACAACTGAACTGAAAAGTTTTTTTGTTTTTTTTTTTGTACGTGCCAAAACATGACAGAGAGCACTTTAGAACATTTCATCTTAGAACATTTTGTTCATACTGTCTGACAGAAGATGGCTGTGATACGGCCCTGCATAATCATTAAAGTCACTAAGGAGTAAAAAGGTGGCGGCCCACCCAGAAGTTTCCGTAACGCCTCTCTGACCGGGCACCTTTGACTCCGAGTCATAGGTGAGTCAGCCGAAAACTCCCGATACTTTTCCGACTAAACTCCTTCCCGAATGTGCAGGTACAATTTCCTGTGTTTGTGCAGACCCCAGGGTCGACCGCGGCAGACAGACCTCGAGATAAGAATGCACAACGCCATGCCTTATCTCCGCAGACAGCGGAGCGGGCATGTCGACATGGGCGCAAGTGG
This sequence comes from Chelon labrosus, assembly GCF_963514085.1. Classification (NCBI taxonomy): domain Eukaryota; kingdom Metazoa; phylum Chordata; class Actinopteri; order Mugiliformes; family Mugilidae; genus Chelon; species Chelon labrosus. The sequence goes on from NC_140355.1 coordinate 14,824,962, forward strand.
TCGCCATGCTGACGAGGCGTTTATCTCGCCCGCTACTAATGAGCCATTCAGACCTCATGCATGCAGCTGCATAATGAAAAGCGTCGGGCCAGAGGGGGCAAGACATTTTAATCCCACAGTGATGATGTTCAGGGGAGTTTCAGTAAAGTATCTTAAAGTTCTGTGATTAACTATGATGCTAAACTGCACTTCAATCGGTTTGGATCAGGCCTGACTGAGCATTTATTTGGTTTGTTTACTGCGCTGTCCTTCTCAAGCACAGTGTAAAATAAGTTTCAGCACAAACTGAATGGAAAGTGGGGAGATAACACAAGGATTTACCACGCTGGATTTACTTTACAATTTGTGGCCAGGATCAAAACGTGCCGCACCACATGCTGGAACCGTGTCGGCGAGCGAAAAGTCACGTGGGAACAAACAGAGGAGAGGAACATGGCGCTGGCGAGGCTCCCCCACACCGCCTTCTGTATTCAAACAGAGGAAAGGCAAGCCAGTCAGAAATGGATTGTTATTTGGGAGGGGCATAACACTGGAGGAGATTGAAATCGGTCTGAGGCAGCGACAAGTGGTCGCGTCTCCCTGCCACCCAGTCTGACTGCAGGCTGAGCTGGCTCACTGCAGTAAAACAGGGGAAGTGGACTGTTTTGACTCTCAAAGCCATTTTTAACATGACGTTGTTTTCTTCCCTCTTTTTTTTTTATTTATTTTTTTAACGTGCCTTCTGAGAAACCTCCGTCATCGCTTTCCATTTCTTCTGAAATCCCTGACACCCCATTTCTGTCAGCGAACAAATGTTTTGTTGCAGTATTTTTCTTCCCTTCGCCAAGTCTAATTACTCATAGTTTGAGCCTCTTTATCTCTGTCTTGTCCCTTTCTCCTATCTTTCCGTTCTTTAAATCCCCTATTTACTACTCTTCCCCCAAATCCCTTTTCTAAACCACTTATCTGCCTTTTGACAGTCACATAAATTTGACCCCCCACTCCCTCGCTGTCTCCATGAATCAGCCTTTATGAATTCAGTTATCTCTGTTTGTCCATCTGTCTGTCTCTCTCTCGCCTTCCCCCTTTATGATCCATTTTCAGACGGCTCTTCCTCTTCCTCCAGCGGCTCGCTAATCACTTTTGTACTTTTCCTCCAGCCCGTGGAGGGAGACTCTGGGGTAGGCAAGAGTGCAGCAGGAGGTCTGGCAGTTAACATCACGACGCCGGACTCCCACGGGGGAAGCTGTTGCGGCAGGGGGCATATTCAACACTATTTGCCTGCCAGGAAATGCCGGACACACAGTGGATAAAAATCGCTAAATACAAAGACTTCAGTCAGACGCAAAGATAATTATTTATGTGCCCAACTGCCACAGTCAGCTTAAGTGGTTGCAGTTATGCTGCTTGGTCTGGGAAAAAAAATATAGAAAATCTGAAAATCGTCTTCTGAGGAGGTGGCATACAGCTGCCTCCAATAAGCAGCCAGTGAGACAGAAAGTCTAGCTTCAAAACATATGTGCATGCTACAATATCCACGTCTCAAAGCCTTATAAGGATACTCTGCAGACTTTACACGCAAAGATCAGTTAACTAATCTTGAAGAGGACTAAATAGCCTGTGAAAGCCAGTTGCATAATGTCCTCTGTGTCCTGGAGGAGCTTGGTCATGTCTGGGGAAAATGGGAAAATAACCCTGATGACATCTTCAGGGTTATCTCAGTTGGGCCTTCGAGGCTACAGATTTAAAAGAGAAACTCTGCGTTACAAGCCGGGGGAGCGGCATAGAGAAGAAGGTCTCATAAAATCTCAAACTTTATGAAAAAAAAAAATTATACAAAATCACTGCAGCTCCTCCGTAAGAGCCATGTAAAATGAATCCAGGAGTAATGGGTTCTTCTAAGGAAAGATGAAACACCGAATCCTTTGAAACGACACACTTGCGAGAAAGCACATGACGTACGCGGGAGTAATCAAGATTAAAAGCTGATTGTTTTTTTTTTATGTTTCGGCGTGTTCATTAAACGGAAAGCCTCAGGTGATCCAGCATAAAGGAAGAACACGTTCCTCTGCTGCAAAGGCGCTTGCACCGTGCACGGCGTTGGCACAAACCAATCAGTTAAACGACTAAAAGGGATTCAGACAAATCGCGGCACCACAGGCGCTCGGAGGCAAACCTGCCGGCTGGACCGTGTAGGGCCTGCAAAACAAAACAGCAACATTTTAACACAATTAACCTCACAGGGAGGCAGTGTAGTGAAACTAAGACCAGTGTGATGTGGTCTGCTTTTTTTTTGTTTTGTTTTTATTGGAGCCTGACAGAAGCCTGTCCAGAGAATATGGATGAGGTGGAAACAACAAAAGAGAGAGGCCGGGCTGATCAGAACACAAAGGGAATTCTAATAATCGCGGTGTAGGTTGAAAGAAAAGGTTGTTTTTATAAAAAAAAATAGACGGTGGCTGATTTTATAGACAATCCATAACTGATGAAACCTTGTTTGTCAAATTGCAAGGCAAGATTAAAACTTGTTTTTCCCCAGTAGCTTAAGAGGCGCAGTCATGGAAAGTCTGCGTTTGGAACTAAAGAACTGGAGACTGGTGGGCTTAACAAGATAACACAGTTTTACTCTGATTTACCCAGAGACGGCTGTGAGCCATCCAGAATATTACATCGGCTATAGAGTCTGGATTGGATATATAATATGATCTTAATGAAAGGCGCCTTCTCTGCTCCTGGAGTAGGACTAATATTTCAGTCCTTCGGAATTAGAAAAACTCAACAGAATTGATAAGGACATTAAGAATCAGGCCATACTCTGCAAGTGTTATATCGGAAACTGTTGCCAAGTAATGTGATAGTGTCTCATAATGCAAATTCCTCAATTATTTCCTAATACTCCATCATCCGAAGGTAAATGAATGCATGTCAACAGACTAAGGAGGGCTCCAAGAAGCATTTATATTTCTAATTTCTAATTTAAATCTCAGACTTAAAGCCAAGACACACCGAACTGATATCAAAGAACTACTGGCAACAAAGGCCAACTGCGTCTGGTGTCTTGAACGCATCGCAATGGTCGCCTGGTGCAAAGTAAATTCTGCATCCAAAGGTGAATAGCTGAAGATGCCCTGCCCCTTCCCTCCCTCATATTCCTTAAGGTGAACCGCCAACCAGAGCGGACGACTCGTTCCACCGCCAGTTCAACGCGCAGAGTCGGCTGAAGAGCCATCGACATTGGTCCGACTACCGCCGGAGGTGCAAGTACACCGAACCTGGTCAACGTCCAGCCGTCGACTTGGTGTGTCGCAGCTTTCAGACGCCATCATCTGGCTTTACTGGATCACTCGGCGAGGTTATTAGAATGTATAGATGTGGAGCAAATCTGTCCACGGAGTTTGGGTTTGGTCACATATCTGTGATTTCAACAGCTGCTGCACATTCAAACCGGTTTTACGAGTCCATAAGTCTGATACCAGGGAGCAGACGTGGAGGGTCAAACACACAGAAAGCTCAAATAAAAACTAAAGCAAGACTGAGCTCCGGCAAAACACAATATATCTTTGCTTGCAGTTGGCCAAGAGAGTCATGGGATTTGTGGCAGGCTGCAGGCTATTTTTCATTTACTTTTACTTTTTCTGTGTTTACTTCTTCTTTTGAGTAGCTTTCACATCATGTCTGCTCCCACGGCGGCTTGCAGCTGGCTGGGATTCTATTAAACAAACAGACCTTCGAATCACAGTGGATACACCGGTGGTGCATTTTTTTATTTTTTATTTTGTCTCTTCTCCACAGCCAGTGTCAGTGTGGAAATGTGCAAAATGTGATTTCATATGGAGCATACTGTTGGCTGTACCGTGTCACACCTCGTGTTTTTTTGCTTGATTCACCCGACAGAAGAAACCAAAAACAGCGCTAAGCCCAGGAGACAATGTCAGAGAAAACGACAAATTAATTTGACAATGCTGGACTACGAAATCATGAATAAACAATACAAGAGAGGAATATATATATATATGTGTGTCAGGGCAATGTTTTGAGTAACGCTTCAAACATTCAGCACACCGGGTCAGAGCGCAATGCTGGCGGAGAACGGTGTCACGGCTCCCTCTGGGTCGTCTCTTAAAGCTGATGCAGAAGATGCGAAATTGAGAAGAGAAGAAGAAATTCCTGGGAGCCTCATTCAAGAAAAAAAAAAATAGCAGGTACAGAACTATGTGTCACAGAGGCAATTAAGGCTGAGCTAAACAGCTCCTTACTGACTCCACCAGCAGACAGCGAGACAGAACCCCCGCAGCGGAAGCCACATAAGGTCGACTCTCCACAGGTCTGCCAGTTGGCCAAAGAAATACCTCTGCATCCCTGCCGCCGGCACCCCTGCTGAGAGGGTGCTTAGCACGTGTGGCAACATTGAGATTCGTCTTACGGTAGGTCAACGCTGAAGCCGGATTCGAAAAACAGGCTTGTTTTCCCGGTACGATGCATGCTCGCCGGGGACATTATGCCTTATTTGAAAAGCAACTTGAAAATGCCACTTTACAGAAAAGGAGTAGAGAAAAAGTAATTTTTTTGGCACTTAAAGTGTTTCACTTTAAAGTGCAGTGTTGAAAAATGAATGAGGACAGACCTATTTTTCTGACATGTTATGTTAAAACTATATTAACTAACAGCAGGGCGTATGATGCTTTCTCTTACGGCATTTAGAGTCTGGGGGAAAATGTACCTAACATTTACACTCGGCTATTAAATGAAGCTTGAAACATATATTTCTTTTAGATCTTTAAATGCATGGGGGGAAAACTGCATAAGCTGGCTACTTTTTAATACATTCTAGGTAAAAAGTTTTAGATGTGCACCAAAAGGCAATGTTTTATTAACTGGAAAACACGTGGTTATAAACGCGGCCACCCCAAATGCCATGTTGCTGCAGGGAAGTGGAGCACAAACACCCCCGAAGCGGCTCTGCAGAGCGCTGGTAAGCGTGTGAGGCTGGATTATGGCCTGCAGGTACGGGGAGGGTTTCTGATCCCTTTGCCACCTTGTAGGGATTACAGGTTTGAATTAGATATGGTCTGCCACATGCAGCCAAGAGGGAGGGACCGTTAGAGGGGACAACAGAGGAGGATCACATGGAATGTTTGAGCATCCACACGTTGTCTTGTTCCTGGCGTCTGAACTCTTTCAAAGAAAGTATTTTGTCTCTGCACAAACAAAGGCTTCCCGGGGCGGCTTGGTGGTCCGGCGGTCTGAATACCTACGTTTTATTCTAATAAAATATTGACTTTGTGTAAGAATAAACCATAATTCAAGATCTGTTTAGCACATAACCTCGCTCTGAAGGCTGTAAATTCCTGATTTGGCGTGCAAGAAGAAACACCAGCGCAAATAATGCTCTTTTATGTCTTGAGAATAAAGTGACGTCAGAATACAGGCCAGGACAAGATTAATATCTGGCTTTGAACTCTAGGTTGACAGAAATGTGCACAGAGGGGCCAAAATCTTCTAAATCCAACAGCCTAGAGTTGTTGGGTTTTTTTCAGCAAATGTAAGCAGTAACTTAGGATCTAAGTGATGAATATGAGCTCGTGGACTTACCAGAAGCTGCAATGGTGATGCACAGAAGCAGGATAGACCGCGTGAGGTAACCCTCCATCTCTTATTGCTTTTTTTTTTTAGGCTCAGGTGTTGGTAAAAGCTGAATCTCGGTCTCTGGGGTGTGAAGGCGCTCAGGCAGCGGTTGAAGTGTCCTTGTCTAGTGGCGGAGAGGCAATGGCTGCAGCAGTGGAAGAGCAGACAGTCGCAGTCTTAAAAAGAATGAAAGGTCAGAGGGGAAGAAAGAAGAATCCAGTGAGGAGACGTGATCAGGATATGACCAACTCCTAATCTCGTGCATGTCACTCTTGTGGTCAGACAAGGAAAAAAAAAGGGCATAACACAAAATATGAACGCTGAATAAGCCACAAAAGTGCTGTTTACCTCTTTTTCCATGCAACAAAATGTCCTCTTAAACAATTGAGAGCCCCTAAAGGGTCATTTAAACAACAGATTGGGAGAGAGATGTTTTTAAAATTTCTTAAATTCCCTCATAGGATGACAGGAATTTCCACATGAGACAATCCCACAATATTTCTCCCCTTCTTCCTGGCGCACAATGAGGGTCTGAACCCAGGGGTTATCTGCTGGTCACTACACTTCTGGCCGGCTGTTTCAGGAAGCGCCACGGCATCGCTTTCTTTAAATAATATCACAATGCGGCGATCAGATAAGGAGGAGGCTGCTCTTGTTATATGAATCATATAGAGGGGGAAAGGAAGAGCCTGTGTAAACTGTTTACGCGGCTGCAAAGGAAAACAAAAAAAAAAGTCTCAGAAAAAATGTCTTTAACGAGTAGAACGGCTGCTTAAAGTGAACTTCAGGAATAAATAAAGTGCACGGTGAAACAAGAGACTGGGTCTAACAAATATTAACACATTAATATTGATGGCACTCTAGAGGCGCAGAAGTGACATGGACAGTAAAGGTCCACTATAGACAATCTGCTTTTTGTCTTGACTTTCTTGGATCCAATATTTGGCAACTTCTCCACCGTTATTTGAACACAGCATCGACAATAATTGACCGGTCCAGAATCATAAGGAATATAAGCGCTGCTGCCCTCTAGGCTTTCAGGGAAATATGGGAAAAGGCGAGCGCGTTAAAAAGAAAGAGAGAGAGAAAAAGAGGAGTTTTCAAACTTACCTTTTTAGAAGGTGGCTTTCTTGAATTAAGAATGATTTATAATCCACGTGCCAGGATGTGGCTGCATTCAGCAATGTGACGATGCCAGGACTTTCCAAAGTTTTTGTGCCGTCTGGGCGGTGCGGATTTACTTTTGTTACCCCTCCCACCGGAGTTTTTTTTCTTTTTTTTGTGAAAGCCTAACAAGCGCTCTCCTTCTTATTGTTATAGCACTGCCAACCCATGTCAGTATGGTAAAAAAAATAATACACATTTCACTGGTGATTTCACTTTCGTGGCAAATTGGAGTGCTACTTTAAACAGTAGTGTTTAAACTACTTCTTACATAGTTTAAATAAATCTGTCGCTAAATGAAGTAACAGAAGTCTTTGGCCCACCGATGAAGTTTAAAACACAATTCTGTCCTGTTGCAGTGTTAATTGGGAAGAGGGTGTCTGTGGAGACGCTCCTGCTTGAAGTAGGCGGGGCTAAAATTCAGCTGACAGCTGTCACTCAAGCGACACGATGAGCATTTCTTAATATCTGTTCCTGTCACATCAGCGCCTTCAGTCGCTACCCAATAAATCAAAGTATCTGACCAAGGACAGTCCAAATTTCCACATGAACGCCCCGCCCCTTTTTTGGAGCACGCTTTAAGATGTAACTTGTGTGGACTCGGAACAGCTAGGTATCCCAGAATGCATTTTGCATTCTGCTGTTCCGTTTGAAGAACAGGCGAGAGGACTCAGTAGGACCATCCTGCAGAGTCAAACTTGTCGAGTCCGAACTACCAAAAATGACAGTCCAAGGATCGTGTTCTTGGTATTTGATCACCTTATTTTGGTTTGCGGGTGGTTCAAAACCACACCTGCAGATACTACTTAACTGCGACCAAAGAGAACGAGAAACAGAGATTTTTACAAAAGTTTTACTGGATTTATTTTAATATATGAGGTACTAACAGAGAAGAGTCCTGCCTGTAATTACTGCACATACAAGAGTCAGCGTTGAAGCTACAATCAGCACAAGAAACGTTCTAAGAGGTAACTCCACGTGACACATCTGCAACACAGTGCAACACATGTGATCTTGACAGGAGAAAGCGCAATGTTGAGTTTTTGTGTGAAATTACAGTCTCACGTGTTCAGCGTGACAAGAAGGCATGGATGTTGCCTTAAATGTTTTTTTTTTTTTCCCCACTTGTCTACACATCAAATAAGGTCCACCTGCCCTGACCGGATTCCGTGGTCTCATGATGCCAGAAATTTTGCTCAATTTATGGTCTGCACTTTAATTTTCCATTGCGTACAGTATCTGGTCGCATGCAGCACTGTCCCTAGACTCACAAGCAATCTTGTAATCGGCAGCTTTTGTATGCCTCAGGGAAGCAGCTCCAGTGTCATTACAGTGCCATTATGGAAATTGCACACCTATTATCAGTTAAAGGTCGTTGCTATATTTTAGGAACCTGGCGCATAATTTAAAGATATTAGCGAGTCCATTTTAGTGAAAATTATTTACCGGGTGATACTGCAGGGTACCGCATTGTGTCAAATTGTATTGACGCAAACACCTGTCAGTAGTGATGATGGAAAATAACTTGATTGGTGTTTTAGTCACCGTAGACTCGTTCGAGTCTTTTGATGAAATAGATAAGTGGAAGGACTAAATGAGCGATATACTGGAGATGTACATTTAACCATTTCAGCAAGAGAATTTAAAGTTACTGGGCGTTGTTGTGACTTGTGATAGCAGCCTAGAAAAAGGGTTTAATTTAACTAAAAGTCCAGAATAAAGGTGAAGATACAAGAGGCAAATGCACTTCCTGTTAGTTGCTGTTAGTTTAGGCCTATCAAATTGGTGTTGCAGAGGAAATCTGCACAAATAGACACGATAAGAGCACTGATCAAACATTAAACTATTGGAAACTTGTTAGTTTATTTGGAGTAAAGCCAAAAACAGTGAGCGCAAGCTTCTCTCCGAGCACTCTTTATCTTTTACTTTGTGACGGTGCAGTAGCCAGAGTAAGAGCTGCAGAGAGTAGACACAACATCCTTTCTGTGCTGAACAGACTCAGAGGAGTCATCAACCCATCGAATCAACTCTCCACACAAAATGTGTTGGCAGAGCAGAGGAGGAGGGGGAAAAAAGAGGGGAAACCAACAGGCACATACTTCAACATTGCCACGATAGCATTTATAATTACAAAAACATCACCAGCGACTATGACTATCTTTCTCGCGGTCTGTATCGTGAGTTTTGGGTGTGAAAAACACAGTGGAAGGAGTTTAAATGGTTCCTAGAATGCTGATCCTTTACGCGGTATGAAACCGTGATCCGGGAACATGCTATTTGCACATTGCAAAAAGGAAGTGCAAAGAAAAACTGCATGTTGCAGACTGAATACGGCTAAATATGTCATACGCAAGTCTTGAGGTGCAAGTATTGGCCTGCTTTGGCAGACATAGCAGATGGTTGCTGGTGCCAATAAGGACTTCAGTCAGAGCCAAGACAGGTGTCTCCCAACAAACCAATCAATCACATATTTAGGAAGCTGTCCAGGCACCTTAAATTATACATTATTGATGTCCACTTTAATAAATTCACTATAAGATACGATAACAAGAATATATCTTCTTCATTAATGCTTAGACTATACACACATCGTCCTGTAGACAAGCCTACCCTGTGGTTAATTTAGGGCTGCAGATAACAATAAGCATTTGATGAGTAATATACAAGGGCTGAAAACCCACAAAGAGCAGTCATACAAAGTGTTTTGTTTTCCATCGTTGATATTCTGACTCCATAAACTTGACCTCATTCTTTCAGGCAGCACGAACAAAGACATGCGCATGGGATACGGCACTAAGTGGAGACAATTTCATGCTGCTTGTGTTGCGCTAAAAGCAATCCTCTGGTAGTTCGGGTGCCTTGCATTTAGCAGATGAGCAATATGTCACGGCTGGCAGTCACCTCGGGTGCTCGGTTCACATCTGAGGCTGGCCAAAGGACGCTTCTGCAGTAGGGCTCTGCTTCAATGGCATTCCTTTTTTTATTGCAGCCAGCCCCGCAACTCTAGCCACACCCACCCCTCAGTACACTTTTTCAATAACAGGAAACAATCGGCCTTCGTCTTTCATCGCAGGTTGACGTTGGTTCCCGCACGGTGCCACTGGGTCTCTGTGGTGCCAGCGAGCCAGCCAGCCAGCCTGCCTGCCAGCAGGCCAGCCAGGGCACCGCAGTCTACAGCAGGGTAGAAAGACAGGGAGAGAATAAAGAGTATGCGCCAGCTTGCTCGTTTCCTTATCGTCCTCCGGGGGGGGATCTGACGCATGGCCCTGCTCTGGTAATATCCCAGACTGATACATGATGAACAGAAGCCTATCAGCGTTACAAAGTCATTTAATATACATCTACAATCCCCTAAGGTAGCTAAATGACAAGGCCCTCATTACAGAAAAGTCCCATTTGTAAAATAATATCTCACTTCTGAGTGTAATTCAAGGTTTTGCAGTCGGGTTTCAGTTAAGTGGGGACCTGGTTAATTTTTAAAGGGGGTTATTTTCTCAGCAAGTTGTTTAAAGCTGGAATGTGACAGGTTTTATTTATTTATTATTATTACTGACACATGCTCACCCTCTTTAAAGTCACCTGTTGGATTCCTGACGTGTGGTTTTGAAGCTCAAAAACGTGGTGGACACAGTCGCCGCCATCTTGGAAATGACTGACTCCGTCTAACTCGTGGCTAATTCAAAAACGGGGGAGGAAGCAGAGGTGAGACGGACGGGTACACACCCCTGTGCTGTTGTTATGAATCAGGGAATTGGCTATTTTGGGATTTTAATGCGGAGGTCTATGAGGGTTGACTCACTTTTGGAGCCAGCATCAAGTGGCCATTTGAGGAACTGCAGTTTTTGACACTTGACGTTGGATTCATTGCTCATTCCTGGAAGTTATTGCTTGCCATATTGTACACCGTATTCATTTCTGTGTCACTGATTTAAAAAGCAACCATTCATGGCAAACAGATGAACACATGCACAACACGCACACAAATTCACGGTTCATCTAATTTGCCTCGGTTGCAGTCTTGCACAGAGAGGGTTTCATTTGCACATTTGCAATTTGCTTATTAACCAGTCTCCTATGGGTTTATTCCAATATTAAGAAATGGACATTTACTTCAATAATCACATATAGTATGCAAAAAACTATCTGCATGTAATGAAGTAATTACTGCTCTACACTGCATCTCCCACATGGAACTATTACCATTCTAATAAAACAGGATTCAAAATTTAAAAAATGAATATACTGTGCTGTTCCTTTGTTGTAGAGGCTTTGCATTGCTGCAGTATTTTCTTTTCATCATCCGGCTACCAAACAGAAATGGGTGTTTAGCTCACTGCTGTCTTTATTTTAAAACTACCACAGGGGGGCTCTGAAGTCAAACACTTTCAAATCCTACACACTGCGACTTCAAGCAAATTCTTCCAGCTCTCTCGAATGCTAAAATGTTCTCTGCTTGGTACATCATGGGGACGTAATTCATAGCGGGTTAACTCGCCTTTAGCTCCCGGAGCTGCAGGATTCTAAATCCACACAGACGGCGAGGCTTTTTGTCTCTTCCCCGCATTCACAGACGTGTGCCTCTTTCTTCCCGTCTCTGTCGTACGTGATGAATTCCACCGCAGCCCCTTTGTTTTGCACCTTTATTAAGTAAGGGCAGCATTCCTAGCATTCAAGCGGCATCCTCAACGACTTTATGAAGGCCCTTACAGACGCCTCCTTGTGATTGACTTTCCGATGAACACATCCTGTGCACCTTCAGAGGCCGTTTTCCTCTTCCTCACCCCTGCGGCGCAAAGTCATGATCAGAGCCCTCCTCGGAGAGTAGTCCGGATACCTGCTGCAGTGTTTGCCTGGCCAGCTGGAAATATGTGTGTGTCGTAGGGAGGAAGGTGAGAGGTAAAGGAAGACCACTTGTTCATCAATGCCTCAAAGGAAAAATTTGGAATAACAGAAGTGAACTATGGCTGCAGCAGTGTGTCCTGTTTCCTGTTGTGTCTGCATCCTCCAGCACCTTCGCCGCTTTTTCCTAATAGAAAAGCAGTTCCCTTTTCCACTTAGAGGTGTTGTCAACGTTTCATCTTGTTTGCATTTGTGCAAAATTACATAGAGTGTCACCCTGTGCCCTATTCAGTAGCAGTAAGCTGTAAAAATGCAGGTTTTTAGGCATGGACTCCCCAAACAATTATCAAAGAACTACTGGCAACAAAGGCCAGACATTTCCTCACGTTTTCCTGTCTGGACCAAAAAGTTGCAATTGAACAAACTGCAAGGAGTGTGTGAAAGGAAATAACTCTTCATACCAGCAGGTGGCAGTAGCCTACATTCATTCATTCATGCAAAAGGGGAAACAAGAAGAGCTGCGGTTAGCTGGGAGGCTAGGATGCTAGGAAGAGCTACAAACCGTCCTTCAGAGCTTTTTGCACGAGGCTTTAAAACTCAAAGAGCCTTCTGCGTGACCTTTTGAACTCAGCCGCATTGTTTATTTCCTTTTCTCGTACGCTGCCTTGCAAAGCCGATGGGCCAATCTAAGTAATCTTTTGTTTCCGTTCCGCTGAAGAGCCGCCAACAGCGGCCCGGGCCGGTGCCAAAAGCTTGGGACAAAACTGCCAAAATGAAAACCCCCAGATGCTCGGCCGCGGCCGGACGCTGGCCAAGGACCTTCAGCTCGCTAATAAATATCAAATATGCTTCCATTAAAGGCTACTTTAATTTTCCTTCTTCCACACATACCACATTATAGACACCCAAATGTTACATGTGTACATCTCGATGAAATAAAAGTAGAAAATAATTAAAAACATTTCTGTGCTTTAAATATAGTTGGATGCGGATTCATAGAAATGTACGTATGAAGTTTACGCTGGGTTGTTGAGAAAATTTAAAGGTTTCAAGGTTCACTGTATACAGAGTTTGACCAGTTTTTCCCACAGTGTGTGATCTCAATGGCACATGATAATAAAAGGACTCTATATGGCAGTATTTAAGAGGAAAAAAAGATTGAGTAAAGTGCAGGTTGCCTTAAAGGTCCTGTATGCAGTACCTTTGAGTTGTATACAGCCACGTACTGCACATGTTAAGCACAGACTTGAAGCAAGACTTATATATTATTTATAAAGAAAGAAAATATATATATACAGATGCTGCCTTAAGCAGATTCCTGCAACTTTAAAACTTTAGATTCTTATTGCTGGGATGGTTTTAGAGTTAAGGCTTTGAGTCTTTGAGCATTAATGACCTTGTGTATTTTGTTTTTTTCTCTTCTTTTAACCAAGATGAGTTGAAAAGTTTCTGTTGCTGATCATGTTTAGTCCTTATGAGAAAACGGGAAAAAATAAAGCGACAACCATACACAGCCCATCTAAATATGCTGTTTTACTACAACACATCGATAGCCTTGGCGACCTGGGCGAAGACTTCATCCACGGGCAGCTCGGAGTCGACCTGCAAGCGAAGCAAAAAGGAACCCACGTGTTAGTAAAAATGTTGTTGTTTTTTTTTGACACAGGATTTCCATTTTGTTTGTCGCAGCAGTCACACACACCTTCCTGACAATGCCACGGCTCTCGTAAAAGGCGATGACGGGCTCGGTTGCTTTGTAGTACAAGTCCAGGCGCTTCTTGATGGTCTCCTCATTATCATCAGAACGGCCGCTGGTCTCGCCGCGCTTCAAAAGCCTCTTGACCATGGTCTCTCCTTTGGCATCGACGTACAGCAGCAGGCAGGGCTTGCCGATCTGGGGGATCAAAGAGGCGTTTGTTAGTTTCTCACTCTTTTATGCACAGCTGCCGGGGGTGAATGATAAAACGGCAACAATGTCGGCCTCGCTCCTACCTTCTTCTCAAACTCCTCTCCCTGCTTCACCTCACGGGGGTAGCCATCAATAAGGAAGCCCTTGGAGACGTCGGCCTTGGCGATCATGGCGTCCTTAATCATGTCCAAGACTGTGTCCTGCAAGCGGGCACCAAAAAATACGATCAACCTTCACTATTATGTAGCATTTCTATTTTTTTTTTTCTGTGCACATTTTTGTTTGATATTTGTTTGATGAAAATGCCAAATGAAGGGGACCGTCTTACCAGGGGCACAAGCTCTCCCTTCTGCATGATGGCCTGGAGCTGCTTGCCCCTCTCAGAGCCAGAAGCCACCTCGGCTCGGAGCAGATCCCCAGATGACAGATGGGTGTAGCCATACTTTGCGACTATCTTCTCACACTGGGTGCCTTTTCCAGAGCCAGGCCCACCTGGGAAAAAGGGTAAAAAAGGAAAAAAAAAAAAAAAGAAAGCAGTTGTAGCACAGAGGAGATAAATGAGCTGCTGGCAAAGTGTTAGGAGCAACCGAGCGTACTCACCCACAACAAAGATGATCTTGGCGTCTTTAATTTTGTCTGAAATGGACACGAACAAAAGAGGTTATAAATCCACACAAAATATGCTTTTTGCTTTTTTTTTTTTACCCCTACAAAGAAAAGGATTTTTGCAACGAACCGTCCTGAGAGCCGGAGCAAACGGCAGTGCCACACGGTTTATCCATATTTAGTCGCAGAATGCGGCTTCACCTGCTGCAAACAGGATGTCCTCGCTGTGCTTGCTTTGGTTTAGGTTTGCTTTTACTCAAACGGCGTTGGCATGGCAACTGTTTCCACCCAACGATGTTATGCATACAGTCAGATGTTCACAGTAAAACTCCAGGACAAGTCTAAAACTAATGAGGAAGAACTCTGTCTTAAAATAATGTCCATTAACAACTATTTCACATAATTAATGCCTTTCATAATACATAATTTGGTGATAATTAAATATAGTATATTGTGTTCCTCAGTAATGGTTGAATGCTGGCACCTTAGAGCTACCTAAATGTGAAGTGTCTTCTCAAAAACGACCAAAAGAGGGCAGCAGAGCCCTTGAAGACACCTAAAGCCTTCCACTGCTTTTCTTCACCTTCATTGCTGACTAAGAACAAACACACAAAATAAACATGTTCCACCTCATTAACCATCACACATTCATCATCTTACATCGGGTATTGATTACCTGCCATTGTGTCGTGTCTGAGTGTCTTCTGTCAACTGCGGAGACAGAAAAGAGAGACACAGAGGAGTCAATAAACAGAAAGACAAACATAAGTCATACAAGTTGTCAGTTGACTGTCTGGGTTTGTGCGTGTTATAATTTGGTGGTTTATTAACTTAATTATTCATTTTTGGGGTTTTTTCAACAGCTAATGCAAAATTGCTCCAATTCCTAAGTCAAAGTATCTGTTAGTTAAGTCTGCAATACTCTATTCAAAGCATTTTTTATCATAAAGAGTTATTTTCCACCATAACACCAACATGACATGCATAATGTAGCACCTCTTGCTTTCTGCACAATGGGTGCAATATGTGCGTTCTCTTTTTAGTAATGCTGGTGTTGCATAGAGTTGTCATGCATATAGAAAAGTCACATTTCAGTGTTTTTTTTAGAGGAGGCTGCACAATGTTGCTGCATTTAAGTTATATTAACGAGTCTTCTAAAGCCATTTGAAATATATTTTGAAAAGCAAAACAGAACCTGTAGTGACTTCCTGTAGATTCGGCAGTTGTGACAGACAGTGCAAGCTTCTCTTTTTAGGAAGTTATTATTTATGCCGCCAACAGTAACAAAATTCTAGTCTCGCCTGATTGGCTAGACTGTTTGTTTTACATGTTAGTGGTACAGAATATGTCTGAAAAGCGCCAGAGTTGTTTCCTGTTTACACTTCTCTTTTAGAGTGCTCAGAGAGACCAAAGAATGAGGAAGGAGACTGGGCGAGCCGCTGTTGTAAATGGATATGTGCGAGTAGCTGCTTGCCTGTGTCATGTGCCTTGTTAAATGAGTTCGAAAGGGCTGTTTGAAAGTGGGCGTGACATTACGTTTCAAATAAAACGGTATTCCCCACGCCATCTGTATACAAAGTCATTATCGTGTAGTTTCACCTTCACAGTTATGCAAATTCCACCCATTGTGCCCGTTTCTAAGCGACACACATCACGCTCATCGCCAAAGTAATCCGAGAAGTTGCTGGCGTTTGGGATTTCTTGGGTTACTTGGTGACTCCAAACTTGGATTTGAGTGCCAGGGAAGACAGAATGATATGTGTGACTCTAATATTTATCTTGTTCGTCATGTCCTAAGTGCAGTTTTGAATATTTACGGTTTTACAATCCAATCTTGATGTGCACAAACCACGAAAAGAACAAATGGAAAGACCCTGCGTGTATTTTTATTTGCTCTATTGTACAAGAGCTGCAAAACTGGGAAGTGACATTGATTCATAGCTCGAACAAAATTTGAATGTGACCCGGTGACAATGTGTCTGTTTGCTCCCCGGGCACATGACTGCTATTCAAATAAAAACCTTGTCCACGTAGCGCCAGATAGGAGGAATGAAGGGTGCTAGAAAGGTGATCCAAGTAGTGTCACTGCAGCAGGAATAAAAGCATCATGTTGCACCGTGTTAAAGTATGCTAAATTACATTATCACTGTGTTCCCTGGTTCATCATATAAATACACTTGAGCAGAACACATCCCAGATCTGCAAAAGCCACCGTCTTGTTCCCTGATTCGCACTTGCGGTGCACCTCCGTGCTGGTGGTGCTGGTGGTGCTGCTTCTCAGGTGTCTAGTTTTTATGTCAGCGGCCTTTAACCCTGCTCTTTGTAAATGTCACTTGGTGGCTTGGGTCTGAGTCAGCACGGAGCCGGTTTGGGAACCCCATTCCGCCCTAGTATGGTGCCATCCTTTGAGGCTCATGCTTTTTTGGCATGTCAGACATGTTCCTGGTTGTAATACAGTGCATGTAGCATTACACGGCTCCTGAGTGCGAGATATTACATGTGAATGCTGCATGAAAACGACAGTGCAGTGGAACAAAACGTGGCTTTCCTACAGAAGGATTGCTCTGCTGCATTTCCCTAAATAAACTGTCATCATATTTGACACGTGGCATGACGTTTGAGCTTGATATCACCAAAATAAATAATGCAAATTAAATGTAGAAGGTAAAAAGTACTGCAGAGCCTCTGATGCATCAGTGGTGACCAATTCATACTTGCGATTCTTGTAACTCTACCCTTAAATTGCAATATAATGATCCCGGACTACCCTCAACCCCCGCCCCAGTGTCACTCCATGCACCACCCTCATGTCTTATTACTGTTTTTTAAACATGCAGCCTGGCTAAAAAAAGACTCAGACTGCAGCTGTCAAGGGATATCGTGTCAACCATTCTCCAAAAGCACATGAAGCTTTCGACTGGCTCCCCCTGGAAGCAACCGGAGTAGAAACAAACCGTCCTTTTAGCACAGTCTCTCTGTGTAACAGTTGGTTACTGAGGCGCGCCTCTGTCTAATTGAGAGCACTGTCCCTTTAAGGGGGAAAACAGGGGAACCTTTGACGTCAGTGCAGAGGGAGATATTCCATGTTGTTTGTGAAGGGATGGAGCGGGAGATGTTCAGTTGTTGGCTGTTTTCTGTGTCCCAGGTGGAAAATGCACTTTCATGCGTGCACCCGAGAATCAATAGCACTCAGCCCCTGATCAGCTGCTAATGGCCATTAACCTGTCTAAAAGCACGGCAGAAGGCTTAAATGGCCAGAGAGGCTTGTATGAATATGCCCTTGAAATGGCTTGCAGGTTCAGGAAACCTACCATAAAAGTGGAGGCGATGAAGATGGAAAATCAAGGAAGCAAATAATAACCGGTGATAGCAGCGTGTATTCTTTTAAGACAACTGTTATGCAACCCATTCAGTGCCACTGCTGTGAATGACACACAAGACTCACATGCCTGTGCACTGCAAAGACATGCCTGATCCCCTGAGTGTCAACCATTGTCAGCTGTGACTAACGAGTGTCCCGAGAAACCAGATGACAGTTTGCCATTACAGCCTCCGCTTCATCTCTTTTCACAGCCCTGCCCACTCCTGCCTGTCTGCTCTCCTTCTCTCTGACATCTCCCAGTTCATCACTCCCCCCTGCCTGACACAGTTAGACTGCGAGCTCTCCCTCTATTGAGCCTTTGTCCTCTGTACTGACCTCTCTTACGCGCTGCAGCTCTAGATCCCAGTGCAAGGGGCTTGCTGTCCCTGGATCCCCGTGTGTGTGTGTCTGCACAGTTCCTACTGCACGGCAGCCCTCCCTCCTCCTTCCTATGCCTTTTTATAGCTCAGCTGAGCCTGCTCAGCCCGCGTTGCATTGTGGGGTAAGAGGCAGGCAAGCCGAGAAGGAGGGTGGGAGATATGGGATGATGGACAGAGGAAGCGAGGAGAGTGAAATTAGATGAGGAGGAAGGAGGGGAGGGGAGGGGAGGGCAGAATGTTTGACAGCTGCATTCAAAGAGCTCCTTATTAACATTAACATCTTTTTTTCTTTTTTTTTCTTGCAAGTCTTTGTGTGTCTGATACAAAAAGGAGACCGTGTCTGAGAAGGTTCTCAGTCATCCAGGTCATGGTATATCCAAAAAAATGTTAAAGAAAGGAAACAGGACTTCTTGAAAGCATTCCGCCGCTCATCTAATCGGCTTCTTCAGTTCTAAGGAAACTACTGGGGAGTTGAGGTTCAACCGGTCGAGCAAGTTTCTGACGGGCCGCGCCCACAGATGTTCTTATTTAAACCTCAACTCCCCGCCAGTCCTTTAAAACTGAAGAAGCTACATCTTCAAGAAACTCCACAAGACCAGTCGCCTTTCTTTTGAACGTTTTTGGATACAACAGGAGACGTGTTTATAAGATTAAAGAGGAAGGATTATCTGAGATGGTGTGCAACCATTAAAAGCCAGATGAGCTGGACTGTAACAGTCTTAACAAAAATAGTACTAAAGTAGTACTGGTCTGTTATGGCAGTAGGAGTCACGTTAGATAGGTGATGACTCTTGCATCGAACAATATATTTTTTACTGTTCCTTCTATGAGACACCTGAGACTGTGTTGCCTCTTGATACGTTTACATTCCTGCACAATCTCGGTTATGCAACCGTACCCTAAATTGGCCAACAGCTCCACTCAGCCCTTTGTGCATTGTTCCACCTGAGATTACTTCGTCTTGAGAAACCCAATCCAACGGGATTGTGCGAGTTAGACCGGGGAATAACTTTTCACGGGTTATTTTCTCGAGCTTGAAAAAAGGAAACCGAGCAGAGCCCCCGAGTAAACATCTGAAACATTTTTATTAAAAGCATGAATTGACATATCCATGCCCTCAGAGGGAACATAAATACAAAATATATTTATATGTACAAATTATGGCGGAGACAAATAGAAGCGTACCGGATCGTTTCTAAAAATGTTAATTCACAAAAAAGACAAAATATCAACTGTAGCTCCCAATGCGTCGTTTATAAAGAGAGATGAATCAAATACAACCACTACGGTACTGATCCACCAGAGCTCCATGTATCTAAGGTTCATTTTAAGCTTCGAGGTACAAACGTGAGGTACTTTTGAAATAAAAAAGCAAGCCACTAGGTATGGTTGAGCATTTACTGTAATTCTTATCAAGCCTGTAAGGTTTCTTTTCTGCAGGCTGTTCCTCTAATGCTAAAACAAACAAAAATAAGCTCATAAAGAGGATACACTTTGTGGAATTATCTGCAAAAAAAACAAATCTTAGCTAGCAAAACTTTGTCGGTAGAACCAAAGGAAAGTTGTCATACTTGGAACACAATGTCGTCCTAGGGATTGCCCCAAGAGACTCTCTGCACTCTGTAACTCACAGAGGTAATACACGTTTTTGGCCACAGAGAGGCAACATATCAGCAACACAAGGGTTTTAACATTGTTCGTGGTGTTAAGACTCTCCAGACTATGACACATCCGTCTGCTTCTATGTCTGCGTTACGCTATAATGATGGCAGCAGTCAGTTATCAGATGTTCAGAACATTGCGGGCAGCGTCACCTTTTAAAAGCCAAGCAGGAACATTAGCCGGAGCTTCAATTATCACGCAACCCCGGCCTTGCACCCGCAGCTGTTTCATCTGCTCGGTAGCCTCGGCTGCCGCGTGCAACGGTGCATTTTAGAAGTGCATTTTGATTTAAAGAAACACATGGCCGAGTCTAATACTGTCTCTGCACGATTAACACTACTTTTCTGAGCGGTGGAAGCCACAAAAGTTGTTTGATAAAAGCAGAATTGATCGCTGACGTCTCAAAACTCGACGTGGTCGGGTTTTCAGTGCAAATCTGTCGTTTGTCTTGTGTTTTCGCCGAACACTGTTCCCACGAATAAATCTCAAATTCTCCACCTTAATTGTCTGCTATCATTATGCTGTATGCCCATTATGTGCTTCTAAGGGGGGGAAAAAAAAACAATAAAACACATCTGACGCCAGGTAATACAATCTTGAGTCTGAAAGAAATGCTGATTAAGGCATTAGATTGAGTACATATTCCGTTTCCATGTCACCCCCAAACCTCCATCGCCATCTTCTTCTTCTTCTTCTCCGCACCACAGGTTGAAATTGTTTTCCCAGTTTATTTACACACATTTAATACATAACACATCAAGCAACATTTAACAGGGCACCACCTATTGCACATGGAATTTTGTCTTCATAAACGGTGTTGGGTTCACCGTTTAGTGCCGCCTTTAAATGTTGGCTCATCCTTTGTTTCTCTGACGTGAAGTTTCGCGCGGCGCCGTTCGCCGAATCCTAGCTGGAGAATCCGCCGGGCGGCTCCGGGTCGGGGGGCTGAGGGCCGTCCTGGTCGTCCTCGGGCAGCTGGACGCGTTGCTCGTCCATGCGCTTGGCTTGCACCCTCTGGATTAGGCTGAAGAAGTCTTCGTCAGGCACTGTGGGGGCGTGGGGGCCCGCTTCTGGAGGGGAGCACCGCTGATCGTCGATCCTGGAGGACTGGGATCGGAAAGATGAACGTGTTCAGAGTGCAAGAGTAGAAAATATCACTTAAAGAGAGGCTTGATATTTACACTAAAGCGCTCTAATAGAATTATGTGGGCAACAAACATTTTTCTAAAGTCAGATAATTAGGAATCTAAGAGGATTAAAGCTTTAAGCTTATGTGAGAACTGAAGCTCTACCTGGCACTTGATAAGCATGTTGAAGAAGTCATCACTGGGCTCCTGGTGATCTCCCTCACCCACCAGGTGTCCCAGGTTGTTGTGGGTAATCCTCAGGCCTGGAAGGTTACCAACATTAACACGCTGGTCGTCAAGACGGCGACTCTGAGAGCTAGCGATCAAGTCAAACAGCTCCTCAGTCTGGGGGGAAGTGGTAATTGCAGGATCTAAAAGAAGAAGGGAGAAGAAAAAAAAAAAGCCCAGTGAGTTCACATGTGATCTCGTGGTGTCAGGTTTTGCAGGGATTAGCTTTCACCGTCTTCAAAATAGCTCGCGCCGCCACACGTGTGTTCAACCGACCTAACATCTCGTTCAGGGATGGCACGGAGTTGGCGGCGCCCTCTCCGTTGTCTCCGTTCTGCGGCTCGTCTAGGTGGCAGCGCTGGTCGTCCATGCGGCTGCTCTGGAACTTGCTGAGGAGGTCAAAGAAGCAGTCTTCATCGGAGGGGTCGCGGCCCAGCTTCTGCGGCAGAAATGACAAATCTCTCATTCTCGCTCGGAACGCACAGGGATTACCTTGTGTTATCCTTTGAAATCCTTTCATTTGTTTGTTTACCGCTACGGGAATCAAGATCCTCTATGAAAAACACACGTACTTTGTTTGTAATCTGGCTTTGCTCCACTTTTCTGAGTGAGGTACTTGCTCTGACAATAATACTGGGGTATTCTGTCCTTCAGTGCCATCACCGTTTATGTATTTTGATTTCAAGACTCTGCAGTTCACTCAGCTTTTCCTGAACTGTTCTTAGATCCAAGAAACGTGATTCGCAGGTGAGTTAATTAACCTCAATGCCGTTATGAGTTGCATAATGAGGATTTCCAAGATAGAGGAAATTAATCTGGTTAACCCACAGGGGATGGATTCCTGGTGAGACTACCTTGGCCTAGATACTGAAGGTGATGCAATGTCATAAAATAAACAATATTTACTGGAAGTGAAACTGCCCATGTGGAAAATATGAAGAGATTTATCCGTGGCTGCCGCAGACTGCTACCTCGAATGCACTGTGGAGTTGTTAAACATCAGCTGTCCTTAGTTTTGGATTCAATCAATTTAATGATTCAATCATCGACTGACTCAACCCTGTCTGTGCGTCATATCGACCTCCCTGCTAGGCCACACAGTCACTCTCATATTGTTTATGGTGATGCTGCATCCAAAAAATATTCTCTCACGTCGCCCTGCTCAATGCTCTCTCGTCAGCATTGTCTCCGTACGTGTGCGTACGAGTGAACGACTTACGTTTGAAAGACGTTATAGCTACAAACCACCGAGCTAGCAAAGCACATGTGGAATTTATTATATCCGTTCGGTGCTACTGAAATATGCACTGCAATATTATGATACCGACCTACTGGGCAGCAGCAATAAAGCGAGTCAATAATACCGGCCATGTTCACAAGCATGATATAATTCGGCTTTTGGCCTCATTCAGGAAAAACACAGTGTTCTTACTAACCTGTTTACATGGCCAGTGCATATTCCACTTGTAACTAGGTTTACTTGCCGCTTGCATGTGTCAAATAATGTACATAATAATGCACATAAGCTATGCATCATACACTGTAGCACTATGGAGATCAAGGTGTGCTTCTGCTGCCCAGAGCCTGAATAGTATTTGCACTGAGAAGAGTCTTAATTTAAAATATCCAAACGATCATATATATAACTCATCTTTAAAACAAAATGCCAAAAAGCAAAAAGAAGCATGTTTTTAGCTGTGTTTGCAACATTGCTGTAATATTCAGTTAGAAGTCTGTCTTACAGTACCGCCTCCTGCCAACTTAAAGAGGCCGTTCTTAGAAATGCCTGGGGTCTGCTCGAAGATTTGCAAAGACGTCCCTGCAACCCAGAATCGCTCTCAAACATCAAATACGGAACGCGAACGGCTATAAAGGGACGCGTTCGGACTTTTAGCCGGGATAATTAACCGCGTAAATTATTCAGACCCGCCTCGGACCATTTCGACTGGGAAAATCAAAGTGCTCGGTCTTAAACAGCGTGCATCTCGTGAGTTTAAATCTGCCTGCTTGGTGCTAATTTTAGGATATGTACTACAAATATACATATATATGTTTATTAAGCATTAAAAACCAAAAAACAATTGAAGATTCTAGCTTTCCTTGCAGAATAATACTTCACTGTACTGTTGTTTTCGTCCTATCAAAACGATTTTAAGATAATTATATAAGAAGATTATAAATACAGTGGCCTATCTTAATGAGTGATGTGTTTTCTTAATCTTATCACTTTTGCTCATTAAAGTTAAATTCATTTAAGACTTCTTTGGGGATCTTGCACTTCAAAAATGAGCAACATTCACTACATTATTATAGCTTTTTGGGACATGAAAACATTTTTCCCAGATTGGGTTAATGGAACACGAGGTCAAATATCTCAACCAACAGAACGCAACTCTCAGTATTTACCGTTAAACGTACCCCTGTGTACCACCACGTCAGAATAAGCAATAGCCCCTTTAGCACCAACTAGTGGATAAAGTTATAATAACATTGCCTTACAGCAAGATGTGAAGTATGTCAGCAGCCACCAAATTTCAGCTCTATTCTAGGAAATCTTTCCCACTTTTAACTTTCGGCAAAATCAGACCCTTGTTCAAACAGAAGTTTTACTGTGTATCGTAAAACAAATTAATAATTAAAAAAAAAAAGTTCTTCACTCCATCTGCTCCCTGAAAAACAGAGTAAAATATTTCAAACGCCGTAAATGCATTCACACTTACACGTATCAGAACTAAATGAAAATGAAGAATAACCTCTGATATCCTTTGTTATTGGAGCTATTAAACATAAGTGAGACATCTTACCAGCGACGCTTCTTCTTTGTCCTCTATCTACCCTGCTCTCTCTCTCTCATTTCTCTCTGAGCACTCTTTCTCTCTCGCTCTGTCCACACGCCTGGCCCACACCTCCTTCTCCCCTACTTTACATCACCCTTTCTCTCTCCCTCTCTCTCTCTCTCTAGGCTGTCCTGCTGTACATGACTATTCCAGCCCTCTTTTAATCTCTACCATCCACTGCCCCCTCCTCTCTCTCTCTCAGCTCTCCGGCAGCCCATTTTTGTCCTGCTCGCCCACTGTGGGAAAACAACTCATTATGGGGAGCTGGGGGGGGTGGTTTGACCCTGCGGGGAGGGTAGTGCTTCTGTGATCAAGGTCACGTTATCGGCTGAAGAGGGAGAGCTGTGGTGGACAAAGGGGAAGGGAGGGGTGATAGGGGGTAGAAGGATGGGCGCAGGAGTGCAGTTATGAGTAAACTGCATGCCAGCGACCTCTGCCAGCAGAGCTCCTGCTGCCCTCAAATGGCGAGGACCACCAATGTCACCTCCTAGTTCTTCAAATCTCATGTGGTCTATCTATCTGCAGCTATAATAGCACATACACTACGCTCTTTACAATCAAGGGCATTTGAGCTTCACACCAGCCTCTGTCCTGTGTCCTTGGCCCCCCGACAGTATCTGCGCGGAGCTCGACACTTCCCTCTCCGCACCGTCCAATTAATCAAGTAGGCCAAAGAGACGGAACAAGAGAGAAAGGAACACGTGATAGTAATGATGATGATGATGAGGGGGAGAGAGGGAGAAGGAGGGCGAGTGAAACTAAACTGTCTAAACTGTGTGTGTGTGTGTGTGTGAAACAGATCAGATCCGAGTGTATAAAATGTTCCATCACTATTGATCTTATGCTCCTCATTTGAATGTAGCTGTAGTTATGGATCCATTATAGCGAAAAACACACTAAACATGTGTTCAGAAATTAAAATGCCCACTTATAAAACTTTTTTTTTCTTCCTCATTATATTTAAAATACCAATACTAATCACGAAACAAGAACACTATTTGTTTTTTTTATGTCTTCTAAATGGATTATCAACGGGAGAGGAGGCTGACTTTCCGCCTGGGACATACAGAAACGCGTTTGTTTCCAATATTACAAGGAGGCGTTAAATCTGCGCGTACCACGTGACGGCTGTACCATAAAGACGTATCGATTGTCTTACACATATTCACGACCTGGATTTAACTAGGGATGCACCGAATATTCGGCCACCAAAAAAATTCGGCCGAAAATGGCTCAAAAGTGCATTTTCGGGTTTTGGCCGAAAGACTTTTATCACAGAAACAACATGGCCAAAACAGGACATTGTGATGACGCAAGCAACAACCGCAGCCAGCACGGGCATGTCTACCGTGTGGACGTTTCAATATATAAAGTATTTCAAGAGGCATGCATCTACAAAGAATTTCTCCATGTCGGGTTTAATTTATCACCTGAAATCCAAACATCCAAGCAAGGAAGTTTCCCAGTGATGGTGCAATATGTCAATCGCAATCAACTAGTAGATCATGAAGGCAGTCCGGGTAGATCGCGTGCCATTGGGGGAAAAAAAAAATAAATAAAAATGTTTTAGATGTTAGTCTAATCATTTATCTGCTGCACCTCCGAATCCTTCATTTTCAGTTTTAGCCAAGAATTTTCATTTCGGTGCATCCCTAGTTTTAACAACAAGAATGACCCACTGAATTTCACTTTTAGGGCAACAATACCGGAAAAATGACCTAAAAAGGGATCAAAATGAAAGATAAACCCGATGAAGACGAAGGAAAGCGGTGCCCAAGTTTACAGACACACAGCTGGCCTGGTCAACGTCAACAAGATCACCAACATTTACTTCTCGATACTATTTTTACTCCGTCCTGATGAACTGTTATCTCACAGCCCAGCAATTTACACTCTTTTCTCGCAAACCAGCTCACTGATTACAACAATTAGCTGTGTCATATAAACAAGCCACGATTAGGTGCTGCGAGGACATTCGGGGACTTTGGAGACACAGCAGCTGCGAAAAAACATATTAATCAAGAGCCTAGTTCACAGCCAATTGAGCACTGCTGGCTTTAATTGAGAAATCACTTCTAAGATGACATCTTATAATCACACGGCATAACTAACAGCAGCTTTAAAAGTGAAGTTGAGTGGAACAGACGGCCTTTCAGATCTGCTCGGGGCTTTCTGGGGAGAAAAATGAGCTCCCCATTTTCTCAGATAAGCTCTCGGTGATTGGATTAAATGTCTGACACATCTTGGTTACAAGGTGAGCATGAACTAGACGGTGGTGGGTACACGTTTTGGTGAGGTGCTTAATACTCTGAGGCATGAAATTAAATTTAGAGCATGAGTAGTTGGGAGCCCTTTATTCTATTGTCAGCAAAAAACAAAAAGAAGAAAATGTGTCGACACTTAAAGTCTTGTTTTGGTGCTATCGAGCAAAGCTGCAAGAATTTGTGTTAAGAATTTTGAATATTAAGTTATGAGTGGAGTAGACATGAATATAATGATAAAAATGATAAAAAGGGATAATGTGCAGCAAGGCGTCCATTACAATGTGCTGCCTATACTTTGTCCGTTAATTCCTGATACCTCAAAGTGCATTGTCCTGTTTATACCACATTCACTTCTAATACTACAAAGGATTTCAGAAAACCAAAAATCTAAGTTTCTTCACAGCAACCTCAGTGTTTCCCACAAGATTCAGCGAATAAAATGAAGTCATAGTCAACAGTCGACTTTAAATTTAGCTGCGCTAGCTCTTATAAAGTTAAGCTAGTTCACGTCACATCTAGACGGGGTTTTGACCAACTCTCTTAAAATAATTCTAAATGTCGATGGTCAAGAGCACAAATATTGGATTTTAAACGGCGGCGGTAACGTAAATTTTTATTGGTGAACAACACAAATAGCTTCACGTGCTATGTGAGTTGACCGCGCTGTTTTCTCCGTCAGGTTAAACTCAGCAGGTGAGCGGCAGGTGTGTGTGCAGGGGGGGTTTGGGGGCAGGCGTGGAGGGGAGGGATGGAAGGGAGAGATGCTTTCGGGAGCAATAGGAAAAAGATAAAGCAAGCACAACGTTGTTTGAGACATGCAAAAATATTTGCGATTCATTGTGAGACCATGGCGGAGTGAATTAGACCCTGGCGGGCCGCCATAGTATTAACATTGCATGGGAAACACTGAACCTGTTTGCCCTGGTAACACCAGAGGGTTTGACTAATACGTGGAAAAATCAATCCATCTTATAGCGTTGTTCACTACTCCAGTGATATGAGAAAACTTGGATACAACGGCAGCAGGAGATTTAACTCGTCTGCTGAGTTCATAGCTTTCTGGCTCATGGTTTAGTCAAAGGGTTTTAAGGTTATGCCAGCAAGATTCAAAGTCAATAACACAACAGGAAAAAAAAACACAACAGCACTGTCACTTTCCCTAAATCAGTATCAAGATTTTCCAGAACCAGTGATACCCCACGAGTGCTGTCGGCTAAAGTTAAAAAAGGTTATGAGATGTAAGATCAAGATGAAGTTTAGCACCGTGGCCTCCTTCTTGCTGCATGTATGTCCAGAGCAAGAGAGGCCATGTTCCTTATTTCAAATTATTGCCTGGTCTTTATGAATACTCAGCTCAGATTGGCTTCAGGGCTCTGTTGCTATGGTTAGCCACTTTAGCTGCTAGCTGAGCCGGCACATTAATTTAGACTGGTTAACAATTTACAACTACTTAATAGGGGTTCTTATATCAAGCATTAATGAACACCCTGAAGCCAATCAGATGTGAGTATTCACAAAGACCATGCAGTAATGTGAGGTCAGAGTAAAGCTCAGTCCATATATAAGGCCAATCAATTTGTAGCTTTGTAGACAGTTGGACGCAAGTGGAAAGTCCGTGCTCTGGTTGTCTTGGTAACCACCTTGTACATTTCCGAATACAAGTGTTTTCAAGTGAAACAAGCAAAAAAAAATTAAACATATTGAACAAAGCTTGGCGTCATCGTTCCATCTGGGTTCATCCCAGCGCTCCCGTCCCACTATCAGCAAGGTGAATTTAGTTGTAGGACCCAAAGGTGTGGAAGGAATTCTGTATTGGCGTCATGTGTCCAGCAGTCGCTCACATTGGTCGGCGACCCAAAATTGACATTGCCCTTCATGAAGCTGATAACACGACTACTTACCGGCACTGGAGGCGGGACTTGCACAGTGATATCATCAGTGTCCACAGGAGAGTCCAACCACGGCCTCTCATCTGATGACTGACTGTCGGAACAGCCTTTTCTGTTACCCGGCTGGGACAGCTGACTCTTGGATCTCCGAGGTATACTTTCCATGTCTTGGCTCTCACCGTTCTGCAGTAAAAGAACATATTGTTAGAGAGGGGCTGCCGTCTGTTTAGGAGGGGGAGGTGTGGGGATCACATTTTCTTCTGGAGTGTACTGACAAGAGTGATAAGAAATAAAAAAAAAAAAATCACCTTATCTGAAGAGTACTTCCACAGTTCTACACTGTCCATGCTGTTTCTCTTGGTGAATTTGGGTCTCGCTCCTACAGAGAAATGCAAATAAGATACTTCACAACAAGCACATCTAAGTGTAAAATAGATTCATGAGCTGTTTTAAACTTGCAAGCAGCTCTTTGTTTATCTTTTATTTTTGTAGTAGCCTGTAATGTCAATAGTGGTCCCATGATGTTCGATGTGGATGTGAGGTTTGGGCAGACAACCAGGCAAACAAACTGAATAAGAGTCTGTTTGCCAGCTCTGCTTCAAAGGGGGAAATGTAGGACATGGGTGTGAGTTTCTGCCCGGGGTTCATGAAAGCAAATATCACACAAAGGCCAGGCAGATTGTGCAGATATTACAGTTTCTCCGCACTTCATTTTATAAGGCTCAAATGTCTAAATATGTAAGTCTGGGGATTATTTGAGGGGAATCTATGAAAACGGTTTTATTATTTGAAGAGATTGCTGAAGAAAATATTTTTCTAAGACCTTTAGAAACGACCCATAATCCTGTCACAGGGGGGTTAAACAATAATCTTCATCCTACCCCAAAAATATACATTAAAAAAGTCACATTTAGCCTCAGTTCAGACATAACACAGACACTGTCTCACCTTATGTTAGTTTTACATTTAATATAGTCTCTTTGTGTACACATACAATATTCTAGTTAGCTTGCTCAAGCCCACACCTGCTATTTTTGTCAAACACTGACGTTTAGAGTTGATTTTAAAGACTTGATATACACTGCCTGGCCAACAAAAAAGTCACCACCTGGATTTAACTAAGCTAATAGGTACGAGCCTCCTATTGGATAATTACTGCATGGGTGATTATCTTTCAGCTGGCAACAAGTTATTTAACCCCAACTGATGCAATGAGTAGCTTCTCATTTCTTAAACAACCATGTCTAAAGACACATCCTGTGGTTGTGGAAAAGATGTTAGTCTGTTTGAGAAGGGTTAAATCACTGGCATGCATCAAGCAGAGAAAACATCTAAGGAGATAGTAGAAACTACTAAAATTGGGTTAAGAACTGTCCAACGCATTATTAAAAACTGGAAGGATAGTGGGGAACCACTGTCTTTGAGGAAGAAATGTGGTCGGAAAAAAATTAACGATCTTGATCGGCGATCACTTAAACGTTTGAAATCAAATCAAAGAAAAACAACAGTAGAACTCGGGGCTATGTTTAATAGTGGAAGTAAGAGCATTTCTACACGTACAATGTGAAGGGAACTCAAGGGAATGGGACTGAACAGCTGTGTAGCCTTAAGAAAACCACTAATCAGTGAGGCTAACAGGAGAAAAAGCCTTCAATTTGCTAGGGAGCATAAAGATTGGACTCTGGAGCAATGGAAGAAGGTCATGTGGTCTGATGAGTCCAGATTTACCCTGTTCCAGATTGATGGGGGCATCAAGGTAAGAAGAGAGGCAGATGAAGTGATGCACCCATCATGCCTAGTGCCTACTGTACAAGCCTGTGGGGGCAGTGCTATGATCTGGTGTTGCTGCAGTTGGTCAGGTCTCGGTTCATCAACATTATGTGCCCAAAGAATGAGGTCAGCTGACTACCTGAATAGAGGTAGTTCAGGGAGTATGAGACATCATTTTCACACATGGATTGGCCACCACAGAGTCCAGACCTTGACCCCATTGAGAATCTTTGGGATGTGCTGGAGAAGGCTTTGTGCAGTGGTCAGACTCTCCCATCATCAATACAAGATCTTGGTGAAAAATTAATGCAACACTGGATGGAAATAAATCTTGTGACATTGCAGAAGCTTATCGAAACAATGCCACAGTGGATGCATGCTATAATCAAAGCTAAAGGCAGTCCAACGAAATATTAGAGTGGGTGACCTTTTTTTTGGTGGCAACTTTTGTTTGGCCAGGCAGTGTATGTTCTTATGTGATCCGTGTCCTTTTACTAACTCATTACCCATCAGCAGTCTATGATGACTACTGTTGGGTTACATTTCTAATTCCATTAATGGGGAGGCCAGTACAGCTCCAAGACAGTTTCCACTGTCAAACTGAGTTTGAAGATGATAAACAGACATGTCCCTGTTTTAAATACACATTCTCACACGGTGACTTATTAACACACACTCACACAGAGCTAGGCTTTTATTCCTGCCGCACCCTTTCCCATTCCATGATTAAGGAAACTGAGGAAACTTGCTTACACAATGTTGAAGAAATTGGGTTATATAAGTACAAATGGGGGGAAAAAAGAGTGACCTGATTAATCCACATTAATCTTTTTTGTTTTCTGGCAGATGCCATTGATACCAAGGTGTCAGTGGGCAGCAATGCTATTTGCACCAGGGTGGGATAGCCAATGTGGCTTTTTATACCCAAGTGTATAGCAATGCAGAGACGAGCACCCAGGTGTCTGTGACCAGTAATGCTAAATGCACAAGATCTAAAGCACAGGTGTCAAGCATAAGGCCAAAACCGGCCCACCAGAGGGTCTAAGTTTTAGTAAGAGTTGTGGACATAACACCACACTGAGACCTAGAGCTATACAGAAATTTAAACACCTTCATAATGTTCTTCTTTGCACTAAAACAAAGGGAAATGTTTGGAGTTGTTGTTATTTATAGGTTAATATGCAAATTGGGCTGACTTTTGGCTTCAAACTGCCTGGGTAAAAGTCTGGCTCTTTATACAAGCTCACCTGACCTTCCAAAAGTTATTTTTTTTGCTAGAGGGGGCGGGATATGAGGGGGCTGATCTACAGCCCTGGGTCTAAACAGCCGAACAGCTGCATGTGACTATTTGTTCCCAGGTGCAAAAAGACACCGTTGTTGTTGTTTTGTTTTTTTAAGCATGCCTCTTTTTGAACAGGAACTTTAAACCTAAAATCAGTGGGCATTTGACACCAAATGTTAACAGCTTAGTTAGTTATGTGCTGTTCATAAAGACCCCAAATGTGTTACATTTACACTGATAAACTTACACTAGGTACCCCTTGTGAAAACACACACATTCTAATGTAACCGATGCACCATTGTGGGGCACCATTGTGGGGCACCATTGTGGGGCAGCATTTCTTTAAAATAATGAAAAAGGCTGTTTCACTTTGAAGGCTGTGGTGTTTAGCACTACTGAATTGTATTGTGATGCACCGACACATGTATCTTTTATTTTGACTACAAACTACATCCTCCAATGGTATTCATAGAGTTTAAGTACATCCTTTCTTATTCAACATACACTAAACGTTACAAACAGTCATGAAGGGGGGTTTAGCACAGGACTGTAATGCTATTATAATGCATTAATTTTCACCTTATGCGTATCTAATTAACTGGCAAGGAAGGCTATTTAAACTATAAACGATATCTAATCAAACGCAATTAGTGGAGACATTTAAAAGGTTGATGAATGACTGACAATCATCACACTACATTTCAAGGAAAAGGTACCTTGCATCTCAAACTCTGAGCTGGAGGGTGAAAGGTCACTCTCATTGACCCCGAGCGCCTCCATCAACTGCTCCACATTCATTCTGGCTGTCAGTTCCCCGTTCCTGTCACCAATCTGAAAGATGATATAAAAGGGAGTGGACAAACAATTTAGGTAAAAATGCAAAAGATGTACTTTGTTTTACTATTGTTAAAAAAAAAACTTCTCACCTCTTTCGAGATGTCTAGGTGCTTTCGGGCATAGTGGAGTGCTTGTTTGTGGTTCCCTAAAGACACATAAGCGTTTCCCAGACTCCAGCAGGCACGACCCTCGCCAACCCTTACGAGAAATGGACGTAGTAGACATAAATATTGAATACTGTTCCTGTGCTCATGCATTTATTATAGTTTCTGCTCCCTTTACCTATCAGTGAGCTCCTGGGCTATGTAAAGGTGTTTCAGGTGGTATTCTATGGCCCTCTCATACTGCTGCAAAAGAGTGTAGGTGTTTCCCAGGCTGTAGCAAGCCTGAGCCTCCATCACCTGGTCCCTAAGCTGCCTGGATAGCTGAAGAGTTTTCCTGCAGGAAGAGAAACAAAGGATAAAAAGGCTGACGGAGAGAGACAAGTTGGATCAAAACTACATCGTACATGATGACATTCAGCAGAATCCTTTTTTTCAAAGTGAATTTTTACTTCAATCCTCTTTTCTCCTCATCTGAACTGGATTCATTTCGCCTTCTCTCCACTAGATGTCAGTCTGCACTCTGTCCTCACCTGTAGTACTCCGTGGCTGTGTTGAACTGTCCCAGAAATATCAGAGCATTGCCTAGGTTACTGTAGGCTCGCCGTTCAGCAGCCTTGTCCCCAAATTCTTTGGCAATGGATAACCGCTGTAAATGACAGTGGAGCACAGTCATATAAAATGAAACACATATTTTCATTTAGTTTCTTAATTGTAGCAGTGCATAATGGCATCCTAAAGCAAGTGTGTTTTGCTTGACGGTATTTTTTTGGCACAGTTTTTAGCAGAGGCAGTTACACAAGCTGGAGCTGCAGGCTCTGTTGGGCACATTATTACATGACCAGAGGTGCTGCTGCAGCAGTGGTGCATCAAATAAGCTCCTCTGATTCTCTTTACAGGCAGTGTGCTCCCCTCTGTGGCGTACTGATAGATTTGTAATAGGGAGAAGAGGAGAGGCCGTTTTCTTACACTAGGAAACAAGTGGTTTACAATGAAGAGTGACAGGAAACACACAGAGGGAGAGCCTGAAGCCATACTTTCCAGTGATTCATCAAGAAACCAATTTCCTCCCTTTTCTTTATGAGTAGCCATCAATCTCTGCACATTGTGTGCTTGTACAGCATGGGATGAACAGTGATACCCTGAAAAACATGCATCGGTGAAATGAACTCTGGGAGTAAAACTTGTAAGGTTAACAGTTAGCTATGTAACATCTGGCTTTTCACAAGAAAACTGCACATATCGTGATCACCACCCCTTCCATCTTTTCTACAGTGCTGTTTGACAGAAACAATATAATAAAAAAGGTATTTCAGCAAAAGGTTTGTCCTCCTTCCCTCTCAAACCAAGAGCACATTGGTGAATCTTGTTAGTTTGCATGTCAGCTTTTAGCAAGTCAAACTAGGCAAGATCTTGTCTCTGCGCGTAAAACATACACGTACTGTCTTGTTTCTTCAGTGAACTCATTTAAGGGCATTAGTCTAGCTAGTCTAGTCAGGCTGCACCTTTGCAAACATGTTTTATCTCGACTCAACAGTAAACCAGATTTTATGGTAGCCGCTTGTTTGCTTTGTGCTGCATATGATAGAAGCTGAGGTTGAACAGGATGAAAGCACGCTGCCAATTTAACAAGTTGCTCTGACCTGAAGGGGCCTTTGGGTCTTATGGGTTGAGGGGACAGGACATACTTGATCAGTTTGGGATCTAGTGAATTTGGCGGCCAGGTCAACACCTTGTACTGTTCATGTTTTGTTTTTTTGTAGTTGTTCCTAAACCATTTATGTGCATCCTGCTGGGGTTGGCTGCTGCCATCAAGGAGTGTCATTGCTATGGGGTGGGGGTGCCTGGTCTGGTCTAGGTGGGTGCTACATGTCTAAGTAACATCCACACGAATGCCAGGACCAAAAGTTTCCCAGCAGAAGATTGTATTATCACAAACTGATCAATGTTATTTACTTCTCCTGTCAGTGGTCATAATGTTATGCCTGCTCGTTCTATATAAATGGATGTAAAAATATGTAAATTAAAGAATTTTATTGCTTCTTTGAGTTTAATTAATTAGCAATCCTGTCCTCCAAAAGTAAGTGATGTCATGTCAGGCCACAAAGTCACTGAACAGCTGCAGTGAACGACATTGTGTCACAAACTAGATTAGACCGCTACTCTGCTGCTGAAGGTCACCGTGCTGTCCTGGCACTACAACATGGCTGATAGCTCCTATCTCGGCTCTACACTAGTGTGGAAGCTGGTAAACATTTTCTCACCTGACGGTGGAACTTGATAGCTTCGACAAAGTTTCCCAGCAGGTAGTGGGTGTTGCCCAGGTTCCCGTAGGCTCTCCCCTGAGCAGCTCGGTCGCCAAGCTCTTTCACCAAACACAAGTTCATCCTGCAGAGGTAAGGACACACGTTCTGAACATTGGCGAAAAGCAGTCCTAAGAGGCACTCCAAGTAGCAAATGCGCGCCTGGAGTTTTACACTGTGATGAAAACTTTAACAACTTCTTGGTGATACACAGATCAACTCTGACCCCATCTGCATTCCTACACAAATTATTTTCTCATAGATCATTGATGCTAAGTGGTACAACAACTCACCTCTCTGTAATAGATCTCTATTTTATTTCATTTTACTACATTTTTACTTATATTTTATTTTATCTTTTATTTTTTTACTTGTGGTTCTCAAGGGTGTTTTTTTTATGTGCAACTGAGCTACTGTGACCAAGCAATTTCCCCTTGTGATTGAATAGAGTCTGTCTTAGTCTAAATCTAAGTCTATACAGTGTACGCTTAATGATATGGCGATATAACTCTGAAGTCATCTGGTTTTACATAAACTTTTGTTTAAACCAAAAACAGCTATTTCCGCAACGGCCTGAACACAGGTTGACATCTTTAGTCTGCAAATTCATGCCCGACAGACACTCGCTAGAGAGTGTAATTATCTGATATTTTCCTCATTTACTGATGTAGGCTATTATTTCACACATCCTCTATTAATCAGAGTGTTGATTTTCATGGTCCTGCCCACCTGACCGACCTGATTAACCACAGTGCCCGTGGATGCAACCGCGGCCTGCTCATTGCCACAACATGTTGCGGAGTGGTGGTTGTTTTTACTCCTCAGAGACTAACAGGCAAATTAATGTAAATGTTATTCATTTTATGAGTAGGCAAGCTCGAAGACTAGAGCTGTTAGTTAATATCGAACTCAAAACTCATGACAAGAATGATGAATTGGTGAATAAACTGCGAAGTTAAACTGCTCCTGCAAGTTAAAATAAAACCGGGTTGCACCTGCTCAATCAGAGCATAGTCCTCACTGCAGGGGCCGAGGTTTGATTCCAGTCCATGCCCCTTGCTGCATGTCATCCCCACTCCCTCGCCCATTTACTTCTCGTCTCTCTCCAATTTGTACTGAACAGTTTCGTATTTTTTGGCCTTATTTGATAGTTCCTTGTCAAGAATACATACTCATAGAAGCCAGTAGCTCTTTGTAGAGTGTCTCTGACATCAGGAGGCAGGTCCCCTGGTTCCTGGGTGCAGCCCCATAACAGCTGCTTGCCTTTTGCATGAAAGACATTCCCTATGTTATACAGTGCTCTGGCCTCGCCGACCTGCAACAAGAGAGTAAAGAAAAGACCGTCTAAAAGACAGCGCAGATGGTGCACCCCTCCAAGATTTGTGAACGTGCGTCCCTCAGCGCAGCACCTTGTCGCCTTGCTCTTGAGAAATATCCAGATGTCTTTGGCAGCAGACAACCGCCTCGTCAAAGCGCCCCAACACTTTTAATGTGTTACCAAGGTTACCGCTGGCTTTTCCTTCTCCGATTCTGTCTCCTATTGTTCTGAGAAAGCAGGAGAACACATCATTTTCATCGTTTGGCAAGCGAGGAACAAAGGCTATTTATATTTTCACTTCTCCAAACTGTTAAAGTACTGCAACGGGATTTAATTGCGAGAGGCTGTACAGTACATCCTAGGATCACGTCCCAGTGGGCCTGGTGAGACTGTAATGTAACAAGGTAAATCTCCCCGGGGTCTTTAATCACTTCCCTGCTGTAGTACCAGCTGCACTCACTGCAGGGGACCGGATTACTCACAAGCTAAATACCCAGCTGGTGGTTATCGACTGTTACTATAGAAAAGTGCCCTCACTTTTCTTGTGACGTCTATTGTCCTTTTGATGAAATTCCTGATGCTCTTTTGTATCTCGAAAAAGAGTAAATAAAATCTGTTGCAGATGGTGATTTGAAACCTTCTCTTCTGAGACTTTGGGAGGATGAAATAGCAGAATCATTAGCATATCACTCCTACATACTGGTAGATAGCTCAGCACTCAGCATATTTTTTGTAGATCATGAAAAGAAATATGGTTGGTTTATCAACATGACTACTGACCTGTTACGTTCTTTAAAATGAAGATGCTACTAAATCTATCACTGCTTTACAATAAAACTAAGTAGTGCCCATTGTTTACTATCAGCTATTAAAGGTACAGTACCCACCTGGCCAATGTAAGGTCATGTTTGTGGTATTCCAGGGCTTTTCCGTACTCCTTGAGGTAGAAGTAGGCATTGCCCAGCTGGCTGTAGATGGCACTGAGGGTCTTCAGGTCTTCCGTCCCCACCTGTACGGCCGCCTCAAAAAACGCGGTTCCCCCTTTAAAGTCACCGGCCTTGCACAGCCGCTCTCCTTCCAGGGCCAACTCCAAGCAAGAGGCCTCCATCCTGAATGGTGCACACATGCAACACAGGGGAAGGTCACCAAACGGCACAAGTGCACCGTTCACCGTCAGAGATAACAACGTACAGTAGTGTGGATACTATTGCAGTGGCAGCGCAACATCATCTCGCGGTCGGGAACAAATTGGCAGTATCGCCATGACAACAAGGTCTGTAACCATTTCTGTGGACTGTTGCCTTAGCAACTGAACCTAAGCTCTGAGATGAGCACCTTGAAAAGGTGTCGTACTTTTTCGCTCATATCAGCATGAGAATCTGATTTCCAGTGACGCACAGTTCTGTCGAATTGTATATTCAGCTGATGAAGCTGCTTCCTCGGTTTTTAAATTAAACCCAACCTTGCATTTTCTGTAAAGTGAAAAAATCTACCCAATATTAGCAATTTATTGGCCAATACTTGCCCAGTGCATGAGGATTGGAAAGAAAAAAATCAATATGTGCTCCAGCAACGCTTCTCTTGTGATGCAGTTTAATCTTCTCACTGGATTCAGTAAGAAAATAGACTCACCGACTCTATGTTGCTGAGCAGACGTATAACTGAAACTGCACATTACAAGAGAGGATTTGTTGACTGTGCACTGCCTTTTAGATCCTTTAAAACCCAGTTTTGCTGCCACAACAAGCACAGCAAGGCCTCGTCAGTGAGTTGTCCCCGGAAAACATACAACCCGGGATTCACTGTGTAATCCAGGATAAACTAAAGAGCAGCCAATGTGGAAGTACCTCTAAATTCCAGATAAGGCACTAGAATGTAGAGTTAAGCAAGGATTATCCTTGAACCTAATCTGTTTTATAAAATGGTCCATTCAGGTATAGGCGTAATGTAAATACAGCTGCCTTTCTGCTTTCCAAATAACAACACTGTAATTGCAACAGTTAAGATTTTAAATGCCCAAATAATTTGTTGAAGTAATTAAGCACCAGCATGATCTCACACGTCCTAAACTACAATACAGTGTGCTTGGTTTGTGAATCTTTGCCTGCCAAGCAGGAAAATAACCGCAGAATCGTTCCTTTCCGGTCAGCAGTACCTGCGTTTTTGTTTGCTTCGTGTTTTGTCCACGTACACCTGCAGCTCCAGGTGCAAAGGCCTGAGCATAGCTTGAGGTCGGGGGCCGTGGTGGACCAGTCTACACATAGCTCTCTCTGCTCCAGTCAGAGGGCAAGGCTCAGATGCCATGAGGGTAATGTTTAACAAGACTAGAAAAAAAACAAACTCTCAGATTCTGCAGTCCAGTCAAGCAGTGCATCTATCCTTGATAATGCAATGCTGAAACTTTTTGTTTTGCCATATCTACTGGTACTAATCAGATGAAATTTCCAGTTAGAACGGATTATGTCTCTATATAAAGTCCATATTGTCTATTTAAAGGCTCCAATAGGATCTGCGGTGTCAGCAACATTGCAGCAAACCTGGACACATTCCAACTAGCTGTTCTGACCACAGTCCATTAACAGCCAAGAATAACATCTGCTTTTCAAGTCCTCAAGAGAGTCCGAAAAACTGAACGGTCAGCCATCTACTCCCATAGTCGAGCCAGACAAAAGCTGATTGTAGAAAACTCCAACAGAGAGCAGCTCTGGTTACAATTGCATTCCTCAGCAAAAACATGTCGATTTAAAAAAACTTTCCATTTGCATTCGGTCACGAAGCCAAGACGTCCATTGCTGTTACGTCATTCAGCTCTTACTACTGCCGAGTGAAACGGGCCCTCCCTTTTGACCCTCTTCATCCTGTCCTCAGCTGTGAGATCCATTGTTGTGCCTTGCAAACCACCATGTAAAATAGGGAGTGGGGTATAACATAGGGAACATTCTGGTGCGAGGGCAGGGGTACAGTCTGCAATGACAAAGCGAGCGCAGCCCAATGAGAGACGGAGAGAAAGGATGAGAATGTCTAATCCACCTGCACCTCCTTGGTAAAGACCATCCAGTGCGGTGAGTGGCCTGGACTAATCCAACTATCTGCTGACATGAGCAGAAAACATGATTAGGTCGCCGGCCAAGACAAATAACGTTGTGAGTAAACGAGGTGTAATGGATCCAGTAGGTGAATACAAATCAGATTATTTCACTTAAAGAAAACACACACACAACAAATGTATGGATTGTAATTTTTTTTTCTTCACTTTGAGGTCTTATTCAACATATGCAGAGCCTGTCCTCGCAGGACGGGGTATACCCTGGACCGGACGCCAGTATGATGAAAAATCTAGAGTGTTCATTTCAAACTGACCTCCTGATTCATGGAGCAATATACTATTATTATTTAAGATTCAAGATTACGCCAGTGCAGGAATAAATAGAGCACCCATTATTCAGCCCGGTAAAGACGCTTGATTGTGCCCGTTAGGCTTGACACAGAGAACATCCATCTTTTTTTTTTTCTCATTCTAGTATTGCGACACGGCTCCCTGCATGCTCTTTGGGTGACCGAGTTAATCACTTTGACCGCCTTCTTCACAGATGACATTTTGACTCGGTGGGAAAAGCACGGGGAAGACAATGGCTTTACTGTATTCAAGACCTCCAGTTAAGCCGCGACAATGTCGGCGAGCCAGCGTGCACGACACAAGCACAATGAAACTGAAGAAGCTGAACAGAACTCGTATTTACACCCACGGCTTTTTGCTGATACTTTTCAAAATGGCTAAATGTGTAGACCTCTCTGAAACTCACAAAGCAGAACAACCTCTCTCGAAGAAAACCAACCTAGTAGAAGGGTATTTTTTAATCCCTATATTACTCTTTAGGAGTGGGAAAATCTAATTTCAAATTTTGGTATAAAACATACTCGCATTGTATGTATGAGGTTCATATATGGATGAAATATCCAAAAAGAAATTACGCTACGCATTTAGCTACGCATTTAATTAGGTAGTAATAAAACAATTATGCAATTAAATAAAAGGTACTTTATCTCAGAACAAAGGCCATAAAAGCATATAAAACATTGCTGATTTATTGAATTGCAAGTCAACAACACTGTCAACAGTACACTAATTCAGAGATACTAATGGCTGTAATGTAGTAGGTAAATTATCAGTCCTCTCCTCTGCACACGCTGACATTTCACCCCAATCTAACAAATATCAGTGATAATACTGTATATTACCCGACTGATTTAGACAACAAGGTTTTGTATTACACCAATAAAAATATTAAATCAGAATTCATAAAACTACTACAGCTAACAAAAGAGTGGGTTTGGGGCAAGAAAATCAATCATTTTCCACAGCCCTCTCCGTCCTTGCACAGAGTAAATGAATTTTGCTATTGTTGGAGCAACACATCAAGCCATGGGGCAAAAGCACACGAAATATTTTGGAATGTGACTGCATGAATGGACCTGGTTACCACTTTAAATAACAATCCTTAAATTTGTGCATGGTCATCATCCCGGTAAACTTAAAATAGCAACAGCTATTTCTGTAACAGCCGCTCTGTAACCCATCAGTGGAAACTCTCCGGCTCTGAAAAGATAATTCCAGATCTGGACAATTCACCTAAAGATAGGCCGACAGAGTTGTAGACCGTGCCAAGGCTGCAAACAGGAAAGTGGAAGAGACACTGTTGGCCGTTGCCAAAGAGAATCACATACTATATATCTGGGAAATGCCAGACATAAAATTTAAAAGGTAAAGGTAGATAAGGCTGCACTCTCTTTTAGAGCCATACGAAGAGGATCTATGTCCAACCCAAGCAAATAAAGGTAGTGCAGACGAATACATGGATAAAGACGAGGATCAACCCAATTAAAGTTGGATGCTGAGGCTTAGAAAAGACATCAGTGCAGTCTTCCTGGGAGCATGACAATGATGAGGATTAAAGTTGAGGCAGGTAACCTCAGAGGTGCTGTTACAGAGGAAAGCCAGAAGATCAGGAGACAGAAGTAAGAATAGTGGGATGAGTCACAGATGGTGACGGGGACTTTTAAAACAACCAGTGAGCTATAAAACCCCCTGAGTTGTAAACCAAACTGTGGAAAAGGGTGCCGCCTAAAGAATGTCTGGCAAAGTGGATAAAAGAAAAATGCTAAACTAAAGCACCACAATTGTAAAGTTAGAGTCCAATACATCGCTCAATTTAATCAACGTAAGCAGACAAATTGCGCTTCATGAGAGCTAACTGACAGACAGAAAGTCAAACACACCAAAAAGTGATGAAAAGACATTTATGAACATATAAAAAAAAAGGCACGGGACAACAAAACCCAAGACAAAAGGCAGCTCGGTCTCAATGACAGGGTTTCCAGAAAGTCACTTTCATTCTTGACATCTTTGTGGTTCGGCGTAAGAATGGATCTCTGTGGAACAGTCTGCCATTCTCTTCTCTGATTACCCCTCTAATTGGTCTGTTTGGGAGACACTCATGCCATAATAGCCTGCTTGTGGTCTAGGAGAGATCTCCCAGTGTAGTTACCATGGCAGCAAAGAGTGTGTGTGGTCATGCTACGTACAGGTTTCAAGGAATACGTTCGAGTGTGGGCTCAACTACGCCATGTCAACGGTTTGTCGTTTCAGGGGGAACAATAAACCACTGTCATGTGAGGAATTGCAGTGTATTCATTGTCCATATTAATATATGTGAAGATCGTGTTCTGCTGCAATGGGAAGATTATATTGCAAAAGACAACTGGAAAAAAACTAATTTGAGGGGTATGTGAACATCTGTAAAGTTAGGAAATGGTGAAGTTGCACCAGTTTAACATGGAAATGACTAGCCAACGAAGTCCTTAGTGAAATACAATGATAAATGAAGAATGATAGTTCCAATATACAGTAGGACTGGCCCTTTTAAAGTTGCTTGACCTCAGTGCAGTCCTGCAACGGGGCTACAGGTGGACTAGGTTAGGGATTCACAGTAAAGCCAGAGCTTTATGATCATTACTTGTGGCCCATTGATGGTACTGCATGTTTTTCATATACAGTACTTCCTTCCTGTAAGGTAATGAGGCATGAAAGAAGATTTGGTGCAACGCTACATGCACTGAAACGGCTCATGTTTTACGAGCTCATAACAAGCAGCTTGGACTATTCACTGGAGTGCTCTTGATACATAAAAGTAGGTTCTCTGCAACCAGTTTCAAACCGTGAACATTTTTCTATCAAAAGTTGTATGAAATGTTAAAACATACATTTGCTACAGACTACACACACAGTGCTCTCACTTTTTGAGTATATTTTGTATTGGGGTAAATCCAGTCCAATCCAAATCCTGGAAATCCACAAATATTTGGCCCAGCAGTTAGGGACTCGTTCCCGGTCTGGTTTCAGTTGGCACTCAAAGCAAGCATAAAACACTCAGGAGCAAAAGTACACAAACTTAAATTTAGTGTCTTTCTCTTTGTGTTTCCAGTTGAACTAAATTAACCTCAAATAGTACATGATGTATGAAGAAACTCATAATCAAAGACAGGACAGCCCAGATCATTCTTAGATATAGTTAGGGAATCAGAAAAATCCTTGACAACCT
This sequence comes from Chelon labrosus, assembly GCF_963514085.1. Classification (NCBI taxonomy): domain Eukaryota; kingdom Metazoa; phylum Chordata; class Actinopteri; order Mugiliformes; family Mugilidae; genus Chelon; species Chelon labrosus. The sequence goes on from NC_140355.1 coordinate 14,867,042, forward strand.
ATAAACTGGTGACGGTTTTATTGACGGATGCTTGTTTCATATCCATGGATCTAAACTACTGTCCCCACGATTCTTCGCTTAGCTAAGAAACCCTGTGCGCAGGGTAGTAATCCAGCCATAATTACAGAGTGCCATGACTAGTTGTCAGGGAAACCAAAGAGAAACTCTCTAGGAATGTTTTTCCTCTCGCAGTGCACGTCTCTTTCAGTTAGAGCAGAGCCGTCTCCTACTTTCTTCTTTTGTATGATTTTCTAATAATGCTGCATTTTTACTCTCTCTGGTTCTGGTTTTCTTAACCGTGTTTTCAGCAGGAAGTGTTATTAATTGGGCGGCGACGTGTAATATGGCCCCAAAAAACACAGAGAAAATAACCTACTTTTTGTGTCATTATGTCAAATGTTGTGAGTTTTGCGATTTCCAAAGCTGACAAAGTTTCGCAACCAAATAAGAGTTTCTGTATTTATTTATTTTTTTTATGATGGATTTAAGGACATGTTTCCAGGGTGCTGCATCTCTCCTTCAAGAGCGAGGTGATTTTTAAGGACATCTCCGTTTCCATTTGGCAGAAGACTGAAGAAGGAGAATGAGCACAAAAGTGAGATACAAAGGCCTTCTACCTTTCTTGCTCATCTAAGCAAACACACAGATTGCACAAGAAGCAAGGCCGGCTGAGGTTTCAGTCCAACGATTTACCATCTAGTTTAACATCTATTTTTCTCTGCGTTCACTCAGATGAGCAAGACAGGTAGAAGGCCTTTGATCTGTTAAACATGTGATATAAGCAGACATATAAGCCATGGAATACATTTCCCAGAGTGGCCTCGCTCTACGGCCTGACACCGTTTCCATTTTGGCAACAAAACAAAAGGTTTTACCAGGAATTGTCTGTAAACAAAGACCCTACAGATAATATCCCTTTTGTGTCTCATCTTTTTTTTTTGGAAGCTACAGATAACACACACAACCCTCATTGTAGAAAGGTCATGTATTGACTCTGTGTGTTTGTAAAATAGAGGAGAAGCGGTCGTATCATGACCGGCACCGTGGATCTGCCCACGTATTTATCTTTGTGTGTGTTAATGTGTGTTAATGTGTGTGTTTGTCAGGGACATGACAACCTTGCAGGGTTTATGAATGTCACTTCTCAACTCAGCGGTTATTAACATTTCCAGCGGCCCGCTCAGACGGCGGAGACAGTAGGCAAACACAGAGCGACAGTCTGTTTTGTTAGCTAGCTTAACAAAGCTTCTCCAAACACTCCCAGCGCAGTAATGTAATAATTACACAATAATAACTGATATGTTCCCTATAGAGGAAGAAGCCCGTTGACTAATCATCCCACTCAAACCGTTCCTCTAAAAAAATGCACTAATTAAGACAAAGCATTTATTTTATTTATTTATTTATTTTTTTTTTGCATATATCAATTAGTGATATTTGAACAGTTTAGGAATCTGGATGGCCGAAACCGACGCAGTGGTACAGTGATTACCAATTTCCAACATATCCAGATATACACCTACCGGCCACTTCATTGAGTACATTAAGGTTTTTAGCTGCATCAACAGTGTTAAAAATGCGGTAATTCAACTGATGATTTCTGGAGGATGTAGTTTGTGGTGCTGTTAAACTGTGTTGAATTGAGCACAAAAGTGTTTTTTTTTTTTTACCCCGGTCCACTGACTAAACTAGGGATGTCAAAATAACAGAAACATGTGTCGGTACAAAGCAGTACAATTCGAAACACGGTTGGATCGGTATCTCTCTGAGGTGTTTTGAACAAATGCTGGATACGATAACCCACATGAAGCTAAGACTTAGTGCAGGACTGTTATGCTAGAATGAATTCATTTCAACTAGTGTACCTAATGAACTGGCAAGTGGGTGTAGTTTCCACAAGCTTTACGAAATTCTCATCAGTGGTGTTTAATATATGACCGATCTGTCAAAATTAAGTAATCGGACAATAATCTGACAATATAAACTATTTAATTAAACATTACAACCAGTAATAAATTAAATAATGTGTATGATTTGTTCCTGCATAAAGGAAAAAGTCCTCTATAGAGTCAGTGAAAGACAAATGGCCTGCAGATAGAGCTATAACGCTGATATTAAGCAGTGATGAGTTATTTGCAAATGAGAGGGTGCACTGTGATGGACATCCTCTTCATGTCTCATCCCCTGTGACCCTCACCTGACATACATATGGCGTGATGTCCACATGACACGTTTTTTTTAAATCAAAACCCCCCTGAGTGCTTGGTGTGTCCAGCTTGTAGACATGCTCTCTCCTCTGCGCTCCTTCACATCTCATGAGGCTCCTCTCAGTCTGTACATTCCAGCCACAGCAGCTCAATGACCCGAGCCAGGAATGAGGCTTGGAACCGGGCTCTGGCTGCAGCTGCGTGGCTGGGTCTCGGGCTTCAAAACCGGGTGAAAGCTGCCCCTTGCCTAGCTCCTCCTCGGTGAGCTGGCAGGCAGCTTCTATTATTCCCCCCCCCCCCCCCCCCCGCACTCTGCTCTGTCCCTGCAGCCGCTCCCAGACTCTTTCACTGTTTTTTTTTTTTTCTTTCATGCTACTGAGGTGACACCCCTCCTTGTCTCCCTACGTACTCCCCCTGGGTTCCTACCTGGAGTGCAGCCTCTTGCTGGCCAGATCCTGGTCCACGCCGTTAGCAGCCGACTGAGCCATAGAAGCGCTGCTGGTCTGCCTCCTCGCTTGCTTCCTCCTCCCGCTACGAGGCCCACTTTCACAGTTATGTCAGAGGCGGCAGCCCCTTTTTTCTTCTTTCTTGAGCCGTTCCGCTTCTCTCACGTCCCTCCCTCCCCCTCTCTCTCTCTCCTTCTTCTCTACTATTCCGGTCTCTCCCTCTCCTCTTCCCTCATTCACCCCAGTAATGGCAGCTACTGAGGCGGAAGTGAGGTATTGGGCAAATAAACCATAAAAATCCCAAGGCCCCGCCCCCCAGATGACGTCACCGGTTGAACTTGTGCTGTTAGCTGGTGAGCAAGGGCAAAGTGTGGATTCACATGCCACGCATATATGCACTCACACAATCTGCACGGATCAGGCATAACATTATGACCACTGACAGGAGAAGTGAACAGCATTGACCCATCTTGTGACAATTCAATGTTCTGCTCCTGGCATCTGTGCGGATGTTACTTAGACATGTACCACCCGCCTAGACAAGACCAGGCACCCCCACCCCATGGCGATGACACTCCTTGATGCTCGCAATCATCCACAGCAGGATGCAGCCTGACACAGGTGCACACACACAACAACGGGTTAGGAACAACTCAAAAAAACATGAAGAACAGCATGAGGTGTTGACCTGGCCTCCAAATGCACTAGATCCCAAACTGATCACGTATCTGTGGGATGATCCACAGAGGCCCCTCCCCTCAACTCATAGGACCCAAAGGCCCCCCACTAACAACATTCGGTTGACAGACACCACAGGACACCCTCAGAAGGACCATGTCCATTCTCTGATGAGTCTCTGATGAACTGTTTTGGAGGCACAAGGGAGACCAACACAATATCGGAATATGGTCATAATGTTAAGCCTGATCGGTGTATGTTGGGCTGCTGCCCTAAAAACTGTTTTTGCCTTCTAATGAGTAACTTAGTCAGAGTAACTTCTAAAAAGGCAGCTTTTCATCCAAGTTTTCAAGCCTGCACAAGCCTGCTAGCGTTACTTTCCCAAACTTAGAAGAAGTAAGGCCTGTTTCCCTCTCCACACTCTGACTACTCAGTTGTTTTTTTTTCCACTGCCTACTTTGAGGCGTGGAGTCTTATATGTCTTTATTTTACCTGTACACACACTGATGTCACATGAGGCGGGAGTACACCTGCGCATGAAAGAAACTGCGTCTACGGCGCAACTTCGCCTGCTTCCAAAGTGCGTGTGTGGAGGAGGAGACGGATTATGATGAGGTCAACACTCCAGCTATGACAACCTCCTTGCTGCCTGCCTCTGTCAATTCCTTACCATGGACTTCGCAACTTCTTCATAACTTAATAACTTCTGATCTGTGACTGTTAGATCTGTTACTGTTGCCTTAAATGAGATTTGTTTCTAAATGGGGCGCAGGTGCGTTTGCTATGCCACGTTTCTACAGGAGCCCAGAATGGACACACCAAATACTGACTCCAGAGGGCCTTTCTCAATTTCTCTTTCAGGTTTTTTAGCACAAATAATGTAATAATATTCAATACTCCTGCCAAAATACACAGCAATCAAAGACAAGGTTTTGAAAGAAAACACAATTAACCGTCTCTGGTACTGTTCGTGCCACAAAGAAACAATAAATCATTCTCAACGCAGGTGGACGACAGATGACTGCGCACAGTGTTTGGCAGTTCTATTAAAACTCACCTTCCTCTCCACCCCTCCATCTACTGGCCTTAAGCAAGGTCACCGGCACGAATCGGTCGCGTCAGTTGTGTAACAAGCAAAAGAGAAAACATGTTAACTCTTTCTTCGTGTTGAGGAGTCGGTCGTCGGAGAAAGCGCATCTGCTGCCACAGCAACCTGCACCGTAGAAGGGGGAGGAAAAAAGGTGGGCGGTGTGAGAAAAACAGTTTTAACACGAGCGAATGTCGGATTTGCACTTAACAGATGGTGAGAGACAGCAGTCCAAGTGATACTACTCCTGATGTCAGTGTAGACAGTGGCTGACGTTGGTGGTTACATGCTACTAATGCTGCATTTAATCCACACGTACATGCTTGTGCTGCAGTATACAGCTACTGGTCATCAACTAGTTTGAGCTGTCTCAGACATTTATGGGGTAGCATTATTAGCAAGGAAAGCATATATCACATAGAAAATGTTGTGTTTTTTCCCATTCACAGCCTAATTTAGTTATATGCCACATGTGACTTCATAGAAGGTTGATATGCCAGCGGTTGTTATATCATACTGTGTGCTGTTTAGAGCATCATGATCCCTCACAATGCTCATGAGATTACCAACAGGAAGACATGAGGTGCTAGATGCCCAGAAGTTAAGAAATTAAAACAATGCCTAACCTTATGCTTTCGGAAAGAACCGGCAGTAACATCATGTGTTTCCAAGTCAGTGGTTTAAAACGTTACAGTCATTGATCTCAGTGTTAATGTCACACACTGTTAATGCTCGTGTTTGCACCAAATGCGCGTGGAGTTCTGTTTGTACTTTCAGAAACACACCGATCAGGCATAACGTTATGACCGGTGAAGTACACAACATTGACCGTCTTGTGACAATACAATGTTCTGGTAGGAAACTTTTGGATCTGGTATTCACCCACCTAGACCAGACCAGACACCCCCACCCCATAGCAATGACACTCCTTGATGGCGGCAGCCATCCCCAGCAGGATGCAGCCTGAAACAGGCACGCACACCAAAACGGTTCAGGAACAACTAAAAAAAAACATGAAGAACAGCACAAGGTGTTGACTTGGCCTCCAGATTCACTCGATCCCAAACTGATCAAGTGGGATGATCCACAGAGGCCCCTGCCCTCAACCCATAGGACCCAACAGTCCTATGGGTTGAAGGGTCACCACAGGACACACTCAGAAGGCCCATGTCCATTCTCTGATGAGTAACAACTGTTTTGGAGGAACAAGGGAGACCTACACAATATTAGGCAGGTGGTCATAATGTTATACCTGATCCGTGTATAGTTCAGACTTTAAATACAAAACATTTCCATATGAATTTGTCCTACATCTATACACACTATATAATCTAATTATCATCTTGTTATGTTTTTGTTTTTTTTGTCTAAAGAAGTATCTTGAGTACCACGATTCACCATAAGAGGGCAGCATTGTACTGGTGAATGACAAGCTAAAAAAGGCCCAAGATTTATTTGTCCATTCTGAAGCATCTTTAGAGACAGAAACACATGACAGCAAGCAGAGAGGGTGGACACAAAACCATAAATCATTCATATTTTAATATTTATTTATTTTATTTATTTATTGTTTATTGCTCTACATCATTGACCTGTCACTTTATTTGCTTGTGATGAAAGACCGTAACTCATAGCACCTGGCATTGCATGAACACAAACGTAGATTAATACTTTTTTTTCCCCCATAATGAACAAAATTGGTCTGTTTGAATGTGATATAAAAATGTAAGATGCATTTTTTGATCAGACCGATTATGGAGGGGTATGATGCAGCCACGTGTCCTTACGTACATACCCAACAACCGTCACGCACAAGCACAAGAAATCAAGAATTTCTCAGTAAATATTAAATGTGTATGATAAGCTTAAAGAGTCCTCATCTGTGAGTGAATGCAAGGATTCTGTAATATGATAGAAGACTAAAACACAGCTGGTGAAGCCACAATGTTCCACAGAATTTGTGTTGTGCTGATTTCTTAGCGATAATCGATTGTTTTTAGTATTTCAATGGCATATTAAATAGCATTTTCATGACTAGATTCAGATCATTAATATATGAAATCACTTGATTCTTCTGAATTGCTGGTTTTTATAAACTGTTAAGAAAATACTCCTGGAGGACAAAGGACCAGCCGCTAATCTCCAGGCTCTGTTTACGCTTCATTTGTTTTTGTCTAGAGACCACTTACACGAATGAGTTTCTATTTGTACCTCCAGAATAATAAGCTCCTCAAGGCAGCTACTTTAAATTCACTTTTCTCACCCCTCGAAAAAACATGTTTTCTTCCGTCGTCACTTGTTTTACATTTTGTTTTGTTCTAGCCTTAATCCTCGGCGGGATCTTGCGCGCGGGCCACGTGGGCCACGGCTCATTACAGGCAACAAGGAGCAACAAAAGCAAAATGAGATTGAGGTAAGCTGATTTCAGATTTAAACTGAGCAACTATAATTTGTTTCTCTTTTGTGAGGCAGCCCTTTTTTTGTTTTTTAACAAAAACAAAACCATCTGCCTGCGCCTATTAGATGATCTTGGAAATTTCTGTATTGTTTTTCACCAGGTTGTAGAAGCCGTCGTTTTTACATGAACCAAAGGCAATAAAACCTAAAATTAAAGTGGAAAAACACATTCATTTCATTCCGTAATATATAATAAAAGCATGATATCAGGAGCTTTAAGTACACCACTGATGAACGCGTTACTCTGTTGGTGCTTCTTAAACCTTTATCCATTTCTAGCGGCCGTCATATACAATGCAGCTGCACTAAATTTTAATTTTAATGTTGAGATTACTTATACACCGATCAGGCGTAACATTATGACCACCTGCCTAATATTGTGTAGGTCTCCCTTGTGCCTCTAAAACAGTTGTGACTTATCAGAGAATGGACATGGGCCTTCTGAGGGTGTCCTGTGGTGTCTGGCAGCAGAATGTTGTTAGTGGGGGGCCTTTGGGTCCTATGGGTTTAGGGGAGGGGCCTCTGTGGATCATCCCACAGATACTTGATCAGTTTAGGATCTAGTGAATTTGGAGGCCACGTCAACACCTTGTACTGTTCTTCATGTTTTTTTTTAGTTGTTCCTAAACCTGTGTCAGGCTGCATCCTGCTGGGAATGGCTGCTCCTGTCAAGGAGTGTCATTGCTATGGGGTGGGGGTGCCTCGTCTAGGTCTAGGTGGGTGCTACATGTCTAAGTAACATCCACATGAATGCCGGGTCCAAAGGTTTCCCAGCAGAACATTGTACTGTCGCAAGATGGTCAGTGTTATTCACTTCACCTGTCAGTGGTTTTAATGTTGTGGCTGTCCGGTGTACATTACTTAACCAGTATACTGTATATTTGAGACACGTTTCCCATCAGAAGCCCATGGGTCTTCTCTTTTTCCGTTCAGCATCCGAGGATTAGTTTGTGCCAAAACCTTTCGGAGCTCATCCAGCTTTTACAAGAAACAGGTGTAGCCTTGAAAGGATCTAGTGAGACAGTGTGCGTGCGAGGAATGTGCAGGTGGAAAAAATTACCGGGAGTTTAAAAATGTTGAAAATTAATCAATCCTTTCATCTTTGTGCCATGGATCCTTAAGATATCACATCAAACCTGCTTGAAACTTGGCACGGCTGCAGCTTTCCGTTCTTATTACAGTTGCTTGGGCTGCATATGAATCAATGTGTTATGAGTTTACCCAGAATAATATAAGACTTCTTGTCGGGCGGTTAATACTTTTATTATATATACACTCCTAAGACGTCCACTATCCAGGGGCAAAATATAGCTCATTTAAAAAGGCACACACTGACTGAATATAATAGTATTTTACTTACACAGAGGTGTAAAGTGGGCCATTTAAAATACGGTACAGATTGTATAAGTCCAAGCTTTACATATTTTATCAGAGCCTAAGCCTGTTTAAACACTTGACCTCTCTTTCTCTCTTGTGAGAGAGACCGAAGATTACCTTCAAATCTGTGTACTCGCTGTTTTAATCAGGGGGATTTAGTGCTTTATAAAGACATTTGTAGAAACTTTTTGACTTTATATTAATGTTAAGATATTGTCACTTTATTTGTAGTCCAGTCAATTTCGGTGGAGTAAAGAAAGTAGCAGTCGTCCCACCTATTGTTGTTTTTCATGCCAAATAACAGGCAGTATGCTACAGACTGTGGGTGCAAGATGACATGGTGAACATCAGATGAATCCATCACAATACTGTCATTTTCTGGAGGTAGGAGGTGCATTTACTCCTCAAACATGCGGGCTTTCTAATTTCTTAAATCAGGACCAAGTGTCACGATACACTTATTCCAAATCTGCCTGTTTTCTGTGAAGTCTGGTAATAACGCTAAAGCAGTCTCTCAGCCAAATTAAGTGGGGTGGGAAGGATGAAACTATTAGCATAATGGAAAAAAAAAAAACATCTGACCTGATCCTCTCTAGGAATCAGCCTGGGAGCTTGGAGAGAAGATGAGGTGGAGATCAGGAGAAGGAGAGGAAGGACGGGAGGAAGAGGGAGGGAAGTGGTAAACCTTTGAATCAGAATCTAACGGGAGTTGAGGTCTCTTAGCCTCATAAGTATAGATAACAGTATGTAGTATGTACACTGATCAGGCGTAACATTATGACCACCTGCCTTATATTGTATAGGTCTCCCTTGTGCCTCTGTGGATCATCCCACAGATACTTGATTTGCGATCAAGGGAATTTGGAGGCCAGGTCAACACCTTGTGCTGTTTTTCATGTTTTTTTGAGATGTTCCTAAACTGTTTTTGTGTGTGTGCCTGTGTCAGGCTGTATCCTGCTGCTGGGGATGGCTGCTGCCATCAAGGAGTGTCATTGCTATGGGGTGGGGGTGCCTGGTCTGGTCTCGGTGGGTGCTACATGTCTAATTAACATCCACACAAATGCCAGGTCCAGAAGTTGTGTTATTCACTTCACCTGTCAGTGGTTTTAATGTTGTGGCTGATCGGTGTAAGTTCTGTTGCTTTGTTACAGACTCGACACATGTGGGTAAATTTCCTCTGAACAGCCAAGGGGTGGCAGTGTTGTTTACTCCTCTCTGGTCAGTGTTCACTAAAGATAGGCACTTGATGAGGTGATGATTGCAATGCACTGAGTCGTGGATTGTGACATGTTAAAATATTAGTCACACACTTGTACATCAAAACAGTTTTTAGCACTAAAATTTTTCTCTTGTGGTCCTAAAAAAAATCTGTGCATTGAAGGTAATATGAGGTTTCATTATTCTGGTAAACAAGGTGAATAAAGATGTTTTTTCCAAAATTAAATGTCCCTTATGTGACAAAAAGATTACAAGTTGGCACTAGAACGACTTTGAGTCAGACCCGTGTAAATGGTCATCGTACAGTCATGTATTTCCAACATAACGCGTCATTTGAATTCCGTCCCTGTGACTCACACTGGACTCACATTTTCAAATTGGGAAGATTTAAGAAAAAGGTTCCGGGTTTGAATCCATGTGCCGACCAGGGCCTTTCTGTGTGGAGTTTGCATGTTCTCCCTGTGTCTGTTTGGGTTCTCTCCGGGTACCCCGACTTCCTCCCACTGTCCCACTAATTGGTGATTCTAAATTGGCCATAAGTGTACATGTGAGTGTGAATGGCTGTCTGTCTCTCTGTGTTAGCCCTGAGATAGACTGGCGACCTGTCCAGGGTGTACCCCACCTCTCGTCCAATGGCAGCTGCACGTCCACGAATAGACAACAGGTAACTCCGGACTCAACGGGGAATAGCACTAGTGTATCATAACAAAATATTGGTGAAATGAACGAGTTTCGCGGCAGATAATGCGTTATTTAGAGGCTGCGTTTTGGTGCCCCAGTCACTCCAACTATATGGATATACACTGCACTACGCTTGATCTAAATATCGTCCGAACGACTCCAAATGACGATTGTATTTTATGCCAGAAATAAGGTCCAGGTTGTAAAAAACTGTAATTTAAAGAGGGAGGGTTTTCTTTTGAGATTTCATTTTTAACAAGGACTTGGTCTATATGTTTAGTTTTATTTTGTTTCACTAATTTCTTTGATTTATTCATCACCCCTTTGTCCAGCCTTAGTGCTGCGCTTTCTGTTGTCTTAATCGTTTCACAGTAAACCTTAACTAAAACGCCAGTTGGTTTTAATGTTGCTTCCCTCACCCCTACCAGAGCTGGGTCGTAACATACCTACAGTACATGCACATGTTAACATCAGCTTCATCTTTTCTGTCCAGGGTTGTCATGTCAGCTTCTGTAAAGTTTGGATCGCACGCGCCTTTTCACGGATCTTTGAGCTTTACCCGTAGACTGTGAGGTGACCACCGACACAAGATTAGACGTTCCTAAAACAAACAGCATATGGGGATGTGATTTGGAAACGTATTGATTTGTGTCCACGGCTTATAGTCAGCCCCTCCCGTCATGTCACTGAAAACCAGGGGCGTTCTCTCCCCCATTAAGCCGCTGTACGCTCAAAGAAAGTTATCATCTAATCAGGAGAAATGGAGAAGACGCACAGTGGAGTGGAGCTGAACGGCTTTTCCTTCAAATATGGAGAGGTTTGTGTTTTCAAGAGAGTAACCCTGACATGTCTGCATATTTTAAGGTTAGCATCTGTGTCTGCAGCATGTCAGCTTGTCGCAAGTGTGCCTATACAGCACCAGCTTATACATCATCTGTCCACATGTCCTTCTGTGCGTATTTTCCAGTGTATGTGTTGTCCGTCTGTCTGGCAGCGTGATAATGCTGAGCCTTGCGAAGCCGCTTGCCTCTCTGTTGTGGCTCCTTGTTCTTGGCCTACTTTGGGTGAGGTGAATTGAGGGCAACTCCAGTCTAAGGGTAAGGGGATTAGGTCTCCAAACACGCTCCTCTCCAGTTTGGGATTTTGCCCCGATGCCAGACACTTAAAGTCTGCCAGGGATTAAGATAAAGAGAGAAGTAAGAGCGGCGTGTATTGTGGTGCGCGTGGGGAGATGTATTCAGCAGCAACAACAACAAAAAAAAGCAGGGGAGGGTGGTGGTTAATAAAACAAATGATAATAAGATGTATGCTGGTGATGTGATCTAATGCATCGACGCAGCATTTGTTGACCTATTTTGCCTATGGCTCGTGCCGCGATGCCGGTCAGCATGTTTCCGAGGGATAAGACACAATAGTGGAGAAGCTGTTCTTTTCATTTCCTTTGTATTTGTGGATGATCTCTGCTTAATTCGGCGCTTTAATCAGGAAATGGCTTGATATTATTAGTCGCACATTTTCTTGATTTGGCAAACAAAAGAAACTCGCTGGATCCGGCGCAGGGGCACTGAGTGTTAAGAAGCGTCACAAGAAGGGATCACGGGCCATCTGACGTGAAAGCCAAAGTCTCAAAGTGGCTGCATTTGACATGTTTTTCCACCGACCGAGCTGATTCTTAATCTTTCCGGTAAAACAGAGCATCGTCAGCGTAAAGTGACATTTCCCCACAGGTCAAAGTTTGGCCGCAAAATATCCACAAAGAATCCAAAGCAGCAACAACAGGTGCAATCAAGGAAGCATGAAGCCTCCAACTAACAGATATTTTGCACCGAGAACAAAGTGGCACGTCCTCTGAATTATTTATAAGATAGAATTGATAAGAGCATCAGGTTTAGGTATTAGTGTTCCTGAAGCTCTTATTTGGCTTTCAGAAGGTCTTCACAGGAGTCTGCCTTTTCCTTTGTCTTGACAAAGTGAGCGAGGGGGGTGGGGGTGGCGGTGGCAGCTCTACCCCACCACCCTGCGTCTGGAGGCTCCTCTTGGGTAAGAGGAGGCTGCCGCTCCATCATGCTCCTCCAAGAAAGTGGGTCATGAGTCTGAGACTGTAGGATTACTGACCGTCATGCGGGCGTGTGCCGGGCTGCCTCTTATCCGTGATGTTTAGACCATACCGCCCTGCTCCACCCCCCCCCCCCCCCCCCACCTCCTCCCTTCAGTGGTTAAAAAAAAAAAAAAAAAAAAAGAGAAAAACACATTGTGTCCTCCAACACCATGGTACACAAACATTCCTCTTTAGCTATAAGCTTGTTAGTCTAAGACAGTTCTGACATAACAGCAAGAGATGAAAGTGACGCAAAGCCAAAATTTTTTCCTAATTTCCTGAACCAGCTCAGCGATATTAGCGACATCATGATAAATGCTAGCTTTTAAAACAGCTGACCCCTGCGGCGCTAATGGCAGCCCGTAGCTCGGTGTGCTCCAACATGGAACAATGATTAATCTGCAAATAAATTACTAATGATAAATTAATACATTTTTGGTAGAACGACTGCAGCCATCGTCTGAGATCAGTTTTCCTCTCTGTGCTGTCCACCTGGCGATGGAAATATAAAGAAATACTGTAAATCAGTGACAGATAGAGAAAGCTTGTGTGGGGATGTTGTTGGTTTGGGCCAAAAAGAGGAAACTCATCCGCTCGTGTCATTGTTTTGGTCCAGATTTGGGGGAAGGAGGGGCTGGATGACTCTGTGTGTCTTGGAGGGTTCAATGGAGGGACAGGGGGGGGTGAGATTTCAATTACAGTTCAATTATAAGTAGTAAGACATGCTGCAGCACACAACCTCCTTCAAAAAAATCCAAAGACCGCATTAAATCATCATTAGGTTTAGAAATACTTCATTTCTCTATATGGGGGAACACATTTTTGTTATTTTTTCAGCTGTAATAAGATAAATCTTCGATTGATGGAACAGTTTTGCTGCTTCGATAACACACTTTGGTTTATTTCCTTTGAATTTGCCACCGTAAACCCACAGTATAGATTTCTAATACCACTATTAATGCGTGCATTCCAGATAGGTGTTGCATTACCAGAGGACGCAATCCTCCAGAGGACAACAGTTACAGAAAATTAATGAATAAATGAATGAATGACCGGAACGTTGCATTTGTGTTAATGTTTTTAGCATTTCCTGCTGTGAAAAATCCAACATGCTGAGCAAGAACTGGATTTTAATTGTTCCTGAAAACAATTCTGCAGAAGGAAAAAAAAAAAAAAAACATGCGAAGAGATTGAGGTGATGTCAATTTTGATTTGTTTCTGATAAAACAGCCTGTCATAGACGGCATCCTTAGCAGCATGGACGCCTTTTTTCGATCAAAACATTATTACCGTGCAAACAATATATAGAAAAAATAAATAATCCTATCAAGGCTCCCAAAGCTGATTAGGACTACACAACTTACTTATAAATGTAAAGCACAGATAACCGGTAATCTCTTTCGAATTCCTTAGTTTCTCTTGTTGTTTTTCTAATATATATATGTATGTGTATATACCACCTGCAGACCAGATAGACCCCACAGCAGGTCAACATCTGTAATGACACAGCAGGTCAAGCCTCAGCTCTGCCTGAAAGGTTTGAACTCTGACCTCCCAGGCATTAAGTCTGGCTCTGGGGTGGCTTAGCATTGCTCCAGAAAGCTGATATTTCCCACCCTGGACAAAGACGTGTAAAACACCCCACAAGCGGTCAGGACCCCAGACGGTGCATCGGAACTGAGTAACAGCGTCCCCTTGTAAATGGACGGACAGTTGTTGGCCCTTTTATTGTCCGAGCATGAAACCGGGGACACATGTTGGGTGGTAAAAGTGTCAAAGCCTGACTGAAGAGCCATTGTACTGGTTACCAGCGGTAGCCGTCCCACCTTTGTTCCCCCGCGTTGTTCATCATTAGCATATCAATATTCAAAGGGGCCGATGCTGGGCAGAGGTGGCTGCCTTTTTAGCCCGGAGTAGACGCTCCTACACAAATAATGAAACCTGCATTCAGCCCTTGAGGGCCAGCTGTTGAGTTAAGCACATAATTGATAAGAAGAAGTGTGATGAATCACATCACGACTCTGGATCACAGCTCGGAGCATTTGTCAACTTGCCCTTTCCTTTTAAAAAGATCATCTCAAATGTCTTGCTATTCCACGTTAGACACTTTTGACCCATTTCTCCAGTTCCCTCAATAACAATGGGCTAAATGGTGTCACCCTTTCCGCCCCTCACCTCCCTCCCCTTCCTCGACTCAAGCCAGCTGACCCCAAGACTGGCAGGCCGGTGGACAGTTAGCCCTGTGTAGTATTGTGTGAGTGTGTTTGTGTGTACGTTTGAGGGGCAAAGCCACCAGAGAGTGTCGGTTAGTCCGAGGGCCAAGCGGAAAAGCGGTTGGGCAGTTTAGCCAGCTGCTTGGGGAGCGAGTCTCGGCCGGCCTGGTCAGTGAAACCTTGCCAGATGGAGCCATTTCAAAACAATGAGAGTTGCTCGCGATGGTTAAAAAATAGAGGCTGGCTACTCGGGGAACACAGACGGTGGAACTTTATCAAATGGTTTGGAGCACCTGGATGTGTTTTTAGGTTCTAAAACTAAGTCGCATTTAAAGTTTGGTTTCGAGTTGTACCCTAATCTTGCTGCAAAGGTTTTGCACTTCATTCTTTTGCACTTGTACCGTCACTCCTTTTTATTTTTCTTAATGCCACCTTTGATATCGTCTCGCAAACCATTCCCGATCCCCTTTTCTCCACACACTTGCTCTCTTCCTCTTCCTCTCCAGACAGCAACAGGCTGAGGTGCCTTGGGACCACTCCGCTTAGGAGTAACCAAGCCTGGGTAATGAGGCGTGTGATTGGTCCCCTCCCTCCAGGACAAGGCCAGTCTTTGGAGGACATGATTGATCATGACAGGAGCACAATGACGGCCTGGTGTCAGAGGGGTGGCATGGGTACACACGGACCCCCCGCGGTAACACTCAGCCCGTGCAACTCTGCCGTGCGCAAACAGTTGCACGCAAACACGCATGCACATACAGTACAATTCAGGACACTTGTGGACATGAAAGAAGCATGCTCCAATATGTGCAAGCGGAGTTATTTGCATAAAAGCTTTGACGGTAAGTCATTTTGGGGGGAAATTTAAACTATAGGTTCAGAGAATTTCTGTAAAGTCTATTTGTTGTGCAGAAAAAATGCTTAATTTCAGTGCTGTTCATTAAATCAATTTATTTCTCCTTTTTTTTTTTGCAAATTGCTTCTGTAAACAGCAAGATTATAAACTTCTATATATATTTTACAGAATATTTTGGCAAAAATAAATAATAGTTAAATAACTATTAAAGGGTTTGGGATCTTTTAGTATATATAGCTTGTATTAAAACCATGTTTCATGTTTACATCCGAGAGAAAAATGGGGGAAACTGGGTATTTTTCTTTTCTTATCCAAATAAAATCATTTCAATGCAAAGACACAAACATATGTCAAGATGATTTTTCTATTATACTTGAAAAACAACGGATCTGCGTAAATATTTGTATTCAGGAAACTGCTCCATTCTCCTTTCAGGCAAGTGCCTCCGCTTGAAGGAGGAGAAAAATAAAAAAAGAGGTTTCATGTGGAGCGTTTGTTCTTTTGAAGTAAACCCTCATCCGCACAGCTCTCGTTGAACCGACTCACACTCAAGGGCAGAAATCAAGTTCTCATAGGTGCAAAGGGCCGAGTCTTTATGGAGGGCCATTAATGGCTGGTTGCAGCTGCTTTCTCGAGGAGGCCCCAGGTGTATTGACACTCTTACCAATTTCCCTGCGAAGATGCTCCGGGTTTCGCCGAGGACAAACAAAACTGGAGAGGGGCCTTGACATGCTCGAGAGGCTCGGCTCATCATTATATTCATGCCAAAGAGGCGAGGACGCCGTAAAACAAAACGTTTGAAAGCGGCGATAGAAAAGCAGAGGTCTTCAAATGTGCTTTTTTTTTTATTTTTATGACCTGAATTTAGGTCGTGGAATCATTTGTTTCTCTTTTAAAGATATATATGAAAT
The DNA here is from genome assembly GCF_963514085.1 of Chelon labrosus. Classification (NCBI taxonomy): domain Eukaryota; kingdom Metazoa; phylum Chordata; class Actinopteri; order Mugiliformes; family Mugilidae; genus Chelon; species Chelon labrosus. Next base: position 14,883,271 of record NC_140355.1, read on the forward strand.
TGTTTTGTTATAGGTACATCAAAATAATGAGGAAAGAATGAGAATCTTTCTTCTCACTGTGGATGAGAGGAGAAGAAATGCCGTCCTGTTGTTGTGCTTGCAGCTTAAGCTTCTTTGATTCTGCATTGGCTTTAGGATTCTAGTTACTCTGTACAGCTTCTTCCAGATTTACAAACAGTTCTCCCTTAATCTGTGCATAGATCTATGCTGACATGTTGAACAGGGATTACAGCCCTTAACAACACAAAAACTCATCCATGAAAACAAGCATCCCACCATTGTTTTGTTTTTTTGTTTTGTTTTTTTAAATCTTTAGATGCAAAGATTATGTAAATGCACAATGGAGGTGTGGGATGGCTGGAGAGAGGATGCAAAGCTGCCCAAAAATAGGAAAAAGCATGTTGTTTCTTTGCAGGTTTGGGAGGCTAATTGCCCCGAGTGGACTAATGAACAGCATAGTAGTCCTAATTGGCTTACTGCACCACTTGTGGGCTGGCGTGCTGGGCGAGTAAAATTGAATCAAAGTTGTAGGACCACGTCAGAGTAGTTACGTGCGTTATACGGTGGTAATTGGCGCATGCATTCTGAAAGGCGTGAAACATGGCAACCGGCCAAACGGCCCCAGAGCCAGCTCGCTCTGAGCAAACGCGTCCTTGAATTGAAAAATCAACATTTAATTTAACATATTTTTTAAGAGAGTTCCAGTTTATATTTTCTGCTGTGCACGAGTGGTCACTTTTTCTTTTAAATTTCAGCTGAAGAGAAAGGATTTATTCATTAGTTTCCTCTGAGCTTCGTGCGTAATGGCACCGTGCGTAATTAAAACCAATGTATGTCAATAATTATAACCCGTTCACACATGTACGGATTTTTTATTTATTTATTTTTTTTTTAGATGTAGCACTCTTTTTCAATCTTATTGTAACTTAACACTAACTCCATAAGATAACGGCATGTTCGCTCCATCCACTTTTATCATTGTCATGCATGTCTATTTTTAACTGAACAAAAGAGAGACGCAGCGACGGCAACAATGTCCCGAGTAATGCCCAATTGGCCCATTGTGCGATTTGAAAGACAGACACGTGCAACACAACATAGATAAGGAGAGAGAGAGGGGGGGGCAGAGGGGAGGGGAGGGGGGCAGGATAAGTGTGTGTGGTATATATGCTTGTGTGTGTGTGTGTGTGTGTGTGTGTGTGTGTGTGTGTACGAGCGCGCTTAAAGATAGCCTCTGGGGACACTGGAGCAGCACACACCCCTCCAAGCCCGTTTAGAGAAACTCCCCTTTCAGCACCCTGGACAGAGGCAGCGCTGACCGCCGGTGGTTTTAGTTGAAGCAAAGTTGCAGGCTGTGCGGGCTCACGGTCCCACCGCGTCTCCATCCGGCTCAGCAACGCGACATCAAAAGGAGCAGCTTGATGAAGGTTCAAAGCTCCCGTTCTCGGTGGCTCGTCAAAGGACAGAAGTCGACGGAAGTTCTTTTTGACGTTTTCCAGAAATCGCCAGACCTCGTCTCGCTGTCGAGAGGATAAATCGTCTGGGAAGTGTGTGCGAGTGTGTGTCTGCACGCTCGGCAGCTTGTTTGACTTTAACAAGAAAAAGAAGAGAAATCACAAGCGTGCGTATTTCTGCGCTTTTTCAACTGGAGCATCTTCAAAATGCTGCTTGAGCACCCGGGGTCAAGTTGCCAAAACACGGGGAATTTCTCCCGGTACAGTTCGGGCCAAGGTAAGAAGCCTTTTAACGATTTTCACTCAAATCATAGATTGGGATTGGGACAGATCAGCTATCTTATGCAGGAAGTGACTTTTGAGGTCCATGAATGTGTCACCCCGTTGGGTGTGAAATTGAGGATAATGCAGCAAATTAGCCCAGCAGGACGGATGGCTGTGTTGAGTGAAACCGTGAAATTGGCCCCTATGTTTTATTTCACGGTGAAAAGCAAAGATGCAGACGTTTTAAGAGTATTCTGGGTTAAATTGTTTGCTGTGAAGTAGGACATTTAAAGTTCCTTTATGAACAGAAAAAGAGGGGGAGATGAAAGTTGCAGAACCTAAGTTGGTGTCTGCAGACTGTTTAGAGGCGCCTGTTTTGCACTGCGTGTGGGAGACGTTATGAATCCGTAATGAGCCTTCATTGTTGGGAGAATCACACGAACAGATGTTATGCGCGTGCTGTCATTTCACACCGCCGCCCTCGGTTGTCACGGGAGCTCAGGACGCGGGGAGCGGAGAAAGAAAGAGAGAGAAGGAAAGAAAGAGAGAGCGAGCGCACCGGGCCCGAAGCAGCCCCCCCTGAGCCAGCAGACGCAAAGCCGCTCCCAGCCGCAGTCCAGCGACCCAGCGCGCTCAACAGGTGTCACATTCCTGCCCGACAGGTGGGACACCTGAGGTCGGCGGTGGAGGTGGTGAGGTCTGAGGGTAGTGGTCGCACGGAGCTTTGGAAAAAAACATTAATTATTAGTGGTTTTACGGGAGAATACTGTGGCATCCAAAAACCAACATGAACAGCATGTCTGATCCCTCTTAATTTTGTCTATCTCTTTACTTATTTTTTGGCAATGTTCAAGCAGCATAAACCACTTTGAATTATGTCTAAAATTAAGAGGAATTTCAAAATAAATTTGTTTTAATAAAGCGATTTCTTAATAAATTTAAACATCTACATTAACGCAAAAAAAGAGAGAATTTACTTGATCGTCTTTGCGACTTTCTCTAACTGACTGACCATTACTCTGATGGCCGTTTTATGGCTTTGTCGTCACATTATTGTCGGCTCCCCCGCTCAAAAGTAAGCGATCAATGCGACATAAAAATTATTACTAAGCTGAAAAGTAAGAGGGGCACCCACGGACCCCACACCTCACACCTTTCTCCAAAACGCCTTTCATATACTTCGGGAATACAGGCAAATGGGACATTGATTTTAGATTCATCAGCGCTCGGGGCCGGTTGTGGCACTACCCGTGATTTCCCCAGGCGCTCTTTTGTGCCAAAGATCAGTGTCAATAAAATTCATTGGGGTGCTGGCCCGATCAACATGTTATTGAACAGCCAATCTCTCCCCTAAATAAACACTTGTCTCTGGGCACTCGGCACACTTGAAATGAAGATTGTGTGTTTGTGTGTGTGTGTGTGAGAGAGAGAGAGAGGGTACACGTGTCTGTGTGTGTGTTCGTTAGAAATTTAGAATCACTGACTTAAAATCTGACCTGATACAAAACAGCAAAATCAAGTAATTCCTAAAATGCATTGTTAATAAACGAAATAATAAGATGAAGAAGAAGAGGAATATAACTTGTTTTATATTAAGAGGCCAAAATAAAACATAAATATTATCCTGGTGTCCCTCAGTCGCTCCTTTACGCATGGCTGTGCTGAAATCTAGTCTTAAAACAAAGGTTCAATGTGAATACACACTAAAAAAAACACACTTTGGTGCATTTTCTTAATAAATAATGAGCATTTTCTTCTTTTAATGCTGCAGATCTATAGTTTTTTTTTTGTTTCCATATGCTCCTTGCATCAGTTCAGCTCCCACATGAGTGCTACTGACATCTGAGGTGCTTCCTAAATAAAACGCTTGGCATTGTAACTATTCAGACAACACTACAGCCTAACTGATTAAAATAAAAATATCAAAAAAATACAATAGTTAATATATAAATTTCAAGTTTTACAATCAAAGGCTGTTTTTGAATCCAATAACAGATTCTATTATGTGCCTTCTCCTTTTGTGGATGAGGACAAGCCAAAAACATATTGCAATCGCATCATTTAGTGTCACAGTGGCAAGACTAACATGAAATAAATCACCAGGACAAAGTGATTCCATTCTTTAAAAGGAGTGAAATGTTTTAGATGAACTGAATTCAGTCTGGTGGCGAAATTAAAAGCTGAAAGAAAAAGCATAAGTTTTTATGTTTTCGATCATTTTCTGCGGAAAAAGTATTCGCCTGCAACACCATAAGGCGTCTCTGAGCACTGAAACTCTCCTGGCTTCAACCCCTCACCTCGTCTTCATTCTCCTTCCGGGTAAGGTACTCGGTAGGTGATGTTAATCTATCTCCCTGTCGCCCGGGAAACGGCGCAGCGTAATCCTGCACAGGCTTCAACGCGGCGAAGCGTAAAACGCAAACTCCGCCGCACATTCGCGCGCCTGTGCTCCCTTCGGGGCTCGTGCTGCCGCGTGCGTTCGTTCGTTCGTTCGTTCGTGCGTGCGAGTGGACGGACGCGAGCGAGACAGCTTTATGCATTTATGTAAGCGTAAATCATGAGCGATGGATGGACGTGGTGAGCGCGGCTCTCCAAAAGAGGCACCAAGTAACGCGGAGATGCTCCTCGCGCTGCTGTCGCACAGTGAGGAGTTCCGGAGAGGTAAAGGCAAGGCCAAAAAAAAAAAAAAAAAATCGTTTTGTAAATGTCTGTTTTACATAAATGTGTGTGTATATATAGCATGTGGTCATGTGAAGAAAAATGCAAGCCTTCAAGTGTGTCTGTAGGCCTATTGGCAACATCATCGCTGGTATCTGGATGGATGCTGGATGCTGCACAGATGCAGCCTGGAACTCATTCTGGGATTTCTCGATTCAGTTTTAACGCTGCTGAGACAGGACACATGTGTCATACTTGTTGCTCCAGATTTCTGCAGGGCAAGCGTAAATACGCATAAGGTTTTACGCTCTGATCTGTCTGAATGGTCGTTTAAATTTCCTCCAGTGCGCTGTTTAGTGGTTGAATTTGGAATTATGGGAACATGTTTGGCATTTTGCCGTCTTGCAAATATGTGCAGACGTTGTATTAGCCACGTGTGAGGAGTAAACAACGTTTTTTGATTCCTGGTGGAGTGGTGCATGCAGCAGCACCTCCTCCAAAGTCAGATATGTTTTTATCCGATTCAAATGGGACCCTACGAGGGGAGCACAGTGCTTGGACATCATATCGGCCTGTGCCGTGAGACCGCAGGCCGCAGCTTTCTAGTTTTACAGAGCACTGAATAAATGATGGCCCGGCTACACCTGTTCCTGACGTGGCGGCCACTGCACTTGTGCAGGGCTCGCCGGCGAAGCCACGAGAAATGGTTCATTAAAGTTTCAGGAATTGTCCACAGCAGAACAATGGGAAAGCGATTCCTTGCACGGACGGAATATGAAGTGGTCTGGCTTCTTTTAATTAGTAATAAAGAGGCCTGGTGAGGTCGTTTTTACTTGTCCTAATTTTTCACTTTGGCTTGTTTTGGTTTTGTTTGTTTGTTTCTCTTGCGACATTAAAATTGGAATACGTCCGGATGTTGTTTTAGAGGGAAGACTTTGTACCTCGAAAGTAGTTTTTACAGTGTAGGGCAGTCTTTTGTATCTCATGGCAAACATAATAACCAGAGGATTACAGTTTGATTAATGAGCTGTTAATCCTGACATGGTACAGCATTACAGTCACAGTAGTAATTATTTTAGTTATTCCTGAGGCACTTGGATTTACGCACAGTATGGAATATTAGTGTCCTTTTTCCAGTATTAATACGGGCAGAATAAATACGTGATTGTCTCTTTATATCATGGATGCATTAATAAGTAATTTAGCCGTATAATTATTTAAAGACTGTAAGCAAAGACATTCATATTTATTTCCAGTAATTCTTTATAATTCAACCTTCAAAATGCAGAAATGATTGCTGCGTTATTTTACAAGTTATTGGTTTTATTTGAGGTCTTTGGTGATTTTATAAAATCTGAAACAAAGAAATTAATATCTTAATTGTTAAGTACTGGATGAAGACTGATAAATCTTATCAACAGATTTTAAGTTCTACATTCGGGCAGTCTTTGTTTTGGTAACATGGAGTCAGGCTTAGGGAATCCAAATCATCTCATTTAATCGTGACTGTATTATTAAAATAAAATATATAACATATATAGACATGAGGGCTAGACAGTGTGTCTTGTAGCCCTCATAAAAAAGGGCTACAAGACAAAAAAAAAACTCCATTCTATAATCCTTAACACAGATTCACGACGCGCACGCTTCATATTGGCAAGAACATGACCGAGTTATTGTTTTCTTCAGTTTTTTTGTGCATATTAATAGAGAGTGCAGTTGTGTATATATTCCATATGAATTTAAGTGCCTTATAAAATCATTTAAAAAAGGAAATGACTAAATAATAGGCTACTGAAACCAAAAATTAAAAAAAAAGAAATCGTGAGAAATATAGAAGTAAATTTAATTTTCATAATGATGATCCTATTTCGTTTCTTCTCACTGAGAGCCCTGCATAATTAAACAGCTGTCCTTAATAAAAGGATAAATATCTGGAGCTTGGCTGCTGCAAATGCGCACTTGTCGTCTGACACGTTTGACTAAAACGCCGTGATTCCGTTCTCGCCTCCTGCAGAAATCCCAGTGTGCGCGGGCTGCAATCAGCACATCGTGGACCGCTTCATCCTCAAAGTGCTGGATCGCCACTGGCACAGCAAGTGCCTAAAATGCAGCGACTGCCAGGCGCAGCTGGCGGACAAGTGCTTCAGCAGGGGCGACAGCGTCTACTGCAAAGACGATTTCTTCAAGTGAGTACCTTTCAGAGGGCGAACAGTCATGATTTCTGTGTATTTTATATATTTGCTCCTGTAGCTGGTGTGTATAAAATTTAAAATGATTGCTCAGTATGTTCTGATGCGCAACCTGCTAATTTCCCAAAAGGAGATTCGGGACCAAATGCGCAGCCTGCCAGCAGGGGATACCGCCCACACAGGTGGTGAGGAGAGCGCAGGACTACGTCTACCACCTGCACTGTTTTGCCTGCATCGTGTGCAAGAGGCAACTGGCCACAGGTGATGAGTACTATCTGATGGAGGACAGCAGGCTGGTCTGCAAGGCCGACTACGAGACCGCCAAACAGAGAGGTGAGCTGCCACACTACACTGGTCTCAAGGCGCCTAACACTGGTATAAAAGACACAGTAAATAGTCCCACTACAGGGTTTCGAGTTCTAGGTGTTTTCGTACAGACTTGTTTTAAGTTACCTTGAGTTGCGCCTGACGCTTAACTGTGAGGTCATCCATAAACTCTGACCCACCTGCGCTAATTGCATCATTGCCTGCAACCCAATCGATACTAAACTGCGTAAAGTGGAGGCCGGGAGGCGTAGGCTTGCACTCTGCACTCCAAGAGATCAGCTTTCAATAACTCTTATTATGGTGATCATGTGGGCCGAGCAGAGACTCGGAAAGGGAGAGACGCATACAGTAGCTAACTCAGAGAATAGGAGCTGGACGCACATGTTAAAAGATGCCTGTGTCCAGTGTTCACTCTTGTATGCAAGGCAGGAATAGAATATTGTATTTGTTGTGTGTGCAAGATCTGACTGAGAAACGACTTTAACATGCAAATATTTTTAAATTTATCATTTCTAAATTGAAAAAAAGTGCAGTGAATTTGTATTTACTGGTTATTTCTCATAATATCTCATTCCTATTAATGTATATTTGGTCATTATGCATAATTACAGTGTGAACCTAAAAGCAGAATATTAATGAATGGCCATTTTTTTTTTTTTAAAGAGAAACAATTTTAAGTGAGGTGCATAATAAAATGGATGTGCTAAAAATTAATTAAAGAAAATTCCTCCCAGTGACAATACTGATGCTTGCTATATGTGTTTACCCCCCAAATATGCAATATATGAACAAATATTTTAGATAAGGGTCAATATCTAATTAACTAAGATATTGTCACTCAGCAATACCCCATTCATTTTTAAAGGACTTTCTCAGTACAGTACTAAGCACTGATTTATATGTTGTGGTTGTGTTTTTTTTTTTTGTTTTTTTTGATAAATCGATTATTCCATTGTCCTGCACTGAAATATATAGTCGACTTGTAGCAGCCGAGAGTATTTCCTTACTTTATGCTGAAAATCCCAGCAGGCTCGTTCCGGACATGGCAGCCCCGCACACGTTCAAGTTTTATCTCCCCATCTGTTTGTTTGAATTTACTGCTCCACACACCAAGTGCTGATTTATGCGGCGAGTTAAAACAAGTTTTCACCAAAAACACACACGTTTATTTTACTAATGACCGGGCTCAATTACTTGGGCGGCATCCATTTGGATGATAGTTTTTTTTTTTTTTTTTTTTGTATTTTGCTGTGCTGGCGAGCAGACATGATGCAAGTATGCACATGGTGCCAGATTAGGGTTTATAGGCGAGAAGATAATTCATCTTTTTATGTGAAATTACAAAGTTGTATATTATATAAACCCTAGGCTATTAGTTGTGCTTCTAAAAATCACGTTGCTGACTCAGAATGGTATAAAGTATTTTGGCAATTTGGGGAAAATTTGCTATTCTGACAGTAATATTTGTATTATCTCCAAAAAATTGTGTACAGTCGATTAAAAAAAGCAAAGTTTTTAAGCACAAACAATACAATTATTTAAAAATTCAATTTCTCAAATGTCTCATCCACTCACATGTCAACAGAGCAATGTTTGCTGAGCGTTTGCTGACACTGTGAATTGTGTGTCCACTTTTTCAGAAGCAGACTCGACTGCAAAAAGGCCACGAACGACCATCACAGCTAAACAGCTCGAAACGCTGAAGAACGCTTACAATAACTCTCCCAAACCGGCCCGCCACGTCCGGGAGCAGCTATCATCAGAGACGGGCCTGGATATGCGGGTTGTGCAGGTATAAAGTGTATTATTATCCATTAAGGGCTATTCCATTAGTGTCCTGACTTCATTATCTAGGGACAATTGTGGCTGAACTGGCACAAGTGGACAGTACGAACCTGTGTCTGTGTGTGTGTGTTGGGGGGTGGGGGGGGGATTTACGGCTAGATGGAGTAAAATGAAGTCCGCATGAAAGTCAGCACGGTTTAAGTGCAAGCTCGTTAACAATGCTAAGAGGGGCCCCTCGCATATTGTCTGCTGCTGAAGAGCCTCGCGTCGGTTGCTATAGGTGCCGGCCATATATATTGTTTTATTTGCAAGGACAAAAGTAGAGAGAGAAGCCACTAAAATGCTCCTCATTATTCAGTGAAAGGGAAGGGGTGAAGAGGGCACACTCCGGGTGGAATATCATTAAGAGGAATGTGAAGCCGCTTTTTGTTCTTGGGGCTGAAATGAGTGCATTTAGTGTAAAACAAGGAGAAGGGCATTTTCACATACATTTTCAAATCGTGATATTGTAGATGATTTAGGCCGCATACTACGTGTGTGTGCTGTACGCAGTGTGTCAAGGAAAAATGAGATCAGAAAATCAAAATCGAGAAAATTTTGAATCATTTAACTCGGTGGGTCGCTAACCTGTCTGCTACCCTGGGTGAGAACAACTTGTAGCCTTCGTGAAGTTAATTAAATGATAAATCTGATGTAGGGGATGCTGCAGCCAGGATTACTGCTCAGTGTCACTCCTGCAGTCCCCTACTTTTTCTTTTAGAACATGTGCATCAAGGAAAGAGCAGAGGATTTGATAAGGGATGTGATGCAGACATTGGTTATTTGTTAACTTATGAAAACATCTTAAAAAAAAATCATGTAAATTAGCCAAATTTAACTGAAACTGTGTTAAAAAGTCAGATTTTATAACCTATAAATTAAGCCAAACACGTTTAAAATAATACTTTTTCCTCTCTATTTTATACTCCAACTGTTTTCTGTCATTGTACTAGTAGTCAAATGTGTTTTCCAAAACATCACCTGATAAAACGTCTTGTCCGTTTCACCCTCCAGGTTTGGTTTCAGAACAGGCGAGCTAAAGAGAAAAGGCTGAAGAAAGACGCCGGGCGGCAGAGATGGGGCCAGTACTTTCGCAATATGAAGAGGTCGCGGGGAAGCTCCAAATCGGACAAGGACAGCATCCAGGAGGAGGGCATGGACAGTGACGCTGAGGTGTCCTTCACAGGTACGGTCATTGGACAAACGGCTCCGGCATATCTGAGGATAAGCACAGATGTTACTAATAACTTAAAGATGGCTCCATCCCATTTGAGTGTTTCCGTAATTATTACGTATGAACTTAAGTTTGTCGTCCACACACGTTCTTTACTGAATGTGACGTGTTAAATTGGCTTCCTTTCCATAGCAGATGGTATTCAATTTAGGTGTGTAAGTGCAACAGCCAGTGTAAAGTACGTTCATGTCTCTATAGAGCACCTAAACTGAATGGAGCCATCATTATTGTTAGCAGTTGCACTTGGGCCTTTCCTCCTAGGAGGACAGTGCCATAACGAAGGACTAAAAAAATATGAAAAGATATGAATAACCAACCAGGTGTTTGATCTCCAAGAGAGGTTTCGGCTTTTCATATTTCCATCCTTATTTGCAGGGTATTCTTGTCATGGATTATTGTGATGATCTTCCGTTAAGGAATAAGATGCAGTCACACCAGAAAGTTGAACCGCAAAATTCAGGCGTAATGATGCAGCAATTATTCCTAGTCATAGATGTTTAGCTTGGGAACAACCGGTAAGCAAGTTGCTACCACATCGGTCACGTGCTGCCGCATTTGCAACCCTACAGTGTACTTCGCCACTGGCATTTTGCTAGTGTACCATTTCGATCAAAGGGGATACCGAAGAGAGGAAAAGCTCTCCAAGCTAGCAAAGCAGGCATGTTAGCTATGTCACCAACTGAACAATAAGTTCACAAGGTTTTTTTGAAGTGAATTAATTTGTATTTGTAGTTAATTGAATCTTCTTAATTGTTGTAAATGACCGTTTTAGTAAATGCAGTCCAATCAGCATAACAAATACCACTTTATCTTCTTGTCCCTGCACAGATGAACCGCCCATGTCAGAGCTAGGTCACACCAACGGCATTTACAGCAGCCTGAGCGAGTCCTCTCCAGCCATGGGGGGACGGCAAGGGGGTAACAACCACAGCACCTTCCCCCTGGAGCACGGGGTCCTCCCCTCTCAAGACCAGTTCCACGACATCCGCTCCAACAGCCCCTACGGCCTTCCGCAGTCGCCGGGGTCACTCCAGGCTCTACCCAGACACCAGCCTCTCATCTCCAGCCTCGTGTACCCCGACTCTGGCATTTCGATCATGACCCAGGGCAGCGGGCCTGGAATCAACCCTGCCGTGAGGGTTTCCATGGGGGCAACCAACGGCCCCAGCTCGGACCTGTCCACCGGCAGCAGCGGTGGATATCCAGATTTTCCTGCCAGTCCTGCCTCCTGGCTAGACGAAGTAGACCACGGGCAGTTTTGATTGGTCAACAAGAAACTTTTTTTCTTTTTGCTTTGCTTTTTGTGTCTTCTGTTGGATCGTATGAATTGAAAAATAGTCACACAGGACAGTGATTATATAATGGAAGTAGACTGCTGTCCTTGGATCTCACCAGTATCCGACTGGCAAATCCATTCAGGATTGGTAATCTGGATGGAAGTAAGGAAGAAAATGTCCCGCGTTTAAAGCACTTGGCCTAATAATTGTCCTTGAGTAGTAAGACAGTATGCAAAGCAAGGGATCTGTCAAAATACTACATTTTCAGATACTACTTATAAGCTCTTTTAGAACAATGTAGAGACCACAGACCAATGATCAGAAGGTTAAGACACCGATCACCAACCATCAATCTTTGTCCACATCTCCTCCCACCAATATTTGTTAACGACAACGTGTTCAGGTGCAGAATTCAGTTCAACATTCAGAGTCTTTAAATGTCTGGTTGTTGCCAAATGTCTATATACAGTATATATATATGATGGTTTATCATTGTGGAGACTTTATTTTTATACAAACACCTTCTTGGACATGAGTATGTACCCAGATACGAGGACTTTGTACATTCTTGAACAGGGATATAGGCAAAAATGTAGATGTTGTCTTAAATGGTACCTATAGGGGTCCAATTACTTCTATGCATTTGTGTGTTCTCAGATGTACGTATCTTGTTCGTTTCGTTCTACTGAAACCCACCCCCGAGGAAGAACTGTAGTACCTGGGGTCTGATGTATATGTTTGTTTATGTGGAAAAAAATGTTTTATGTCTTATTTATTCCCTCTGGTAATGATGATGATGATGATTCCTAATTAAATGACAGGACTTTAATAAATTTGTCACCTAAATCAAAATGGAGTTTGATCCTTTTTGGTTCGTGTACAAAACTGCGCATCGTGTGAGACAGTATGAATAATGGCTGCCCTTAAAAGTAATTGAGTACAGAGGATAAACAATTCATTTGGAAGATTAAAATTTTGGATATATTTTGTATCACTGGGAAATCTAATGCCAAGGAACTGAAGCCAACAAACAAGGTATAGCCATTCTTTTACCTTATGTGCGGTATCTATATATTTATCCGAAAGCATACGTATCACAGCGCTGACAGTGAAACCAGAGCAAGCTGGCAGTTCTGCCTGTGTCTGCAAATTGAGTATCTGGCTAACTACCAACACTGTATCAGGGGTTCAACAGCTCTTTAGTGGAGAAATTTGATGCAGTCAACTCATCAATTCAGAGATTACTGGGTCTTGTTTGCCCAAATGCCCCTATGGGAAAGGAATCTCCAATCCATTATCCAAGAAGGGATCAAGTGCCCCTTGTGAATTTCCTCATTTGTTTAGTTATTCCAAGTCAGGTTCAATTAAATAGATTAAACACTAAATGTGAGTGTGAGTGCGGGAGTGTAGGAGTGTGGTGTGCAGTTGCATGTTTATGTGTTTGCTTCCATAATGGCCCCTACACCCTTCAAAAGGAGACTCAAAGTTTTAGTTTTACCTAACATTATGTGTAATATTTTCTCCCATAACAACATATATATGATGTATGTCATGTATGTATTTATTGATTGATCATCTTTAAGCAAATTCGTAGGAAGTTTTTAAAGCAGCTACTTTACCAAAACACCCTTTGTGAGATTGGGATTTTTCGGTTTCCTTCGTTTTTTTTTCGGTATACCGCAGTTTTAAATCCGGTGTTTGTAGCAACAATCACGCTCTATTGCCTTTTACGTCAACCACAGTGGTTTGCCAAAGCCAAGAGTTGAGCAACTGTAGAAACTGAGACAGAGTACAGTAGTCTGCAGCTTACATCTATAGCAGAACTTATGCCAGAGAAACGAGAGTTACAGATGTAACCTGGGTTCTACGAATTCACCGTCTTTGGCGATCACCAAGAATGATGTAGTATCTAGAAAGTACTTTCTTTCTTTTTCTTTTTTCTTTTTTTTTTTAAAGCAATCAATGCAAGGGAAAGGGACAAATGTGACGTCATGCATTACATTTAAAATATTGCTTTCTTTCTTTACTCCACCTTTAAATGATAGTTTAATCTGTACATTCTTTCACTTTTTAGGCAAAGTAAATACTCTTGCATACTTACTGTGTTTTTCAACTCATGCTAAAGTGTCTGGCTAAGTGATTGTGCAGTTTTGTCTGCGTTTGGGTGCAGATCTGTAAAGTATGACACGCACAAAGGCGATAGCCATCTGTCCTCATTCCCTTTGTTTTGGAGTGCAACCTCCAACTTCCTCCACCACTAATGCCCGCCCGCTTCGCTCCTCATGTTCCCACAACAAGAAAAGGAACATCAGACAGGATATCCAGCTGAATCCTTCCAACTGAGTGGCAGGTATCATTGTTGCCCCGCAAAACCAACAGGTGCGTAACCTGACCCAAAGAGTGTTTGGCAAAGACAGTAAGGGGTGAGAGTAAAGAGTCAAAGGATGCGTTACTCTCCTACAACACTCACATTGGTTAGTTTAATTGGCTGTTTGTGTTTGGGGTTAGAAAGGCCCATTTGTTGCAGACAGGACGCACTCTGCTTCAATGGCAAAAGCCTCTGGACTCTGAAACACACACTTGGTCAATCCTATCTTATGCAATTCATGAAACGGTTATGTAATTATTCGTGTTGGTGCAGAAGAAGTCAAATTATTTCTCTTTGAATAATCATACTATCCTTCCCTGTGACTTCTCAGCTGTCACACAGCAGGTGTGAGTTTTTAGTGACCACGGGATGAACTCCTCTAAGTGAATAACTGGGATTATCTCACCCCACTCTTTCAGATTGAGATGGAAATCCACCATTTTCTGAGTAAAAAGAAAATAGATTACGCTGAGGTATGCAATTTGTCTGATGGGTTGCATAAGAATGACTGAGAAAAGGTGTTCTTGCGGGGTGTTAGAGTCAATTTAAGTGCTGTTAGGATGGCACTAAGTAAATGGTGGGAAAATGACATGAGAAAAAAATAAGAGATAGAAGGATATGTAATCTAATCATACGTACGATGGTAATCTACGGTTACTGCGTATGGAAAAAGTCAAAAGGGTTTGATCATGTGCTAAATTAAAAACACATTTAATACCACATCATTATTGACTTTTATGCAGTATTTAAGGACAAGAGCAGTTTCTGGGCATGGAAGATTTTATGTCCTAGCTGTTCATTAAACTTATTTTCATATTTTTCATTAATCTGCCACTATAATGTGTGTGTGTGTGTGTGTGTGTGTGTGTGTGTAAAATATATGATAATATATATAATAAAAACAAGATTACCTTTAAAATTTTAAATGTTTGGTTTGATTCATGCAGTTTTTAAAGGACGATAAATGGGATTGTGGCCCTTCTCATCTAATTCTCAACCTGAGATGGTTCCCTTTTCAATAAATTAAAATTTAAAATCAATTGTCATGGTAAACATAGCAATTACATTAAATGTAATACATTTTTGGTAGATTAAAAAAAAAAAAAAAAAGAAAAATTTTTATTTATAGAATATTATTTCCATTTCCTCTATTACACCGAACGTTGTTTGGCCCCTTTTCAGAGTTTTTACATGTCCCAAATTTTATTTACTGAATTGATTTGTATTATTCCTGGTTGCTGTTTTTAGGTTAAAATAAGAATGAGGACACAATTTCGGCTTTTTTCTTATTTCTCTAAAGCGGAGGGACAACTTATATCGACCACTTACACACCACGAGAATACCGCGCCTGCCAAAGAAAGTCAGATGTACTTGAGTGTGAACAACTTGTACGTTAGCCGAGTGTGTAAAAAAAAAAAAAAAAAATCATAAATAATGGTGTTGGAAAAGAGAAGACAAAAACAATTTCTGCAACAGAACCGACCATTAATTAAAAAATACACACTTTTTAATTTAAAGTTACATATATATATTACGCTAAAATGCTTTAAGAACAGATATCTTATAAAACATTGAATTGTTCACTAATTTTCTGGATGTAGAATTGGTAAATTCTGAAATTCTGAGTTGAGACTGTTTTTTTTTTTTATAATGTATATACTATTGCTCTAAATAGGAACCACAACATTTTATGTCTTACAGATTTTGTGTCTGGGTGAAACTGGTGAGTATTTGGGACTTTGTGATTTTTAGGTTTTTAAATTACAACAAAAAATAGAAAATATATATTGCCCACAGAGTTGCCCATGCTGGCAGTATAACACCTTTAATTTATAAATTACAAGGTGTAGAATTTGAAATCTCAATGGCCGCTAAGGGTGCCCATTGCTTTGCAGCTATTGTTAAACTGTTGCTTTTAACTGTCCCTTCTGTAAAGGACTCTAAGCCTGGCAGTACGCCTGTTGTCTTTCATATGCGGGCACACACACACACACACACACACACACACACACACACACACACACAAGCAAGGCCCCCCTCCAGCCCCATGTCAGATGGTGCTGAGTAAATCAGGCCTGACAATAACACCTCCCTTGGGTCCCACACATCACAGCTACAATTCAGACCTAATGGAGCAGCAGCGGAGGGGAGGCTGCTTAGTGTGTGTGTGGGTGCGCATGTGTGTGTGCAAATGTATGCAGACGCAGTGTGCTCTTTTTCATTTTGGGACCTCTGAAGGAGGAGAAGGATGAAACGATGAGGGGGGGGAGAGAGAGAGAGACAAGGAGGAGGAGGAGGAGGATGAAACGGTGGATCATCTGTGGTACAGATATCATTCAATTAAGGCTATGTGTTAATTGAATAAGATGCTGCCATGCAGTTTTGGGGACTTTGGGAGTTGTGTGGATGCAGAAATAGAAAAGGAAACAATGCTGGGAATTAAGAAGTAGATAAGGAAGACAAAAATATTCATTTGATTTCCATCCTGTTTCAAAAAGACCCTTAAAACTTTATGTGTTTGACTGGAGAGTATAAAAAAGAAAACACAAACTGCAAGCGCAGCACTGACCAACACCATACTTTTGTTTATGCTGCAGATTAATGGCGCCGGCAGCGGCATTAGAGCAATCTAACTAATCAACACGGTCATTAGCGTGTGTTTTCACTGACAACTTTAATCAAATCTATCACGGCTCCACCTCCCCATTACCGGCAGGCTGCATAATTATTTCTTCATTTCATTCTTAGACAGGAATGCAATATCTGGTAATCTGTCTGCAACGGTTGACTGAAATGCATTCGGGAACATTCATATTAGAAATGCATTGGTTAATGTATCACTCGGCTCTTCCTCTCGCTGCTGCCGCTGGAGATGTTTGTCATTTTTAATGCGGTCGTCTGAGCACTGCGTACGGGCATTAACCGGGGGGGAGCGCACATGAGGCACATACTGATTTTCGGATGTTTGTTAAAGTATCCGTAGCACAGGCACTACAGTGTCATGAACCAAAATGCATAAAAAGTTGACATGATTCATTTATTTGTATAGTGTTTTTATGATTATCAAATAAAACACACAATGAAGAAATGTCTTCAACTAAATATCACAATTTTTAATTGAGCTGTTTTACATTTAGAGGCTCTTTTGATAGATGGCTAAGACAAATAATTATCAAATCCAGATTGGATTAATTTCCTGTGGATCAGCTGTGTAACTGAGTAATCATTTCTGCATTAATTGATTTTTATGGGCCATGCATTTTCCAGCTACAGTTCTGTCTGATTATCACAGTCCAACTGTTCAATGTCTCCGTTGATGAAGGCCATTTGCGTTGGAGAACTTGTAAACTGACATTTTATGATTATTTATCTCTAAACGCTGATGTTTTAACCAGATTCCTGCTGGCTGTTGCCTCAACAGAATCCATAGCTGCTCATGTTTGCCTCACGTTGGGATAATCACCCTTTTTTCTCATTAGGAGCCTTGGCTCGGCGAAGGGCCATCTTGGGGCCTTTTGGCATCTATGAGGTGTTAACAGCTCCCCAGGGGAGGCTGTCTGGCTCTCACATAACCCCCGACCTCCCCACCCACGAACGCAGTGCACTCACCAAACCACTCAGACTCACAGATGGCCGCTATGCCGGCAGCCAGCCATCACACTTTTCAATTATCGCTACACCCGGGGAAGGCCATTGCTCAGCTGTCACCTCTTAGTGACACGGCAGATACGAGGGGAGACCGGAGAGGGATGGGAAGCGGAGAATTCCTGCATCCATAACTTGGAAAACCCAAAGAACACGCTCCCTGCTAGCTAAGATAAATCCAACCGGGAAAAGCGGCTGTAACGTGTCTGTCCTGAGCAACAAAGACGGTCTTCCTGGTACGAGTCTGCTCTGATCTCTGGCGGGAGAAGGTGATAAATTAATTGTTGTTTTTGAAGCCGCGGTTTGAAGTGGCAAAGGAAGGAAAGAGTACAGCGGAAGCACTCACGGCTTACATGCTTTTGTGCCTGTATAAAATGGAGAGAGAAGAGGCAAGGAGGTCGAGCCCTTAAAGTTCACATTAGTCTTTTAATTTGAATATTGCTCTAACAAGGGGGTAGATAGAAAAGATGACAGCCTATTGAGGATATAATACAGTATATATATATAATCTACTTTAATTCATAAAATGTGTTACGAATATAATATAATAAAACAGTGAAATATTGAACCTGAAGACAGTTTGTTGGGGCGAACAATTGTCCTGGCTCAGTCTGAAGGTAAAATCCTGAAACTCTCAATTTAAGACTTTAAAAAATACGTACGGTCCAGAAAAACATTTTTGTGTCTATTGTTATGCAAAGCTTTGTTACAGCTAGCATGGCTATGTCAAAGGTAGCAAAATACATCTGTGATCACTTCTAAACATCATCTAATGTGTTTTAGGTGAGCTTTAGTTGCCGGTTTGTGGCTATTGTTGTCGTTTCCTGACTGTGCATTCAAATTTAACGTCTTTCCTTAGCTGTTGTTGTTGATATACCAAAGTTACCATCGTTATCAGTTTACCGCTTTAAAGAAGTTTTCATGTCAAAATATAATTTGAAAGTGCAGATGTGTCCATTTTTTCTAGCTGAGGAATATCCTCCTGAGACCTGAGCTTTTGTTTGGTATGCATTTTTTATTTTTCCAAGGTATTTGGGATTTTTAGGACCTAAGAAGTCAAAAAACCAAGAATCATCTTTGAAGAGGAAGTAGTTTTTGAAAAAAAAAAAAAAAGTCCTCATATGTGGACACAGGGATTATTTCACTGTGTATTACAATAAAGTCACCAATGTGTAACAATATGTAAAACGGTTTATTTTAATACCTGAACAATGCTGTACAAAAACAGAATTGCAAACAACCACCTTTTTTCATTGTTCAAATATAAAACTTTACAAAACTGTTCATTTTCATGACTGAACGTGGCTGTGCAACACCAGAATTGCAAACATCCCAATATTTTCAAACGAGTACTGGCTAATTAGCGACATTGTAGCTTCTTACTATTGATAGAATTTGGTAAATTTGCATGTCATATCAAACTAGAAAAGTTAATAAGCATAAATAAACAAGTTTCAATCGTAGAATCGTAAAATTTGATGAGGTTTTGTACCTTGTCTACTTTTGTCCTGTGATCGGACAAAACGAATCCGCTGAAATGCGCACTATCATGTTTTCACACTGACTAGTGTATTGACCCTTTGCTACCACTAGATGGCAGACAAAAGTGTCTACTTATGAGGACAACAGGTCTAAATGAAGCAGAATGCAGAATAAGCTGCCAAAAACTTGTCCCTATATGAGGACGCAGGGTCTCAGACCAAGCAAACATGGGTGTTTTACATCAGCGAAAGTCTATTGTTAAAATGCAGCGAATGTGTATGTTGTTTTGTTGTCATCTAAGACTTGGTCTTCTACTCCCACAATGGATCTTTGCAGAGCCTATGCAAGTGGCCTACATTGTCGTAAGCTGACTTGTGCGCTCATGTGACAGCATTGCTCTGTAGTTACACCGCAAAACACTAGATGGCAGCGAGTTGGCTGTGTTGAATTTTTCTGTGTGCTTCGCACTTTGGCAATTGCTGCTAAGCGGCTCATGTTGGAGTTGGAGCTGATAAACGTTGAACAAAGTTACTTGCACACAAAAAAAGTGATAAAATCTCAGCAGAATTTAGTCGGAAGATGAAATATTCACTCTTGTCCGGGCACTGAGAGGCGAGAAAATGCATTTTGGCCCAATCACAGTTGTTGAGGCGTCAAGCTAGGACGTAGCTCCATAAAACTCTACACCAAGAAACTGAATAACTGTTCCTTTAATGTTACTGCAGTTAATAAAACTGCAAAGCAATTCGAGGTGTAAGCTTACTGACATTTTCCAAATCAATGCGTTTGTTTTTTTTGACATTTTCCGACACGATCCGCAATTTAGTGCTCACCTCTCTGTGCTCGTCCCTGTTGAGTGCTGAATCTGAGGGGCAACAGGAAATCAATGAGGCGAGAAGTGTCAGGCGCTGGATCTCATTAAGCCTGAGGAAACAGAGAGATATGCGTCAACTAATGAAGAAACAACAAGGCCATGTTAATCAGCGCTTTTAGATCTAGTTCATGGCGAAAAGGCAGAGTTTTGCGCTGGTTTTACAGTCTTACTTTGGTGCTGTATTCCCTTTTTCCCCCTGACATGTAGTATGTATTTTTTAACCATTTGAAAAGTCTAATTCCACTCATTGTATGTATCCTGATCATAAGTGCCCAGGTTTCTATTTGAGTGTGTTTCCGTCCATGCTATTTGTCTCTCCCAGAAAGAAGAAGTAATCCCGCTTCAGCCTGATGGCCCCCCCAAGGTTGCTGCCATCAGTCGCCAATACTCAATCCAGGTTGGAACATTTGTTCCACCCTCTCTCTCCCTCTCTGTCTCTCTGTCTCTCTCTCTCTCTCTCTCTCTCAACCCTTGGCTGTTGTTTTCTTTCCTTTTTTTTTTTTTTTCATAATTCATGTCAAAGGATCTCCAGAGAGATGAGTGAGGGTGGTGCACGTTGGGGAAGGAGGGGTAACTGTGGGTGGAGAGGACAAGGGGGTGGAGAGGGCATACACTTAATCCCCGGGTCAAGATGTATTTATTGAAGATTAATAACCGAGCAGCAATCTCATCATGCTCTCGATGATTTTATAATTTGGTTTCTGGGGGGTGGGGAGGGTGGGGGCGAGATCGGGGACAAAGACAAGAGGGAGACGCTGAACTATTGTTAATACAGGAGAGGAATACAGTATTCGGGACGAGTCTTCATGCAGCGATTTTTCTTTCTTTTTTTTTTTGAAAACATTTGTGCGTTACAGAGTGGAGAGAAACACGTACAGTATATAAAGCGAAGCACCATACCACCATACATGTTTCAACAGCCCTGAAAGGAATCTCTATTTAAAACAACTTCTCATTTGGCATGTTGGAATCAAAGCTAACAGGTGTAGGATGGCGTTATTTGTCACCATTTTGCTCAGTGTTCATGTTAACCAGATTCACAGATCGTAGATCTGCACCACAGCCTGGTTGTGTTGTTTTTTGACGTCACAGCAGCCGTAACCTAAACCCCTACTTATAAGGTTTCATAATGTTTCTGCATATGCAGTACTACTGTTAAATATTGTTCCTTTAGACACAAGAAAAGGAGAAACATAAATCTTTTCACACACATTTGTTGCTATACACTGGTAAACCGACACACCTGCCTGTAGTGGAACATGGCATTTTCAATTTTGTCTAATATTGCATATGTAGAGCGGCTGCATTTACCTCATTCGGCTAATGGATTCGTTGCACACTTGGAGCGCAGGCCGCAAGAGACGGGGAGATGAAAAGGTTGAGGAAGCGACACCTTTCGTCACCAAGCAACAGGGGGGGAGAAGAAAAAAAACGGCAAAAAGATAAATTTCAGCCGAGGGTAAAGGTTCAAAGTTCAAGGTGCAGCCTCCGATCCAAATTTATTTATATCCTTAATAATAATGAGTGGATTGAATAGATTGCACGTCCCTGACCTTGGTCATCGGGAGAACCTTATGCCACTATATCAGAGCAGACAGGCAGACATGTCTGTGACGGGCTGCCACCGTCAAGATGGAGGGAAGGGAGAAGGGAGAGAGGGAGGAAGGGAGGCAGCTATGCAGAGCAGAAGTGATGGGAGGTGAAGGGGCGGCTTGTTTGCATTTTTGCACGGAATGAGGTGCGGGCTGAAGGATGTGTGAAGGGCAAACGCGTGTTTTTGTTTTTGTTTGTGTTACCTGCTCGTGCGTCTGTGATGGTTTTAGACCCAGATTTGTTTCATTAAAAGGCCTGAACACTACACTTTCGTTGGTCGGTGTGTCAAAAATGACAAATTACACATGTTGTTTGGCTGCATTTCAGTCAAATTGTTTTGCAAAAGATTAAGGTAAATATTAGACGACTTCTTGCTCACATATGTGCAAATCTCCACTGCAATTACCTCACTGATTCTAGCTTCAAAACACTTTGCAAACCTTAAACAAACCGAGCAATCGCACAGATGAGGAACTCCGAACCTCTTCCCTCCCGAGACAAGCCCACTGCTTGAATCTCCGAGCATTAGCCATCAAACGGCCATCCCCAGCTACATTAAATGTATTTAGATCTTTCAAAGTGCTCCCCCTTGACTCCATCACTTCTTTAAATGACTTAAGAAGCAAAGAAGAAGGATGAGGAGGAGGAGGAAGGGGAGGAGGCGAACAGGAGGAAAGAAAAAAAGGGAGCTGGGGGAGGACGAGGGGGGGGATTTACGGTGACAAAATGCCGGGGTCAGGCAGGATGTGTGGCAGCGGTATTGATCAGTGAGGCATGCAACGCGCACGTGGCCCGAACCCTGACCCTTAAATAGCGAATGAATCTCAATCCAATAGACTGAAGTGTCCGGGACAGCCTGCACAGAGAGAGAGAGGCACACATAAAAACACACATGCCACACAAATATTTATGTACAGATACGCTCTCGGCCCCGCCGCCGCCGCCGCCGCACCGCACACCAGCAAGCCTCGATCAATATCGGCAGAGCATGATTCCCGCATTATAGTTTGGCAGGTTCTTAATAAAAAAAAGACCCCTGGCGTTTACATGCTTGTGCATACAGTGGACAAAAATAGGTATTTCTCGGAATGACATGATTCGGTTTTCTATTTTCAGAAGGTTTTTGCAGCTGCAGCTTTGTGACGGCGCTGCAGAGATATTAGAAAATCTAAGGAGGCACAGAAGGAATGATGAGTTGTTATACATATTCATGGCTTAATGTGTCAAAACAGGAAAAGACAGAACCCCCATGTTGTAATTACACTAATTGAATTGAGGCCCCATATGAATGAGCCGCAGGTTATAAGGCAGAGCTGACATGCACCTGCAAGGACGTGCAGCAGTCAACACACAGGGATCCATTCATCCACACATTCTTGAGCTGCATGCACATCTCTGCAGGGTACAGTGTTTAAGTGTATGCATTTAATTGGAAAGCATTGTAGTGGCAAACTCTACTGATAAACTGACCAGGGTAGGTTGTAGTTTTTACAGTTTTTAATGGCCGGAGACTTGATTTTGAGCTGAATCTATTTAATATAATCAATTTTTTATAAATAAAAAGGTGGCAAATGGAGGGTGGGAGGAACGCTGATGGAGAAAATGTCAAATTTGTCTTTTCAGGGAGAATCTAATCTCCTCTAATTCCATGTTCTGTTTTTTTTTAATTATTATTATTTTAATATCATACAATAATGCCGCATATTTCCTTTGCTATGACATAGTGGATTAAACACACTAAACTAAACATGCATGCGCTCTATAAAACCGCCATAAAAGCGACAACAATAAAAAAAAAGGTCCTTCTGCAAAACATTAAATGGTCAGTGTTTTGCAGAAGGACATGTATGATAATATTGGGTTTCCCATTTTTTTTTTTAATCCCATACTAAAACATAATTTAATACAACAAAGCCCGTTTCAAGTTTTATGCTTTCATCGAAGCTTGAGGTCATATTTCATATCACTTAGAATATTGCAAATGATCGGGATCGGGCCTTTTTCAATTCGGCCTCGTATGTAAATGCTACGGTCTGCAAAATAAATAAATAAATAAATAAATAAATAAATGCTTGGATTATTCAAATGTCAATGACATGCTCTCGTCTTTATTTATTAAAGGCCCCTGTCCACTTCTGAGATCTTGACACACATTCACGCTCGACCTCGCGCGCAGGCACGACACAAACAAACATAAGGCTTTACTAATAATCACTTCTTCTATCTTCTTAACCCCCAGCAGCATGCTCACAAACATACACACACACATGCACACACACACACACACACGTCCCACTGCTCAACAAACAAAAAACCCTTTTACGTAATGAAATTACATAGAGTCATATGTTACATCGTAGACGAGAGTTATGGGTACGTTTTACATAAAATTCACATCGGGGGCTTTGTCCGGGATGCATGTGTGCATACGGATTTACATTTTAGAGGGTATTAAATAAATGAGCGGGGTGCAGTAAAATAGGAAGGGGGGAAGAAAAAAAAAATGAAAAAGCGGCCCAATTTCCTGTTCTATCATCTCAAATCCAGGCAGCCATAAATAACACAAACACTCACACACACACACTTTCTGTCACTTAAGTAAACACACACACATAAATGTACACCTGTGCAGAAAACAAAATATATATTTTGTTGATTTATTGCACTATTTCCCCCCTAATTTAATCCCATCAACGTGAGTTCGTGACTGCAGAACTAGTTTCCTAACCGAACCTGCTCCTTTCGCCACTATCCTCATCCATCCCGAGCTGCGATCACCGGGGGGCACAGAGCTGCCGCCTCCGGGCCAGGCTAGGCCACTCTTAATCCAACATGGCTCGCCCAGATTCCAACAAGTAAATCTCATATTTCTAAACACTGGATTATGCTTTTCTTTTATTACTGCTGGAGCTGAAGGAGAGTCGCTGGGGCGGGGGGTAAGGCCGAACTGATGGGATTACCAGAAAAGCCTGCGGACTTAAATATAAAGGGAGGAATAATAAAAATAATGATGGAAAAAAAAAGCTACATGTATGTGTTCATTAAGATGATGGCTGGATGGAAAACCTGAGTAAAAGTAGGTCCAAAAATACTGATAAAAGTTAAAAGTAGGTCCTGACATGATAATAATCCTGAGATAAGCTGAAAAGCAGTTGAACGGCGACACAGAAGACTCAAACACAATTGATTGCAGGGTGCAGAACTTGCACACACCGCGCCGTGTAGGCTCTCCAACAAAGAAATGTGCATGTCGGCTGGACATGCAAAGCAGAAATAAGAGGCCTACACGCCGACGGTCCAGTCAGATGTGGCGCAGATTCTATGATACCACAGATAACCTTGTCAGTGTGCGGCCCTTTGCGTCTCCTACATGTGTATATTTTCCCTGCGTTCACACCTTTATGAGTATAATAACACTATCACGCCTCACTGCGCAGAGGAGCTGAGAGGGACGGCGGGGTGGACCGCAACGTGCACGGCTGCAGGGACAGGCGGATACGGGGTGAAAATGACCTTGCAGGGAATAACAACAGCAACCCTTAATGTGTTGCATTACAAGATATGTGATAAAACACTTTTATGAGGAGGGCTGTAAACGCCGCGGTCTCATCACACGCGGTTGCCCATTCAGCGGCCCATTTTGTGTATGTGTGTGGGATCGGGGAGGGGTTGGTGTCCAGTGTCCAGATCCTGTGATCCCAAGTACGGGGGGAGGGAGGGAGGGAGGGTCAGCCGCGCTGACTAATTGTCTTTGTTGCAACCTTGATCCTGGCTGACTCTAAATACAAACACGTGTGCACCGTACGCATCGCGCGGTCTCCTGTTGAGACGTTTTATCATACTGAGGGATTTTTCTTTTCCAAGTTGGCTTGAGGAGATCTCTGTCTTGTTTCTCTTGTCAGTGCTGTGCATACTGGGCTGATAGAGGAAACGCATATTGTAAAATGATTTAAACTCCGCACTGCCCCCTAATGGAAAAGTCGTGGTACAACAGCACCCTGACCTCAGGTAAGACAGGTATGGCGTCACAAAAATTCAGAAGAATCTGAAGAATATTGTGATTATTTTATAACATGGATCAACAAAAATCTAGCAATTTAAATCAATGCCAAATTTAAATTGAAAAAAAAATAATAATAAAAAGAACCACTTCAGCCCATAATGTTCTGTCCTCTCTGTGCCAAGAAATAGTAAAAAGTATAATACTAAGTACAATATATTTTTTTCCCATTTTTTAAATAACTTAAAGATTAATTGGTTATCAAAAACTTGCAAGTTATATTTTTTATTATTATTTCATCTCTAATCTAAAATGCAGCATTATATATTTAGTGTGTTAAATATAAACTCTTGTAAACTCTTGTATTTCTTTGATATCTTGATCACTGAGTTTGATGAATAAGAGGATTTGAGGTGTATAAAGATTGACAGGCATTTAACGTCTCTTACTTAAGTTTAATTTGCTTTATCCTAATCAGACTGATCCCTTTTGAGGGCAATGTTACTGGTTTGTTATCATCTTGACTTGAATTAACAGCTGGATCACCTTCTAATATCTGGTTTCTTATAGACGACAAACAATTGCACCCGCATTAAGCTCCATTGAGAACTTTCCATCCTATTTATTTCCCCTTTATGCAACATGTTGTGGCTTGTCATTTCCTTTATATTTCCAATCGCCCGAAACGTCCACACTGCTCTTTCTGCGCTCTCTTTGTCCGTCTCCCTCCATCAGTCTTTGTATTTTTGTCACCCGCCTTTCTTTTTCAGCATTCAACTTCTTTCCCGCTTGTGGACCCTGACACTCCTTCCGGCCCTCGTATCCAGGCAGTGTAGATGTTAGGCCAGGACTTATCGATCAGGCTATAAATTATCCATGCATCACCTCTCCTCTCCTCTCCTCTCCTCGTCGCGTGTCTCGCGAGCCGTCTGAGACCTTATAGAGAGAAGAAGAGAGGGGTGGGAATGGGGGAGTAGGAGCGGGGAGGGAGAGAGAGTCTCCAGCAAATTGTTAATTAAATACGAATCAATCCTCTGCCATTTATCAGGCCGCGCGTCCACCTCACCTTTAAGAGGGGGGAGTTGAGGAAAGTGGAGGGAGAGGGGGACGGGGAAAATCAATAAGGCGGACTGAGGGGAGGGATAAGTGTTTAATCCACCAATCAAACTATATCACGGCCATTATAGGGAGACAACTGGACATTATGGGGTGAACAAGGTGGGTTCACAATGTTGTAGCATGTTTTTATTCAGCATTGTTTCAACCGAAAGGAAGTCATTCTGATTTCAGTTAAAACAAATAAAATTATCTGATAAGATATACACCGATCAGGCATAACATTATGACCACTCTCTTCAATATTGTGTAAGTCTCCCTTGTGCCTCCAAAACAGTTGTGACTCATCAGATAATGGACATGGGCCTTCTGAAGTAGTCCTGTGGTGTCTGATAACGGAATGTTGGGGGGGGGGGGGGGGGGGGGTTCTTTGGGTCCCATGGGTTGAGGGGAGGGCCTCTGTGAATCAGGCTTGTGCCAGTGCATCCCACAGATACTTGATCAGTTTGGGATCTAGGGGATTTGGAGGCCAGGCCAACACCTTGTGCTGTTCTTCATGTTTTTTTGAGTTGTTCCTAAACCGTTTTTGTGTGTGTGCCTTCGTCAGGCTGCATCCTGCTGGGGATGGCTGCTGCCATCAAGGAGTGTCATTGATATGGGGCGGGGGTGCCTGGTCTGGCCTAGGTGGATGCTACATGTCTTAGTAACATCCACACCAATGCCAGGTCCAGACGTTTCCCAGCAGAACACTGAGGGTCAATGTTATTTACTCAGTGGTTTTAATGTTGTGGCTGATCGGTGTAGATACCTTTTCTGAATGGCTCCAAAGGTTGCAGCACCACTAAGCAAGAGGCACCACTAACCAAACAATACCATGAAGACCAAGGTGTTCTCCAAACAAGTCAAGGACAAAGTTGTTGAGAAGTATAAACCAGGGATGGGTTCGCCGTCAAATCCATCACCATCAAAACCATGGAAAGAACATGGTACCACCTGTCAATAAAGGGCTGCCCACCAAAACTCACGGACCAGGCCAGGAGGGCATTAATCAGAGAAGCAGCACAGAGACAAAAGGTAATCCTGAAGGAGCAGCAGATTTCTGTCCATTGGACCACAATAAGCCCTACAAGTGTGCTAAAAGCATATGGGAGACTCCCCAAATGTATGGAGGATGGTGCTCTGGTCAGACGAGACTGAAATTGAACTTTTCAGCCACCAAGGAAAAGCTATGTCTGGTGCAAACCAAACACATCATATCACCCCAAGACCACCATCCCCATAGTGAAACATGGTGGTGGCAGCATCATGCTGTGGGGATGTTTTTCAGCAGCAGGGACTGGGAAACTGGTCAGAATACAGGGATATTCTTAAGCTAAACCTGTTTAAGTCATTCGAGACTGGGGCAGAGGTTCACCTTCCAGCTGGACAATGACCCCCAAGCATACTGCTAAAACAACACTCAAGAGGTTTAAGGCGAAACATTTAAATATGTTGGAATGGCTTAGTCAAAGCTCAAACTTCAATCCAATTGAGAATCTGTGGTTGGTTAGACTTGAAGATTGCGGGTCCCATCCAACATGAAGGAGCTGGGGCAGTTTTGCCTTGAGGAATGGGTAAAAATCCCAGTGGCTAGACGTGGCAAGCTCATAGAGACCTATCCAAAGTGACTTGCAGCTATAATTGCAGCAAAAGGTGGCTCTACAATGTGCTGACTTTAGGGGGGTTGATAGCTATGCAGGTTGAAGTTTTCTGTTATTTTGTCCTATTTGTTGTTTGCGCAAGGCATTGTATAACCCCAAAACCAAACAGCCATGCAGGGGCACAATACTGAAACATCAGTCTTGCACCTCCAAAACCAAATTCATCAGACCACTTGCCGATGCAGTGCTCAATACAAACCCTTTGTCATACTTACTGCGTGACTGCTATTTTATAAAAACCACAGGCAGCTCTCACGTCTACTCTCCTAAGAACCCTGGGAGCTTAACAATCATCCAACATCTGTCTTGTTCCCAGAGAAAGGCAGAGGCCCAGATGTCAGAGGGATTGGTCTTATGGGAGTAGGCTTCTTGGCCCCTTTACTGGGCAGCCCAGTTAGTGAACTAGGATTAGAGTTAAGACATATTCAAGCCGGGGCTCCAACCTCAGATTTAGAGTTTGTAGCTGTAAGAAAACTCTGCTTTTCTTTAATTCTACATATCTTTGATTAAAAAAATAAGTGATACATCGCAGTAGAAAGGCACTTGGTTATGCTTTGACACCTTTTTACCCATTTGTTAATGATGCAGTCAGAGAATATGGTTCTAGAACAACATCCACACCTCACCTTTCTGCATAATATTTAAAAGTCAAACTTAATATAATCAAAATGTACCAGGTAAAGACCTGCCACGGTGAGAAATGACAAACAAAAGTGATTGTAGCTGCACAGATGTATTGGCTGTCCTTCAAATATTACTCTTGGCCTCTAGCCTCATTGGTGCTCATCCCAAAAATAAAAAATAAAGTCCACTTTTAATGTATATGCTTGTTAGTGTGGATATTTCTGTGTTTGTAATACTTTCCATTTTGTCCGTTTTTGCTCGTGTGTCTTCCTGGGTGGGCGGCAAAGCCCGTTCCAGGCAGCTGGATTGTCCTCTATTAGTGTTGCTTCTGTTTCGCAGCCGTAATCCTCTCCACTGGAGCCCTGCCTCACTCCTAATCTGAGGCACAATCTCTCCTGCAGATGGTTCTCTCCTTAAGCACTGCAAAAGAAGTGAGCTCATCCCAATCTCTCCTCTTATTCCCCTGTTATCTCTCGGCTCTCTCATCCCTTTCTCCCAGCATTACTCTCTCATTTCTCATTCCCGGACGCTTGGTCTTCCTCAGAACCGTAAAAGTTTAGAGACCCTTTCAAATATGCCACGTGACCGTGTGAGAGTGTCGGTGATGGACACATGAAATATAAGATTAATGCTTTCTTTTACTGCAAATTCAGTCCAATTTTTGTAGATTTTGCAATAATTTCATCTTGTTCCTAGTTGAGTCTACACTATACTCATAAGAGTAACCATGTTACCATGTTCCAAGATCATATACGCATAATACGTATTTGATGTTTATTGATGGTTTGCACAATCTGACCAATATTTATTGCTCCGTTTGTTCATTTCTTATTATAGGGAAAATTTGGTCAACCTGTAATTGTGGAAAAATACATCCAAAAATGTAAAACAGCATTAAATTTGCAAAATCAGGACTTAAACTTGAATAAATACCGGCATAAGCTTTTCAATCTTTTTTTTCTACTAGTTTACTTTTTCACAAATGTGTCGCATTTCAAATCCATGTGAAGCAACTGGCCAAAAAAAATGTTATTTTTGAAAAGCATACACGCGAGATATCTGTCCAGCATGGCCTTTTTAAACTGTACGGCTCTTTTACCAAACTTTCACATCATCCCACTTAATTAGAGTATCGGCCTCCCTCTCCCTGGAGGACTTTTACTTTTTTTCTTTCATTCCTCCCCCGAGCGGCTACAGTAATAGCCCACAATTGATAGTCCACTCTGATAGGTCGTTTTCTCTAAATGCTGTGCCAGGAAGGCCGAGGCAAAGGAAGGGATAAAGGATGAGGGGCGCAGAACAATAATCCGGGGCAGGTTTCTATGGCAACAAGGAAATGAAAGCCAGGTACACAATGCGAGCGGAAAGCCGGGAGGTCGGTGCCGTGATCAGGTGCTGTCAGAATAGCAGGGAGCGGGAAGTAAAGGTTTGGCTGTGGGGAAATGGATTGCAGGGCGTGATTCACTACTGCAGAGGGAGGGAGAAGCCCGAAGAGAGCCGAAAGAGGTGGGGGAGCGAGGAGGTGGGGGGGGGGGGGGGGGGGGGGGTGTAGTGTGTAGTGGAGATGAGAGTTGCGGCACCATTTTTCACAGGAGACAAAAACATTTGCTGGGATATCAATTTGGAGCCGCGAAGCAGTCTTCCCCTCCTGCCCCATCATCCATCATCTTTTCGCACTAACCACCACTTGGGCACTCCACCCCACCCCCCTCCTCCTCCTCCACCGCCACCACTCTGCAACCACCCACGCACATGCTCACTTAAACAGCTTTACCCTCCGTTTTCCCTCCCACGCTCATAGTCGCACACAGAGCACATGAGCACTTTCTGCAACTTCATGCAGGTCCACACATGCACACACACAGAGGACGCGATGCAAAGCCTATCTGAAAAAGGACATAAAGGCGTGACCCATAGGTGCGCCATGTGAAAAGAAAATGCAAAGCAGAGTTGAAACGCAGCACCTCGCGTGGCTGGGGTTGAGAAGGCGGGGCTGAGCGGCTGCCACAGCGGCCGTCTTTCCTAGTCTTCTCCCATTAGCACCAGTAGGGGAGACCCCACCCTCCGGCTGCCCCCTTATTGGCACCTTTGCCTGCACCCCATCACTCATCTCCCAGCCATCATCCATCACCCATCGCGATCAATAGGAGGCCACGCATTCATCAGTCCCTGGGTGCTGATGGGAAAGAGGAGGGTCGGAGGGTGGGGTGGGGGGCTGGGGGGTTGGCGGAGCAAGGGAGCACATAGTACAGAGGAGAGGCAAGAATATCTGAAAGTGAAAAAGGCTGAGTAAAAACACAGAAATGGAGGGGGAGGAGCCATGCAGGAGGAAATCTGAGAATAGGACCTGCACCGAGAAGGAAAGCGACAGAGGCTAGGGAGGCAAGATGACGGCAGAATTTGAACTGCTGGTGTCACCAGGAGGAAAAGTAATACGTTTTTAGGGACAAGATATGAAAATATATAGAGGTGCATTAAAATGTAATAAAAAATGGAGTCTTGGGGAAAGATGAAAGCCATTATTGTGGTAATGCAGGCTTGTCACATTCCCAGATGACAGTGATGAAGCCATTATAATGATAAGTGGTACTTATTCTGTGCATCTCTTCGCAACACGAAGAGTGGCATGAAAAGGATAAATCTTTAAGGGCAAAGAGAGAAATATAACGGAGGGAAAGTTTAATGCGCACAATTATGCACAACAAGCACGCAACGTAATGGTGCAATGTCACTGTCAGTCATTCAGCGGTTGTCAGTTTCCGGCAAGGCTCTGCACTTTGCGCTGACAGCCCATAAGTTGTGGCGGCGGCGCACATACACACAAACACACACACACACGTGTTGGCTCAGCCCTCCACTCCCACCTCGACCGAAGGTGGACCGGAATAGATCGCACTTTAAGATGATGGATGCTCCCTCTGCCCAGAAAGGTTAGGGACGGGGCGATAAGTTACTGAGCACCACATTCGGGCCGAATCGTAGAGATGGCCAACAAATATACAGTAATTGTGACTGCTTGACAGCCGGGACGTGAACCTCGGTGAAAACTGAACCGTAGCATGACGTACTTTGTTGGCCAATGTGCGAAAAACAAAAAAATATCAAACATCTGAACCAGATTCTTGGTAGAAGTCGGGACTCTCCCTTCGGGGCCAGGTAAGATTGTGTGTCTGATCCGACCGTTAACCACTCAGCGCCATTTAAGCATCGACAAGGGAACAGAGGAAGGGGGCAGAGAGAGCGGAGGGTTAGGTGACATGTCCAGAGGCCGCACCACCAACCACCTGAAGTCATCCCGTCCCCAGGTCCCCTTCTGTGCGTATGTGTCAGATGTCACTCTCAGGTTTCGAACCCCAGGTCCCCATCTGCCGGATGCTCTCATTGGATTATTCAGGAGAGGCTAAACGCTCTTTGTACCGAGCTGACGGAGACAAAACCCCACCTGGGCAGGATAAGCCACCACAAGCTCTGCAGCAAGTGTGCGCTTGTAGCATGAAAACATGGTTGCATGGTAGGAATTTTTAATGATCTTCATCAGTACGGAAGCGTGGATTCTTTTTATTTTTTTTAAAAAGAGAAAAATTGCAGCTTTTGACAACATTTTCCAGTGAAATCTGACGGTTTCTTCACCTTTAAACAGCCTTACTATTTAGTATTTTCCAGCAAAAGAACCAAATCTTTCTGACATGACATTTATTAGAATAGGTGTCCGAAAACTTGACTCCAATTGATTGCTGATTTTCCCTAACTGTTGAATGAGCACAATGGTTTGCTAACAAGTTTAGCGTTAAAATGTAAAAGATCAAGTCCCGTCAGTGGCTACATTTATGCGGACAATGTTTCTTCAGTCCAACTGAAATCATTCCGATTGGAAAAACCATAACCGTTTCCATGGACTCTAATTGAAATGACCTGTTATGGTAGACTGGTTCACTTGTCCAAAAACATTAATCAGCATTGAACGTCTTCAGCAAAGTGGAGCGTCGGATCTGCCACAAATATAACATAAGGAAGTTAACTTTTTTTGGCAACACTCAATAAAAGAACATGACAGAGACAGGCCCACGTTTTAAATGGTGCAGTTCACATTCATTCTGGCTTTGTTCGTCTAGTTCATCAAGACTAGCTTGAATTTTGCTTCCTTCATGGTTTTGTCCCTCCTGGAAACTCGTCCCTTCGTCTGACGTTTACCCCATGAGGCAAACATGCACTGAAAGACTCGCAGAAATCGGATCAAGCATTTACTTGTTTACAGGCAACAATACTTTTCGATCGAACTGAATAGCAAAAGGTTTACACCTCCCCTATCAATCCAACGGAGTGGGATTGGGCTATTATTCTGACTATTAGTGGAGTAGTAGTGTCCATGTAAACGTTGCCGGGGCTATGTTCACAACTGGGTTCAGCTGCCCTCAAGTGGACAAAAAAATGTTATTCCAGGATACACGTAAGTCTAAATCTATAGCCATTGTGGTCCAAAAGAGAAGGAAACAGTCTGTTAGATATAGCCAGGAAAACCATTTTTGTTCAAACACAAAGTTTAATGTTACCTGCCCCTCCCTCCCTCTCTCTCAGTGGTGTGACCTCCAACACCTTACAGGCTATGTGCTGCTCTGCCTTAAATATTTCATCATGAGCCCATCCATTGTCTTCAGTTCACACACATGCACGTGCGCACACAACCGACGAGGACCAATGCGCGCAGATATAAATACTCGGCCGCGCGTGTGCGTCTCTGCATGTGTCCTTGTGTAAATGGAGACCTGCTGCATATAATAGATGTCTGTGTTTAATATTGGAGGAGTTTGAGGTAACCGCAAACCTGGGGTCACCGTGTGTGAAGCTGGACACCTGATCTGCGGCGCCACTGAACACAGCTATTGTTAAAAAAATAAAATAAAATAAAAAATGCAGCCTTGAGGATTGATATCCTTAACCTGATTTTTGTTTCATTGATACCGTTTATGTATGTTTTTCTATTTACAGCAAGCAGCCACAGCTCTTTAAGGGAGACATACCAGTGGGGAAAAAGCAAAAAGGAGAACTACGCAAAGGAATGAAACGCAAACGCATTTTTTCCAATAAGAGACAGGCTGTGACGTAGATTTGCGGGCATCCCATAAACACTAACCGACACTGGTAATCTCCCGTCAGCGAGGAAAGAAATATGAGGGGAAACGGCGGTCAATCAGATGCTTAGAGCCCCCTGCTGACATCTGGAGTAGAAGGTGGAGAGGAGCAACGTAGGGGAAATGTGTGGACAGCTAAGAAGAAAGCAAGCACTTGCAGGCAGGTGTAGGGATTTGTTAAGTACGGAGAGCTTAAGTCCCGACCTCCCACTGGCGTCGGTGTAGATGAGCAGCTACTAAACGTTGAAAGCTGAGAACTTAAAGCTGCTATGATCAATACTAACTTGTTAATTAATAAGAATCACAATAATATAAAAATATCCATAAATATATCCATTGATATACATACATACATACATATATATATATATATATTTTTTTTTTAAGTATAGTTTAAATCTCAATGTCCACGGCATTAGGCCTTTTCTACTTTACTGCTATTAAGTTGTCAAAATCACCGTTTTTTACAACCTGGACCTTATTTCTGGCATAAAATACTTTCATTTACTCACCCATATAACTCTGGTGTCATTTGGACAGACCCCGGATGATGATAACAGGTAACTCTGGACTCAACGGGGAATAGCACTAGCGTATCATAACAAAATATTGGTGAAATGAACAAGTTTTGCGGCAGATAATGCGTTATTTAGAGGCTGCCTTTCGGTGCCCCATTCACTCCCACTATATGAATATAAGCGGCACTCCGCTGGATCGAAATATCTTCCGAACGACTCCAAATGACACCAAAGTTATATGGGTGAGTAAATGATTGTATGTTATGCCAGAAATAAGGTTCACATTGTAAAAAACGGTAATTCCCCTTTAAAGTACCTGTGGACATGCCAGCTTGTTTAGCTCACTTCAGCTAAATCTAGGACTTGTAGGAAGTGTTAAAGGGTAATTTCCTACGGGCCTACTCCCAAAAGACTAACCGCACAACAGCTTTTTCAATAGCCCAGGTCAGTCCGCATTGACTGCCCACTGGTGCACTAACCCGCAATGACATGCAGTTCATCATGAAGTAATTTTTTTTTTTGTATCTTCTGCCTCAATTTCCTTTTATTGAACGCTTTCAAACATATCACTGCTCTGTTAAGTTGCTGCCTAGATCTAAATTCTTTGTGCGGACAAATCAGCTGTTTTTGTGAAGAAGGCCGCTAGAGACATGTGTGTTTATTCCGTAGTTAGCAGAGCTTAGCAATTCAATTCAATTCAATTCAATTAGCAAAGTTAACTGCCTTCGTAGTGTAGCTCAGGGTGAGGAATATCCACAGCGAGAAAATGTGCATGAGAAAAACAAGTGCATTATTTCTCTCCTTTATTATTATTTCACAACTGCCTTGGTTGTAACAATGGACCAAGGTGAGGTCACTTGCTTTCCTTACCCTTAACTCTTTGACCCTGGCGTCATGTCACAAGGAAAAGGTAGAGGCATTTCTTCCTAGTGGCTCAAGCGGATCTGGATCTGGCAGGTTAAAGGAAGAGTGGTATCCGAGCTGGGGTACTTTTGTACTTGCTGTATCATTAATGGGGCACGGATAAAGATACGCAGATCTCCTGGCACTTTGCTACAGATTAGACGACAGGCCTGGAAAACCGATGCGTTTATCTTGTGTTTTCTATCTAGGCCACGTTTGGGTTCAACTCACATCTAGGTCTGGCTTTTTTAATTCTTGTAAGCGATACCAGAGTGAGTGACGAGATACAGTATGCTGCTTTTAAAAAAAAAAGAGAGAGAAGGGAAATAGTTTTAAGAAAGGAATCTTGCAACGGTTTGACGAATCCAACACAAACACAGTTCAGATGTCACCTCCCATGCCCTCATAATTTACCACTGTGGAACAATTTGCCGCATAAATCTTCCTGCATTAAAATGTTCGCATGGGCTGGTCAAGAGGGTTGACAGGGCAGTGCAGCCCAAACGTAAATCAGCATAAGTGATCGGATAGATTTTTCTGCGTTAATGTATCGTATAACTCAGGCGGAGGGCGGGAGAGCAAGTGCGTCCAGCATCCAGGCCTCTGTTTGCCAAGCCAATGTGGTCAGGTCATCAAATCGACAATGTGATTGACCCATCAATTGACCCCTCCTGACCTTTCAGGCCAATCAGGCTAATGGTGGCTAGTGGCTGGAGCTTTACTCCACTAGTATGCTTTCAGTTGCACGGCTTATTTGTGACCCCGCGTACACAATCACACGTGCAAACGCGGACCGACATCCAGTCCAATCGCACACCCGAGGTTTCTAACCCATCTCAATTTGTCTGTATTGGCACGCCATTAAACGAAGCAGTCTCGTTAGCGTTGACCTTTCTCTCTTTGCGCGCTTGTTAAAATCAACAGGCCTCGGAGCACTTCACTTTATGATACAATAACACAAAAAGACTGCCAGACTCCAACCAATTTGGAATCAAGAGAAGTATTTTTGACAACTCCCAGGCTTGCGTAAAATGTGCACGCATTACACGTGGGACCACTTGATATAAATCATAAAAATGCAGAATCACCATATTCCATGCAAGCTACCTCCTGTGGATCGATAAGTCTCAGCAGGCTGCATCTCCATAAATCAATTATGTAGTAAAATTCTTGGAGTGTGTATATCTGTGGGTGTAGACTGGAAGTGGGGGCTGTATTGATCCTATCCAGTATGTGGTCACTATATCATGTTTCCAATTATTTGATGTAATGATAGTGTATGGATTCTTAATTGACAAGAGGGTTTACATCAAGGGTGTCATTCTAAACACTGTGTGGTGGACACTGAGATAAAAAATGGTGACAGTTCTTAGACCAGCCTGCAGCTGTAGATTGTTGGCCTGCACCAAGGTTGAATGCAACTGGATCTTCTTTGCCATGCCTTCTTATCGCATGCCTCTTTTAGTTTTGGACATTTTTTTATTTATTTTTTTTGCTGACCACTTTACTCTCAGCAGCATTTGAGGATGGTTGCCAGCAAACTGCAGTGCACACAAATCAAGTCACAGTGTCGCGTCATATAAACACGTCATGGGAAGAAGTGGTGGGCAAGGTGCAGTAGCAGAAATATGTCAATAATCAATTATGATTAAAACGGGCATGTTGATCAGAGGACCAATCACATATTGTTACCAGAAATTCCAGTATGTGGCAGTAGTAGCCAGACTGCATGTTTGACGTCTGTTTGAGTCATTAGAAAAGACGAGTAGGAATGTTTTGGAGTCCTTAAACAGACAAAATTTTGAGCATCATTCATTTGCCAAAAAAAGCACAATAAGCAAAGTTAAAGATGAATTTGACAGATACACCAATCAGCCACAACATTATAACCACCTTCCTAATATTGTGTAGGTCTCCCTTGTGCCTCCAAAACAGTTGTGACTCATCAGAGAATGGACATGGGCCTTCTGAGGGTGTCCTGTGGTGTCTGGCAACAGAATGTTGTTAGTGGGGGACCTTTGGGTCCTAAGGGTTGAGGGGAGGGGCCCTCTGTGGATCATCCCACTTGATCCCAAACTCATCCCCTAGTTTGGGATCTAGGGAATGTGGAGGCCAGGTCAACATCTTGTGCTGTTTTTCATGTTTTTTTTTAGTTGTTCCTAAACTGTTTTTGTGTGTGTGTCAGGATTTATCCTGCTGGGGATGGCTGCTGCCATCAAGGAGTGTCATTGCTATGGGGTGGGGGTGCCTGGTCTGGTCTCGGGAGGTGGTACTTGTCTAAGTAACATCCACACAAATGACACGTCCAAAGGTTCCCCAGCAGAACATTGAATTGTCACAAGATGGTCAATGTTATTCAATTATCCTGTCAGTGGTTTTAATGTTGTGGCTGATTGGTGTATTTTTCCATTTATAGGATGTAGAAGTCAACCAACATAAGTCAAAGTTCCATGCCCTAACTTCATAGTAAAAGGAAACAATGACTTTGCTAGAAGAGCAAGTAAAGATCCTATAGCAGTTAATTTGCGATCCTTTTCATAGATGTACAGTAAAAATGGCAATAAATAAGATTGTCTAAATGGTGGCACGTGTTGTTTGCCAACATCAAATGAGGCTTTTGTTTTATTTATTTGTAATGGATTGGTAGTATTTCGCATTTTTAGATGTATCATGGTGTGCATAACCCTCCACAGCATTTTGAAGTCCCTGTTAATTACATTTACAAGATATTTAGTCCCCTGGCTCCAGAATTGCTGACTATTGGAGGGAGAGTGGAGGCGAGACATTTGGGAAAATTTGTCGTGCCAACAGTTTTTATGTATAGTTATTTCCTCCATTGTACCTACACTTGTTGACTGTACGTTTTTGAGGGATCACAATACTGAGTTTTAATGCTGGCTATATCTACAGGTTTTCAACATATTTCTGTGAGATTCTGTGAGTTTTGACTGTCTATCCTTGTAACATGCAGGGGCGCGCTTGACAAAGGGTCAAAGTTGTGCCCCACTCGGTTATGCCATCCAGGAAAAGAACAGTAAATAAAATTCAAGTATTAAATCCCAATGATAGAATTTGCGAGTTGCGCGGCGCCGTTCTAGAAATCCTGCTCAAAACTAAAAAAAAAAGCTTGCGGCTTAACCTGCTGAACTGTACAACATGAAGTTCAAAACCTGCTGAACTGTACAACCAGAAGTTCAAACTACTCTATCTCCAGGGTAACCCCCCCCCCCCCCCAATCTCATCCTTGCATCGATTCATTCTCCCTCTCTGTATAATATGAGCCTGAAATAAATTGCACATCTTTTCCAAACAGAGCAATTTCTCTGCCATCTGTTCGCCAGTGTAAATCAGGGCTTGTTGATGCAAACCTCCTCCTTCCTCAAACTCCCCCCAGCGAGGACTGAAGCGAGCCTAATCCCAGAGTCTCCACTATCCTCTAAATCAGCCCTGCATATTAATGGCTCTATGCATCACCGCTAAACTAGAAATAGCTCTATATGCAAAACATGCAAAAACCGAGGCCTGGGTCCCATTGGCGGCTTGCGATGAGCAAGAAGAAAAACAGATTTTTAATTGATGTGTGTGCTGGGAAACTGGTGCTCAAATTGAAATACTTAGTAGTTAGAGCAGTGGCTGAGCAGCTAAAATGCTATGCTGTGCACAAACTCTTTTGCCAGTGCATGAGGGATTGCCGCATTCTGACTGTTGCAGTCTCTAACATCCTTTCTGATTTTGATATTAATATGTGTTCTAGGTTAAAGTCCGTCCAAGACACCCTTTCCTCCACTCCTCCAAGCTTCACAACCCTCCAGTTCGCCCATGCAGATGTTTCCACGTCAGTCGATAATCCAGCCTAGCCCCCTTATGCCAAGGATTAACACTAGCCGGGGCCCAATCCAGCCACATGTGGCTAGGGACTGGACAGACTAACAGACATGGACCCAGACCAGAGGGAAAGCTCAATCGCACCTAGGAGCAGGAACAGTAACTTGAACTTTTCCCCAAGCTTCTCAAGTAATATTCAAACCACTACTGACACAAATTTACAAAGTTTGGCCGAGCGTTTCAAATTTAGAGGTGGCACAAAACAACAAGGCTAACTTTGAGATACTTCAAAGGGACATCTGGCTGGTTAAATACTTGGAATATAGTGCAACAGGAGCAGGTTTTAATGACAACAGATGGCTTGACAGGATTACGAAACACTCGCGTGCCCTCAAAAAGGCGCATGCACAAGCGAAGATGAAACGGCAAGAAGAAGAGAAAAAAAAAAATCACTGGAGTGGACTGAAAGTGTTTGAACGGGCCCGAGGCCATTTCCTTAATAATTCATCTTTATATAGCAGCAGAGAAACTTGGAAGCAACCGACTGCCTGCATCATGTTTTATTTTAATTAGTATAATTGGGTACTTAATTTGATCTCCGACGCTTGGCATCCCCTGCGCCCCTAACCGTCCCCGAAAAATGGTTCGTGTGAGGCAATTTTCTCATGTTTTATTTTTATTTATTTGGCTTTTTTTTTTTCCCCCCCAAGAGTTGATTTCTCAACAGAAAAACAGAACCGACCAAAGGACATGCTCAAAAAAAAAAAAAAAAAAATTAAACAAAAGCACACACTCCTCAGAAGCCAATAAAAATTAGCAGAAACTCCTATTACTAAAAAATGAAATTAATATTATAAGAACACCGCACTGGGTGCATGTATACATTTTTTACAGTTTGTAGGAAAAAGTTTCACTTGACAGGCCTAATGGATCTTTCTATAGAAGATCCACCGAGGTGCTTCATAACACAGCACGGCGCAAACATGCTTTGATTAAACTTTCACTAATTAAAAGTCTCCCTCATCTTATTAGCCCGACTAATTGATTTAATTTGTCTTAGCCCGACTATTGGCTGTGACCTCTACTTAGTTAATGAATTAATTGATTTGGCCCAAGTGCATCTGAAGGAGTCAAAGAGGATTTTGACATGTTGCCCCTTTAATCTCGCTTACTCGAGACACTCTTTGGGTCATGGTGGCAGTGTATTGGATGAGGTTTTTTAGGGGGGTGGGAGCTGGAGGGCGGATAGCTTTAGCTCCAAAAGGCTGCAAAGTGCAAAGCAGGTTTGGCCTCCTGCAAACCGCAACTCTGCAGTTGCATTCAAACTTGGGAAAAAAAACATGCAGAATATATCATCCCTGACTAACCTGCGCCTTCGTGAAGACGAGGCAGCGCTCTAAAGGTCTTCCCGCTTTGGAAGAGAAAAATATGAGTCAATAATATTGCCATAATGCATGATTAGAACTAGTACACATCCTTTACAAGGGCGCTTGGATGCCTAAATCACTAGCAGCCACTTTATTGACATCGTTTTTCTTGGTAATGGTACGAGACAGAGGAGCCTCCTCAGCTCGGGTGCAGTTATTAACCAGATGCAGGCGAATGGCAACATCTAAACTTGGCACCATTTGGGGGTATTTGCAGCTGCAGTGGCGCTGAATGGGTCCATTTATCAAAGAAGGCAATAATATAGGAGTTGGATTTTGTTCAAAGGAGCCTACATAGGAGGAAAGAGAGATTGCACGGTGCCCTGTCCTTGAATGAGACATTCTTCACTGTGTTGAGCAGAGCTGGTTCATGCAGCGTTACCTGGGTAAACAGCTCCCTCCAGTGGTGGAAATCCAAAATGCTTTGCTCATTGTGTTGTCTCCAACCCAAATTATGGCACACAAATGCTTAATTTCTCATCAATAAATGAGAATAGCAACCAATGAGAAAGCAAGAAAAACGCTCACAGAAGCAGATATTTATATTGTATCACATCTTTGATAATTTGGAACTTTGCGTCGCAGCTAAACTCAAACATTACTTTGTTCGGTTTGATCAGTGAGCCTTGCAAATGGGTCAGCTCATGTGATTAAGCCTAATTAAAAAGAAACGGCTGATGTGCGTCGAACAACAGTCCGTGGAGGAAGCGAACTGTGACTACTTTAAAGTACAGAAAGCTTTCATGCTCAGACAATCAAAGCGTAACCAAATTAACCGCAACTTTTAACATTTCTTCTTACCTCGTGTACGTTTCTACAAGTCAGACCATTTTAGGGTTTCTACCAATTAAATACATTTAGATTTTTTTTTATATATATTTTAACCCAGTTTTGTAGCCCATTTGTCTTATCCTCACTCCCTGCCCTTTATCTTTGATCCTCTTGTGTCCTGTCCCACTGTGCCAGCATTATTTATCCCTGCAGAGGGAATCCGTTTCTTCGCCACCTGACAAGCAAGGATAACCTTCAAGACATTTTTTTCCAAATGGCCGCCATTAATCTTCAAGCCAGAAAACACCGCAACACATTCTAAGTTCACGTCTCAAGGGGGGTTACGGAGGAAGACACGCAGGAAAGTTTCTTGCCAAGTGGAAATCGGCTCAGCTGGAACAAGCAGTACAACAACCTGTGCCGCGGGGTTTCGGGGCCCAAAGATGATGAAAAATTCAATTCAGAGCAGGGGTAGGAATATAGCAGACAGGATGAAGCGTCTGAATCGGGTTAGCGGTGAAACGGGGGCGACGGCTGAGTGATTCAGAGTTCTCGGTTACGTTTTGTGTGAAATTGTACTTTCAAAACAGTTTTACCCTACTTACCTTTGTGTGCACTTGTACACTAACAATAGTTGAATGCACTTTGACAGAAACGAAGCAGAGATGGATTTTCAGGCTCCACATTAAACTGAATAATATATGGATAAGGCCTTGGAGTCCGTTAGCAAATTTCATGTAACTTTAGTTAATTGAAAATGAAAACGAAGACTTTTTATTTTACCCTGGTTTAAGGTTTTCTTTTTTGTCAATAGGATTACATCAGCAAATGATGATAAAATGCTGCATTAAAAGCAGCTCTTCCAGTACATTCTGTGTGACCCTGGGCTTCTGCAGACTCTTTAACAGAAATCCTTGATAAAAGATACCTAAGACAATGACGCTATTCAAAATAAATAGAATTTTCGATAATGCTGTACGCTGAATATAGACGGCTGCTGGTGCTGGGGAGCGGATTTAAAGGCTCCGGCTGCAGCCAGCACGTACGTTTTTACCTACAATGCTGCAAACATTTTGCTGGCATGATGATTTGATTATTTGCGAGCATGTGCCAATATAAAGGGAGTGCCCACTAAAGCACCCTGGAGGTATCGAGGGCCGTTTGTGTATTTATGAAACGATTCTGGACAAATTTAAGAAAATTAGGAGTGCCCTAATGCGTGGGGGGTGTCAGTTTTTGAAGGGAAAAGTGTTTAGTTAAGTACAGAACCACTACTCGTAATGAAAAGTCACTTGAAGTCATGCAGTGAGAACTCTGTGGACGGCAGAAAATAAAATTTTAATAATTACGGCCATTTAATTTGTATGGCCAGAGCTGACTTCAGACTTTGGCCACCACTCAAATTATTATGCTATGGATTTCATTACTAAACTCAATCATAACATGAAAGCAGAGTACACTGATTAATAT
Organism: Chelon labrosus; assembly: GCF_963514085.1. Classification (NCBI taxonomy): domain Eukaryota; kingdom Metazoa; phylum Chordata; class Actinopteri; order Mugiliformes; family Mugilidae; genus Chelon; species Chelon labrosus. The sequence continues at coordinate 14,925,887 of NC_140355.1, forward strand.
ATCCAGCCCCTCCCAGTGACAGCTTTATGTTTGTTTGATTAAACATTATAAGGTTTGTTTTTCTAATTTTGCATAATACACCTTTAAATTCTCTGCAAAGTGACCCAGCACGCTATTAACAGCTGTAGTAAACTCCCTTCAAAAAATGCCTGCGTCTATTATGACTTATGGTCACCTGCTGCCATCTGGCCCGCTGACAGATAGCTGAGATGTAATCCTTCGGCCAGCGTATAAATCTGCCCACTGAAGGTTACGTGATATGAGGAGCTTTATGTGGCTCACGCACTTATGAGGACGTGCACACTGCGCGGCCTTGTGTTGCAGACACATGAATACAGATGCACGCATGCCCTTTGAAATGTCTTCATGCCCAAACGGCTGTGGGTGCAGCAGAAGTCAGAGGAGGTAACAGCCACCTACAAGTCTATTAGTCACACCTGTATAACTAATTCTTTCCATTGAAACAATCCTGCACTAAGCAAAGCTTCCACTGCATTGTTGTCTTAGTTATTTTGTCATTTGTATGATTGAGCATTTGCAAAAACAAAACAAAACAAAAAAAAAAAAAACAGTAAAAATCCCAGTATACTGCAGTAGTATACTGCAGCACCACAAATAGCATCCTCTCCAACAAAAAACAGATATTTTTGTCTAAATGTTTACAAAATCTGGGAATAACATATTGTTTTGTGGTCACATTTCTCTCTCACTGCAATGAATAGACATGCACAAATCTTGTGACACACAGAAAGGATGTTATCAGGCATTACGTGTTGTCTTTTTAAATTCCATTAGTGCTGTTGAAATGTAGCTTAAAGGGCAGATGGTTGGGAAATTGACCTTACCTTCAGTTTCCTTGTTTCCAAGTGCAGGTTTGGGCCTAGAAGTAGGCCTCAACTCAAACTATTGGTTTTATTACTCGGTGTACTGTAGCATCTTTATAGCCACTTATACGGTTTATAATTCGGCGCTATCCCCGCATGATATTTAATGGTTATGTGGTTGTTAAAAGAGTTATTAGGCAACTTGGGAGCTAGCTTACCCGCTGGAGGCGCGCTGCCCCTTTAACTCGGCGGCTGTCGTCACGACGGCGGCACGGTGACTCGTATATTTTGCGACATGACGTAAAGCGCGCCGGCTCGCCGCTGCATCTCCGCTGGCTAAATAAGCTAGTCCATCGAAGGGGGGAGAAAAAAGAAAACAAATTGTGTTTGGGAATGTTGCAGCCGGTTTGTAATTAATGATGTGATGCAATAACGACCCTGACGTTTGAGTGTCAAGCACCGGTCCTCTTTTTTTTTTTTCTAGGAGGAGGAGGACGTCTTAGTGTTGCATGTAAGATTTTGCACCATCATTTAGTTTTTAAAGCACAATGTGGATGAAAGGCTCTTTTTGGTTGAAAATATCCCGTTATTTAGGATTTAATCATTCAGAAATTATCATTAGCGTTATGTTAATACGTCTAAAAGTGTGTGTGTGGCTGTTGCTTGCATAGGGATGCTTTCCTTGTAGTGTGTGCATTTTTTTTAATATATTACAAAAGACATAATCACAGTGTTATTTGTTTGCAGAACCTGCATTTCAAGCTCACTGATTGGAAATGCCAGCAGCCACGTCTCACTCCCGGCTTCCTCCCGTAGGACCCTGTCTGGGTCCTACAACCAAATGAAGCTTCCTGCCTCCCCAGAACAGAAGCAGCTCTCCCAGAGGACCCCACCTGACTCGAGGACTCCTGTGCACTGTGCTGGGCTCCTGTAGCCCACCCATGCCTGTGATCCCCATCCCACGACGGGTGCGCAGCTTCCATGGCCCCCACACCACCTGCATGCACTCGGCCTGTGGGTCGACGCACACGTCCAAGCTAGTGCGCACCAAGTACAACAACTTTGACCTGTACCTGCGCTCGCGCTGCATGTACAGCTTCCTCCGCTTCCTCCTCTACTTCGGCTGCAGCCTGCTGACCTCTCTGCTCTGGGTGTCGCTCTCTGCCCTCTTCTTCCTGCAGTACGTCAGCGTGCGCGTGCTCCTGCGGCTGCAGTACAAGCTCTCGGTCATCCTGCTTTTGTTAGGGCACCGCCGCCTGGACTTTGGCGTGCTCAATGACCTGATCATCTACAGCATGCAGATCACCATGTTTCTGGTGGGGGGGCTCGGCTGGTGCTTTATGGTGTTCGTGGACATGTAGCTGTGCTACGATGAGCGGCGCGATGAATGTATGATGTGGATGCTTCACACTTTAACACTGTGTGGAGTTACAGGAACTCACACACCTTCTGTCAAAAATGACATGAACTCCTAAAGTCTTATTGGTTTAGTTTCTAATAAGAATCCATGTGACATCTAGTTCTTTAAAAATATTAGTCCTGTATAACTCTGAACGACATGCTTGCTGCATATTAAAAATGTTTCATGGAGTCGGTCTGAACTTATGACTTAAGTTCAGTCATCAAGGGACCAATAAGATTAATGTCTTATTATATTTTTATTGTACTTCATGCCGTTTGTAAACTGTTTTCACAAAGTTTAAAAGGCATCTTGTCTAGAAACTAATTCTCTTTCTATAATGGAAAAACTGTAAATGTCAAAAGTGCACGGAAAAAAGTAACATAACATATGACTGTTGTGCATCACGTCTGTGTGATGCAAGACAGTCATCTGTGCCAAACAGCTGGGCTCCGAAGGCGCCCCGTGACACCGCAGTTAATTGTTCAGATTATGTTCTGTTTAAATGTCATATAAATATACAAAAGAAAATGAATATGATATGCAGAAGTTATGGTGGATTAAGTGACCAAAACAAGCGTGTGTGTGTTTGTAAAGTTCTGTGGAAAGGGCGCTGTAAAGCCAGAGTAACATTTTTTTTGTAAAACTGTTTAATAAAAATGTTTGGCTCATGAAGGGTTTTGTGCTTTAAAATGCAAGTGAATGTGTTTACTGTGTAGTCTAACACCCATGATGGCACGCCTCGAGCTGTGTCATAAGAGTGTGTGACAGTTCAAATTGAGAACAGCTTTGGGTCAAGTGTTCCATCAGTCGCTCTTCACATGGTTTCAGAGCTGCTCTGACAGACTTCTCTGTTTGGCTTCCTCCAACACACAAACACCAACCACAGCTAGGCCCTGCTCTTTCTGCCAAGCATAACAATGGGAATGGCTGTGTCCCAATCACCTTATATAGCCTCATTTTCACATGGCATGAAATATGCTTACAGGAACTAATGAGGGCATGGCGGGTCGAATCAGTGAATGAGGGCTTTTAACACTGATATGATTTTAAAGGCACACGCTGTTGCGTGTAACCGCCACCTTAGTTTTTGTATGTCCCACATGTTCTCACATGTTTCAGTCACTATGTGACTTGAATTAACAGGATGACTGTGTTCTGTTTCTTTACTTGCGCTACTTATGTTTAAGGAGATAATTAGAGAATGAATAGCTCATTCCATCCTTGCCCTTGTAGCATCCACTGTGCTGACTGCTGGCTCGCATGGGAAACAAAGCAAAAGAGGCTGGAAAGTTACCAGAATGCAACATTTCAGATATGAACTTTCAGCAAAGAGGCTGGTGGGCTGACTGAGACATGCTTGAGACCGGTATGGCCTCAGGCTATAAATGGATAATCGGTGTAACAATAAGCTTTTGTTCCGAGGCTCAAGACATCATATGCCTAATGTTCTGAGCAGGGCCGATCTGACAGCCAAGTTACACCACAGCAGAACAAGAGAACATGAATTGTCTTGTGATGACAATACAGCAAAAAATCAGTCATTGACGGCCCATTTTCATTTCTGCTTTTGGCGTAAAAAGCCGAAGTAGTTTGCTTAATCTGAGTGACTTGCCAGTTTCATTAATACACATTTGCATTCACTTTGCTTGCTGTGAACTTTAACCCAATACAAAGTGACGTAAATCAAGTTAAAACAAAGTTTGTCATAGCATGCCTGCTTCATTTATCGCACAGTTGCTGCTGCTGCAGTTTTACGAGGCCGCAGTTTACCGGAGTGAATACCATCCACTGTCATTTCATAGGGCTACAGTTACAGCTTCCAAGGGTTCATCTAAGCCGTCAGCAACAATAAAAAAATCCTTGTTAACATTAATGAGAATATAATTGTACTAATGGCATGGGCCTAAACACTGTAAGATCATCATAAACCCACTGTTGAGCACCACAGATAGAAACATGATAAGCCTTATAGGAATAATATAGCGCTACAATACACTCTTTTTAAAGGCACTCTAAATGCCATCAACCCATAAACAAAAGTAATTAAGTGATTTATCACCGCGAAACAGATTAAATTGGAATATTCACTGAGGAAAATGGCTATAAAACGGAAAAATATGTACACATTGAGATGTTAGGCATTAAAAAAATCAGAAAGAATATAACATAATAAGAGGACTAAAGATGCCATTAAGAAGTGAAGATAACAAGCAGTGATAATAATAAGCAGCTGTTTAAATCTGAGATCCGGCCTATGTGGATAAACACATTCAGACATACACCGATCAGTCTTAACATTATGACCACTTGCCTAATATTGTGTAGGTCTCCCTTGTGCCTCCAAAACAGTTGTGACTCATCAGAGAATGGACATGGGCCTTCTGAGGGTGTCCTGTGGTGTCTGGCAACAGGATGTTGTTAGTGGGGGCCTTTGGACCCTATGGGTTGAGGGGAGGGGGTCTTAGTGGATCAGGCTTGTTCCAGTGCATCCCACAGATACTTGATCAGTTTGGGATCTTGACTTGATCATTTAAATCAGTTTAATTACCTGCAAAATTCTGCTCCATAAAATTATTGCATTGCCTATATTTGCTTTTCATTTGTTACATTATGGATTTGACCTCCAAGAGCCTCTAAAATAATTATATTAATCATCCAACCATAAGGAAAAAAAGAATAAAATTGCTCATTAAGCTCACAACCACTTGCATACAATGTTAAAATACAAGAAATGTAGTGTTTTGCATGTTAGTTATATTCAAAAACATTTAAAAACTTTCAAAGGTATCTTTACTTGACATAATGCCCGTTTGTATGGAGAAGCACAGGTGTATCAGCGATAAGTTCCATTTATTGGTATTGACAACCTCGTAATTGGACATTTTTGGCAAAGTCAGAGTTCACAAGTTGTGAAAGGCCTCATCTTTTCATTATGCCATTGTACTTCCCATATTAAGTTACAGGACCATTAGCTTGCCACACTGTAAGCCCATCTCATAAGCATAGTTAACGTACATTTTAACCAGATGATGACAAAACGTCAAGAACCGTTTCAGCAATACCCTAAAGCCTCCAGTGTCCAACAGTTTCATCCTTTCATTATGAAGTTACCCGGCTGTTAGCACTGCCTCTGTGGCTTCTAGGAGCCAACAATTGCCTATCATCTTCCCATGCTTTATATTGCCTTCAAATAGAATGAGCCTGTGGTCACAACACGAGAAGTGGTGTACATAAAATGCCCGGCATTCAGCACCAGCTGTATGCATTAACACTACGAACGACAAATGTGATACAAGCGTGGCCAGCTACATTGTTGGCAAGTCGCAGTTAAACTGAAGGTCAAGAGGTCATTGTCGTTGTTCATGATGTTATCCGTATAAAAGTTAACTGTTGAAGTGAACACATCTGATTGGTTGATGTATTGCGCCGTGTCGGGAAAGAGTACCATACCTGACAGGTATTTAGCATTGGCTGTTGGTTCGACGCTCCATATCACCAGCTTCCATTTAAAATTAATTGTAGCTTGTTGCCCAAACCACGCTAGTCTGAATGTAAGATAAGTCCTGAGAAAACTGCTGCTAGGCAACTGTTGCCGTCTAGAACTCACCATGGCTAACAGTTTAGCAAGCTAACCGCTCTGTAATTTCGTGTTGAAAATGCAATGATATAATGAAATATTTTACATAGACATACTAGAAATTACATCACGAACATTACAAAAAATTTCGTGATGTCATCCGTTTAAAAGTTAACCCCTGAAACAAACACATTTGATTATGTATCACCGCAGAAGAAAGCTGAAACTTGCTCAACTCTGCTATGTAGCCTCTCGTGCCTGCCACATTGCAAGCACTTGGCCGTCAGTTTGACGCTTCATATCACCAGCTTCCATTAAAAAATTAATTGTAGCTCCATCTTCGCTAGTCTGAATGTAAGATGAGTCATGCGAACACTGCTGCGAGGCAACTGTTGCCGTCTAGGCCCCACCACTGCTAACAGTTTACCAAGCTAACCGCTGTGTAATTTTGCTTGAAAATGCAGTGGTATAATGAAATATTTTACAAAGACATACTAAAAACAGTATAAAAATGAAAAAATAAAACATTGTACATCTAAGGGAAATGTTGATATTACAAACAGCCTCATCTTTTTCAGACTTTAAGTGTCCTAGTTGCTAGTTTGCTAACTGTTAGCCTTAGTTTTCTGATAGCGGTGTTTCCAGACTTAAGCTGATGTTACAACCGAAGCACTAAGCATTTCCATAACCACAAGTTACATTTGAAGGCATCAATTAGCACATGTGCTTTCCCTGATACGCTAAATCAAGTTGTCTGCCATGAAATAAGTCGTTAGAGCACCATTAGAGAAAAAGTCCCTCCTTAACAACGGGTAAGTATGTGGCCGTTAACAGACAGAAGTCTCTGATGGGCTACACTATGTTCCTTTTTAAACCTAAATTCTAGTCCTTTAGAGTGGCGAAACACTTAAATACAATTAAATACAATACAATGAACTGGATGACTGAGAACCTTCCCAGATATGGGCCTACACAATGAAATAAGTGTAAGGAGTTTGTAGGATCTTTACATGCATGTGAGTTTTATGTATTTATTTAACATAAACACATAATATGAGACACAAATGAATCGTGATTTATTCGAGATGCAGAATAGAGCCTCCTGCAGTGATTTTGGGAGCCGTGATACATGGCTGCAGTAAAGAAAAGTTGACTTGAGGTCACACCACCACCGCCAGCAGTTGGCGCCGCTTATAGCAGAGCGGCACACATGCGCACCCTTGTGCTGTCATCCCATCAGGACATGTGAGGTAACCACACATGTAAATGTTATTTAGGAAACCCGACCAATGCTGCCCCTGCCCTACTTCATCGCTCCATATAAAATCCCGCATGTTTAACACGTTAGACGCAGCGGCAAAAGCGCGACTCGCCGCGAAAAGTACATGCGCAGCAGTCCTACACCTTTAAGCCCGCAGAGTGCACCGAGTTCATGTGTCCGTAAAGGCGCACGATATGACCGGACCGCCGCTGACAGTCCATTTGCCGCGTAGACTACAGTAGGACAGTGCACCTACAGTAACCTGACAGGTTCAAAATGTCTGCGTCTTTAAAAGAGAACTCTTTGCCGAGTGGTGCATGATGTCAGGCTGCTCGCAGTCAGTCTACTGTTCATGTGAGCCGCGTTTACTTCCTGCAAAGGGACAGAAGCGGGCAGAGAAAGAGAGAGTGGGATAGAGAGAGAGAGAGAGATGGGGGACGAGCGGCCAAGATAGGACTGAAGTGATAGAGTGAGCAAGCGGACGAGAGGAAACCGGGGCCTCTGTTTCTCCTTTTCCCCCCCAACACCCCGCAAACTTTATAGGTTAATCCGAAGAGAAAGCCTGCCACATCTGCGCCAGCTGACAGCCGCATTATATGGAATAGCGACGCATCGGGTAAATATATCCCCCTCCGCTTTGGCTTGATATGTACACTGCCTGATTTGTATGACGCATAGGTTTTACCATGCTTTTACTCCCTCGCTTCTCTCTTATTTGCCAGCGATATACACACGCAGCCGCGTGACACAGCAGCAAACTACTAGTTTGCCTCGAAACTACCGCATAAACTAAGTTAGGCACTTAAACTTTACGGAGTCATCATCTTTAAATGTGGAGATTTTACGCTGGGGACGGTGTGCAGTCCCCCCCGAAGTGAGCCGCTCGAGCCACAGGGAGAATCTCACACAACTGATAGTATTTGTAGTTTTCTGTGCTCGTCCAAATTCGCAAGCCCCTTTGATAATGTTGGGCAGCGCTTTAACCACAGGAAATAGTGTTGTCATTAGTTTCAACTGTATGTGTGGTGAAAGTGGAATGGTATTATCGGTGTTGCGTCACAATGAAGTAAAAAAAAAAAAAAAAAAGAAAGAAAATCTCCACCCATAATGCATCTATTGTAATGCCATATGTTGCATGGTTGCAGCACACGATTAAATGGGGACATTATTGCAAAAGGATGCAATGATTTCTCAGATATGAGCATTTCATTGTCAGCACTGTCAGTTCAAGATCATTGTTTTTTTGCCTTCTCTTAAGGCACATAAATTGTCTGTAATGGCTATTTACAATAATATAATCTAGACTGTACAATGCCTCGGGCTCTGATTGAAGTGTTTACATGCATTAGGTTGAAGGAAAGACGGGATAATTGCAGTATCTGGGTTGAATTTTAAAAATAATAATAATCATTTATCTCAGTCGGGGCTCTGTTTACCTTACCTGAACCCCACAAGGAGCCACCCGGCCCAAACAACATACAGTAACCACCACCCCCTTTCTTCTGTGTGTACACGAGTGCAGTGTGCGGCTAGCCGGCAAGTAACTTGTGGCAGTTTTCTTCATTTCCTGTCACTTTTCTTCCCCCACTGCACACTCTCACTATTTGTCACTGCGCTGTCACTTTTATTGTCTGGTCCACCACTGTTGCGTTGTTTGTTCTCAAAGATGATTGTGTAAAAAAAAAAAAAAAGAAAAATCAAGTAGTTGCATGTCTTTTTATGGTCCGTATCTTATCTCTGCCATCTGATAACAGCCCAGGGATAAGTGTTGAACTTAAAGAATATCTGGCATCTGGGTCTGGACAGGTGTTGCACAGGTGGGGTATTAAAACTACGGCCTTCCTTAGTCATATGAATCATATAAGCAGTGTGAAGTTCACATTCTACAGATTTGAATCCAGCATTTTGACGTCCATCTGTTTCTGCTTCTCCTACGCGAAAACATCACGGCGGACAACAAGATGTATTTTACTTTACTTTTAAGCCGCTCTTTTAAATCAATATGCACCCATAGATGTACCTGCCTGCCCTAAGGCAACACAAAGACAGCTTTTATCAGGGTAGTTTATGGTACCCACCCTCCACTATAAGGAAATCGGTTCGTGCGTTTGCGCTGCCAAGTTTCTATCTTCAATGTTTAACACAACGTACATGGAAAATGTGGGACTTTTTTTTTTTTTTTCCGCGTTCGCTCTAAACGGAGGCCTTCCAACACCACTCGTCTTTGACTTGGACGCCTACCAAAGGGTTGTGATGGCTCTCAACAGCTGTATTTGTCTGTGTGTGCATTCGCGTGTGTCAGTGAGTGTGTTAGCCTGTCTCTGTGTGTGTACGTGTGTGCGTACGTGTGTGCTCTGCCTGTGTCCCGGGATGCCCTTCCTCCATAGGCCTCTCACTATACAGCATTCCACAAGGGGGCCCGGGGGCTGTGTGCAAGCGGGGAGTGTCAAGGAGAGAGAACGACAGCATAGACTCAATAAATATAACTGATGCGGCAAACACAAAGAGTGTGAGATTCCTGCTTGATTGAGGGTCTTGTCTCATCTCTTCTTAGAACCATAAATGAACAAGAGGGATGTTGTCTGAAGAGATGAAAAGATACTCTGTAAAAGAAAGCACAGTCAGGTACTGGTATATCCAGACAGTTGGAGAAAACCGACTTAAGGTGATTTCCACCACTTCACCGTATATAGCAAAATTCTGAGGAGTGCTAATCCTAGATGCAATTTACAAAAACACGTCGGCATTAAAAATCAACTTAACCACAGATTTGGGCCGTTGCTTCATTAAAAAGTCCTTTACTGATTCAAACTAAACAGTTTCTGTCCCTTGTGTGTCTCATTTGCTGTGCGCGTGTGTGGGCCCTCATGCTCGGTGCACTTTTCTCTGTATATGCGTGTATACTTGTGCGGGGAGTGTGTTTATGTGTCTATGATTTTCCTTTCCTGAGACAGTGATGAGTCACTGCTGATGGTATGCGATACAGGGCACCAGTCATACATCATATTCTCATACATTAGTCCTGCACTTTCTTGGTAGCACAGGCAGAGCCTGTTTGAATTAAAGCTTGATGGATAAAAGCCTGCTGCTGCTGGTATGTTCGGGCTTGTTGGTTGGCTCTTCAAGGAAATGAAATTCAAACAGTTGAGGGTAGCTGCGGAGAAATACCTTTCTTCTGAAAGTGAGGTCCAAGAAATCCAAGAAAGACACATGTCAGGAGATCACATAATGTCCCCCTGTGTTAGAAGGAACCCTTTATTGGTTGAGGAACCGGATATGGTAACTTCATTGACATTGATTTTCTACATGAAAATCCAAAGTTTTGAAAAATTTCACTAAAGTAAAAAAAGTCCTCTTATGCCCTACAATAAGTCTAGGGTTGAAGTATTTAATTTCCTAATATTTCAGTGAGTGCCCTATAAAGGGTTAAGTGTGCTATCTGAAGCTAATACATATCTGCATTTCCTGGATAAATCTGTTACTGTTTTATTGTTCATTGAAGTAGGAACAAATTAAACTGATTCATGTTTTTCCCCTTTTACAGCTACTTATTATAACTTGAGGTAATTCCTTACAGTAACAAATTATCTAACGAATCAGTGAGTAAAAGCAAATTAAGATAATTTGGTTGTCTTTTGTGGTGAAACAGCTGAAACTTGGCATTATTAGATTTCTGCTGCCAGGGCAGGAGTTCACTATAAAAGCCATAACTCTTGAATTACCACAAATCTGAGATGACTTTGGTGTCCACCCACCAAAAATGTTTAAAAGATGCCAAGTCCGTGCACGGGTTTATGGAGGTGTAAATTCTAAATTCGTGAAAAGCGGATGAAGAGTAAACAAAACTGGAGGCGCTACTGACCTTGCCTTGGCCACATATTTCCTTATCAAAGCCAGAATTAAGTTGGGAGTCACATTAAATCAGATTGACTGCCAGATGAGGAAATATGGCAGAACTGCTGAATGAGAAATTTACTTAAATAAACCAAATTACGTCCAAATTACCAATGTTGCACTGGCCTGCCTGCTAACTAGCATAGTAGCTACCTGGTAGGCCACCAGCTGTAGGAACGTTTGGAAAACTTTCCAAAACGAGACGCTGGCTGCGCAGCTGTGAAGTTGTTTTTATGTCTAAGACTTTGTTGCACCAGTCGTCACAAGAAGATCCTCATCTATTATATTCATTAGCTCGCAGCTAGACTGTTTGCGTGCAACAATGCCGGATAAAAAGGGATTGCCTAACCCACAAAACAAGGCCGGGCAGTTTCTTCGAATCCCTCGCAACAGTTGTAGGTAATGGGGCGGATACATTTTTCTTGGAATACACCCGTAGCTTTCGAGCAACCTTTTTGTTTGCACACTCGAAGAACAGGTCTGAAGATGAAGTCAAGCGAGGCATGCGAATCTTTAGGTGCCCTTCGAAGTAAATGTATTCCTTGTTACTGCAGGTGGTTTGACGTGCACATAGAGCGTTAGTAAGTAAACATTTGTTTTTTAGACTTGTTGTCACCAGCACATAGTTTTTCTATATATATACATATATATGTGTGTGTATATATATATATATATATATACATACAGGCTGAAATACAGAAAAGTGGAAAAATAAGAAAGGGAGTAAGTGAGAAAAAGAGAGGATCAGCTGAAGCTATTAGGAATCTAGAAATGTTACTGATTTGCGCTGCCTTGGCTCACTACCTGCTTTTCAGGAAGCCTTCCAAGAATTTAGACAATGAACAGTAAACATGGCATGTTCCTTAGAACAATTCCACATTAGATCTCAGAGATCACGTGTCTCTCTCTTTTTTTTTTCTTTCTCAGAACTGACTGCCCCCACACCACACTACACTACATTGCAGATAACTGTAACGGCTAAATCTCATGTTCCCTGTGTATGTACTGTACTTACACTTCACAAGGAGCTCTCGCAAACTGACAAATGTGCAGAAATTCTCTCTCCCTGTCTGCCTGTCTGTCTGCCTGTCTGTCTGTCTGTCCGTCCGTCCTGCTCTCTCACTCTGTCTCAGAGATTTCTGGTAAGTGACATGTTTGGCCGTTGGCACAATGCCTAGCAAGATCACATGGCATGAATGTCGTGTCTGTGTTGCGCGAAGGGAGTGTGTGCGCGCGTATGCGTGTGTGTGCGTCTGTGCATTTGCGCTTGAGTAGAAAAAAAAAAGGAAAGGGAGCATGTGCACATTTGATTGTTCCAAGTATTTTCAGCATGAATAGAAGCACGTAGCCATAGCAGAGAATTACAGAGTGCTGAGAAGTATGACGAGGATGTGTTTCTGAAACAGTCATGAGATCGCATTCTCTAACAGGATGGAAAATCAGATTTTGCACTTAATGGTACATCACAGTTAACGCTATTTTGCTTCATTTGATGCTATTTGGGGCAAAAGACCATTAAAAATTCATTAAAGTCATATATCCTTATAGAGAGTTGCACTTTTTTTTTGTAAGAATAATTCTTAAAAGTTGAAAAAAACTCCTGTCTTTGTATATTTCATTTAGAGCATGTCACCTCAGAGGCAAAGGCTTGATAGTAAATGAAGACAATAGCCCAAATTAGAGCAATTTCTTTCAGATCTTTAGACTTTCCGTTAAGGAACATTAACATACTGTGAAAGTCAGACCTATAATTTGGGCGCTGACGCTCACAGACATGTGCAAACACACACACACATTTACCAACACATAAATAAACCCAACAGAATCATGCAGCTACGCAGGGGTAGACAGACCGAGCGAGAGAGAGAGAGCACCGTGGATGGCATTTATCCTCGCAGCCCACCTCAATTTTCCATGCTCTTTTGCTGTGAGCTGAACATAATTAAATTGCTGCAAACTTCAAGCCTCTCTCAAGACTGCTGCCGGTAAACAAAGCTTGCTAATTAGTACATAAGGTAATAAGTGAGGAAAGCACATAAGCTGACCCCTCCTCCGAGGCAGCGACCTGTCCTGCATGAGCTCGTCATGTCTTCACAGCATGGCAGAATGTTAGCAGGGACCAGTGGAAAAAGACAGGCATCCGAGGCGGGTAGTTTTCACTTCGCTGCCGACCCTCCCTCCCTCCCATTTTGAAAGCTAACATGTGTTAGCAATTAGTGCTAAATCACAGCGCTATTTACCTCTGCAAAAGGTGAACGCCACTTTGATTTGCAAATTTCTTTTGACTTTTTTTTGGCTTTTTCATGTTTTAGTGCTATCAAATTCAATTGGGTTTGTGGTTATTCTTACCACAATAATTCGTTTTATCAATCAGTGGATTTGGTCTTTTTTTTTTCTAAACATAGGGGAAAAGGGCTGATTAGCTTATTCTTAGAGCTTATTCTTCAGAGTTGTACAAAAGATGTGAATCGTCTCGTCACCTTTTGTCGTCTCTCCATTTGGTATAAAGTGACACTTAGCAGCTGCTTGATTTAGCTTAGCATTCACGGGGGAAAACAAACGGAAAGAAATAACCTGGTGAGTTTGCGAGGTGGCTGGATTCTTGCTGGAGTCCTTTGAGGAACTAGTGGCGACTACAGGCGTGTTTCACAAGAGTGCCTTAGATGGCAAGAATTGTCCGTCGACATGCTACCTACCTAGCTCGCTACACCGTCTGCTTGCTAGCTCCACATGGCGCGTTCAGACTAAAACACAACTCGGCCGATGTAGCCGATGTGAAGCTGCAAACTGACACCTGACCTTGTTGTTGACTGATAGCGCTCATCGCGCTGGCCCCAGCTTTCGCAAAATCTTGCGACTTTCATTTGAAGGCGGCATAAGTAGCGTAGACAGCATAACACGGCAGCCGCAACATTGACATGATTTAGTTAACAGTCTGGTGCAGCAGGTGACTAGCTTGCATCTGTTCAAGGGTCAAGGGTTCAAAAAATCCAGTTGCCAGCGTCTTATTATTTAATTAATTTGTTAATTCAGTCGTTTCATCCACATAAAACATGACATTGTCAAGAAACAAAGAATTCACTGTGCTCTACTAAGAAATATGCTCCAGGGGCTACTGTAATCTCTCTTTTTTTGCCTTTTCTCTTCGCTTTTTGCACAGATTAAACAATCTGTGACAAACGTGTCACATGTTAATAAGCGAGCTTTAGACGTGTCGGGAGATTTCTTTTTCAAAGTAGGCTACCGACAGAGCCTGGCTAGCCGTTTCTCCATCTCCAGCGCTCTCTGTGGTTTCAACACATGTGCGTGGTAGCGCTTAGCAGAAATGCTAATACTATATGCTAATACTCTAAGCATATTTAATGAAACATGCAATTTGTTTGACAAAACAAAGTAGAAAGATCATATTTTCTCAATCAAATTCTATTAATTTAAAATTTATTTGCAGATATTTACAGAAAAGTAATTCGAAATATTCCAAATTTGATCTATCTTTTCTGAGAATCATGTCGCTTTAAGCCTTTAAAGTCATGTAAATCAGGCTTAAATCAGTTTCTGGAAGCGCTGCTGTACAGAAACATGTGATGAAAGCACACCTTTCTTTTACCACTCTGTGTATGTGTTGCTACAAGCTCACTTTGCGGAGCAACCACAAATTTTAGCAATCACAATTTACTCATCCTCAGCCGGGTGACCCACTTCTATACCTCTATGCATATTGTGAAAGCTCCCAGGGATTTTTTTGCCGTGGGAGGGCGCCGCCTATTTCAAGGTTGTTTACTCAATCCTGACTTGAGACAGATATAAACTAGCTGTGTTCACGTAGGTCAGCCACAGCCCATTTCAGCATGTTACCAGCGTGACGAGGTTATCCAAGGTGACATGTTATTTGAGCACACGTATGCCTGCTTGGTGTGGCACTGACTGGAAGCTTCTTGGGTCACCGTAAAGTGCATGCGGGTGGGTGAGGGGTCGGCTGTGGGTTGTGGGTATGCACTCAAAATAAATGCGTACATATTGCTGTTCACTCGAACAGGCCGTCTTCTATGATACGTTTCAACACTAGAAAACATTGTGATTTTAATCATGAGAAATCGCTGCCGCGTGTCATGAGATATTCTTTTGATTCACCTTCCCTAATCATGATATCAAACGGCATTTCATTCCCTTTTTCTCTTTTTTCTTTTCCCTCATGCAGTCGAATGAATTAAAGCATTCTGTGCTCTGATTGAAAAATGTACATGGGGCGCTCAGCCGTCGTGGGCACGACTCTCTCTGTGTATGTCTTTGTCTGTGTGGGTGTGTGTGTGTGTGCGTTTGTGTATTCCTGTCTGTAGACAGTGGGGCACTGATGCTGAAAGATGTGTCCTCATTTTTGCATCGCACCGGGCTCCTCTGGCAGCCATGTTGGGCTGCTCTGATGTCACACATGTGTCACTGTTGAACATTCGTCTCAGGAACAACAGCGCGGGGCGATCAAAATGGCATGTTTATTCTCTCTCTCTCTCTCTCTCTTTCTATGTTTGTGTCACTCTCTTCCTGTCACTCACTCTTTTACTCGCTCTTGCTGCTGCTGCTGCTGCTGCTGCTGCTGCTGCTATACGCACTGGAAACTTTAACATGCAATTTGTCATTTAGGTATTTGAAAAGCTCATCGCTAGATTTCAAAATGTATTTTTATATTTATATATATATATATGTGTAGGCAGGAAAAAAAAAACCTTGTAGGTGGTAAAAAGCAGCCATTTCACTGGACAGGAATTGAAAACTGATTTTACACTTGAACATGTGACCCAATCAGAGGCATAATCTTACACGGCTGTTAAACTTCTCTCACTTCTCATGGCCCGGCTTGATTGACACTCTTGCTGGAGGTGTTATTTTTTTGAATACGTGTAGACCTTTTCACTGAAATTGCCGTATGCAATATTTTATGTGTTTCCAACAAGTAAAACTCCATCTGCATGTAACCCCATATGTATTAATATGTTTGAAATCCTGAAGTAGATCCATGTTAAAGACAGCTATGAGGATAAGAATTCAACACGACCCCCGCCTTACTTTTCATTTATTTTTGCATCTTTGCATTTGAGAAAATCTAGATCAGTGGTTATAAACTAATTAGCCTCATTGTTTTTCTCGTCACAGTCGCTGGATAGTCATTTTGAAACGGCATTTCAAACAAATGTGTTTGTTTTCTGGTACTGTCATAAAACTCCCCCTGTGTTTGACGCTCTAAACCCACGGGAACTCCCCAACAGTCAGTTGAGCCGAAGAGGCTCCTTGGATGAGTCTAAAACGGCAAATCCCACTTGTGTTAGAGAACATTTGCCGGCCTTGCTGACTAAGACTCTTCGCAGACAAAGATCACAACGCTGATGCGGATTTATTCGCGAAGTGCCATTAAGAGGGGCCTCTGCGCAACAGTTAAACACTTAAAGATTAAATATGGACTCATGGAGAAGAGTCACCACGTGGGACAACCAAATGATGAAGTTTAACAGAAATACAATATGCAATACTAGTCCTTTAAGTCAGTTAAGGAGGACTAGCCAGCCTTTTCAATAGCAATCAAATTATATGAGGAAGAGCACTAAATAGGCATAGTTGTAAATTGTAAATGGATGAGGCAGACCTGTAGCATATAAAATTGTTCCCATCAGTCTAACAATGCACGTCACGGCTGGGAGTGGCACGCTCAGTATACTGCAATATTGCTCACCGCCGGTTGTGCTTTCATTTCATGCCGGTTTATTCTATTTTCTCCACATTTCGCCGTCTAATGCCCCATGAAAATGCGATCCTGTTTGGAACAAATGCATAGGGCCGACACACATACACTGGCAAACATACAGGGCTTCCTGTGAAATGTAACCTAATTGTGGTGCTTGTGTGACAGCCAGTGACACTCAGCAGGCCCATCTCATGGTCCCCGTGTCCCCAGATGAAGGTCATGTTAAAGAGGATATGCAAGGCTGAATTTCCAAGTGGGTGAAGTGCGGAAAAGTGGGATTCAGTCTTGAAATCTAACTTTAAGACCTTAAGTCTTTTAGAAAAACTAAAAGAATTAAGGTCATTTCATTTAGACAGGGCATTAAGGAAGATTTATTTTATTTTATTCTGTGCGTCAAGTAATTTGGCAGAGGTAGGCAAATATTCGCATTTGCAAACACGGAATGAGAGAATTTAGGCTCTTAGTACATAAAAATACTTAATCAGTCATGAAAACTGCTGCCATGCCATCTTTAGAGTACTTGTAGGTTTCTTGCTGCTTGAGGAAATCCTAAATTGCGTTTAATGGGCGTCTATAGACATTTTAGCGATTGTTTTCCAGTGCACTCGTCTCGTGCCTCGTAGCCGAGAGCTCGAGCGCAGCAACAGTGACACACCTTCTTTGTAACTGTACTTGCGAGAATAAATTAGCAAGGTGCTCTAAATGGAGGCATCAGCTACCGCCAATTAGCTCCTTCTTGATCCAGTACACTCCCTGCCATGGCACAATCACAGTTTGGAAACGAGCACATTCGAGATGCCACGAAAGCTTTTCCCCGGAGTGAGCTGATGTCCTTGTCAAAGCGGAGTCACAAGGCAGGGCTACAACATCCCCAACTGCGTGGCCAAGGGCAAATCACGTCTCTTTTAAGCTGAGTTCACTTTCGTGTAGCTATCTGTTCACATACACCTAGCTTTGCACCCTGCAAAAGTGTAATTATTTTCTCGGCTTGATGGATAAAGCCGTTGTTTTAGGAATGGCGAGCTAAAAGCAGTTGTGCATTACTGACTTTCAGACCTCAGCGGACCTCGGCGTAGCAACTGTCCAGCAATAAATCCTACCTGCGCGGAGGTTATAAAGTTCACTTTTCGTTTAAATTGTTTTAGAAAAGTGTCAACTTTATGGGCCCTTCTGGGGGCTGTAGTTTGTAATGAATATAAATCGCAGCCCCCCCAAAAAAAGTCCTTCTCCTTTCAGTCGAAAGGAAAAGCAGCTTTTTTTTTTGAGCAGCACTTTTTCCACTGTCCTCAGTGCACTAGTCAAACTGCAATTAAAGATGTTTTTGCACACTATAAAAGACACCAGTGTTAATTTGTTCTTCATACGTTTTTTTTTTTTTTTTTATCATTGCAGTCCATGAAATTACCAAACAGGCAAAGGTAGGAAAAAAAATCTGCCTGAGCCCATTAAAGCTGATACTTTGCTGGCAGGAGATCAGTGCGTGCCAGCATGAAATTAGAACCCTCAGGCTCATAGAAAATATACAGTTATGTGTCTCAAAGTCACATGGCAGCTGCAAGCCGGTGCCAACGTAAAGAATCTATTAGTTATGAACGGTCCCAAAAAAAGAAATATCACATGGCAGTCATTGCACAGTATACTGTGTCCGTGTATACGCTTCTGTGTACACACGCAAATGTCGGTGCTCAACGGTCATTCTACTGATGCCTCCTGACTCATTTCTTGTGTTCTCTGGTTCTCTCTTCCCTTCTTTTCTTCCTGCTTGCGTAGCTTCTTTGTAACTTGGAAATTGGGGAAATTTTTTGGTCTTGTGTCAGTGTTTGTTCAAAATATCACAGTCTTGCGTGAGTCCCAGGCCCCCGAGTTTCCCTGCCGCTCTAACGTCACGCTCGTGTGTTTCTGCAAACCGGAACGACCAGCGGGCCGCCGCCGCCGCCGCCGCAGCGGTTCTGCGCTGTGAGGTGGATGTCGCCAAAAAATCTAACTTGCCCGTTGTTCTCGTGCCGTATTATGTTTCCTCACTTTCCCTGTGGAGTAGCAGGGTTTCCCATCCCAGAAAATGGCGGCCTGGGATGTTTTTTTTTGTCAGCTTTGTCCGCTGCCCCGCCTAGAGAAGCGAGCACCTGTTTGAAATGCAAACAGTGACCGCCGTTTTGCTCGCGGTTTGTATAGGAGTGTGATTAGTTCAGCCCATCCGGTATACTTAGCATTTTAATATTTCATTAAATGTATTTTTCAAGTCTACGTAGCCCTCGTAGATTTACATTTCTTTGCCACTCCTCCTCATTCCCCTGTTCTTCCCTAACTCCCTGTGACTGTGCTTTGTCAACTTCTCTCTTGTTCTTTTCTATTTGCATCTTTCTCTCTCACACACACCTCTCTTTACTCTCTCCTTTTTATTCGGATATCTTCTCACTTCTCCCAATTTAGCTCTCATTGTTGTACGTACCTCTCAGTCTCCTCCTTCTCTATCGTTTTAACTCTTCTTCGCGTGCCCGTAAGCCGTCACGCATGTTCCAGTTTATATAAGCTGACATGTTTGTGTGCGTGTGTGTGTGTGTGTGTGTATGGCGTGCGCAGCCTTTCTAGCGTCTTAGTCACCAGAGTTTGGTGTGATGTAGTAGCCACTGCTACTGTTTGTTTGTTTACCTCCCACAACCACTTGGAGTCCATTAGCAATGCCTTTGCCTCAGGAGGATCACTCACACACACTCACAGACTCACCCGCACACTGTACGCACGCCGCCACACACACTTCCTCTGTCTTTCCTTCTGTCTGGTTTTCACTGCGTCTACAGGCTAAACTGACAGGTAGCCCACGGTTACAGGAGATTTTCTGTCACAACTTTTTTTGCCTCGGAACACAGAGAGATGTCAGACGTTGGCTGAAATGAAAGGTGGTAGTTGTTAACCCACAACTACTGCGCGTCGAATTGACACGCACATTCTTGTGTCGGCCTGTTTGTGGTTATCATATTATCAGTTTTATACAATTTATCATTTCGCTGTTTGAGTTTACGGGGAAATAAACCATGGGGGCTAAATATAGTAGCTGCAGACGAGACAGTACGGGCAACAAGGCCGTGCGGTAAACTGAATTGATTAAATTAGCAATATAATGATTCTCTCCCTCATACAAATGAACACAAATAGGACGGTCAGTTTTCTAAACAGAAATAAAAAAAAGCTGGTGAGAATTATGACCTGTATCCTACTGTACTTACAGTCTAGAATTTACATTGTTCAGTCCTGTTGCGGCGCATTAACCATCTCCCTACACGGCTAGGTGTTAGCATGCATTTCTTTATTTAGACATGCAGGAAATTCAAGTAACAGCAGCAGTTATTTGAAGTTGTAAATAAGGGCATGCTGCATATACAAATGAATATAGTCTCTTCTTTTTCCTCCGTTTTTGGTCTCCACCATCAAAAACATATATACATGTATATTATTAGGCGCTACTGCCACGAGAGCAGCAGTTATTTGAAGTTGTGCATCTGGGAATGTAGCAAATTTAAGTAGACGTTGTGCCTTCTTTTAACTCCGCTTTTGGTCTCCACCTCAAAAACTACTATATAATTAGCTGCCACTATGTCTAAGTTGTATGCTCAGAGTGTGACAAATAAATATCGGCCCTTGTTTTTGCTCTGTTTTTGGTCTCCACCATCAAAAATATATATATATATTATTATTAGGCGCTACTGCCACAATAGCAGCAGTTATTTGAAGTGTATATCTGGAAATGTAGCAAATTTAAGTAGACGTTGTGCCTTCTTTTAACTCCATTTTTGGTCACCACCTCAAAAACTACTATATAATTAGCTGCCACTATGTCTAAGTTGTATGTCTTAGAGTGCGGCAAATAAATATCCGTCCCTTCTTTTTGCTCTGTTTTTGGTCTCCACCATCAAAAAAATAAATAAAATATCCGTAGCTGCTGATTTAGTTTGGCAAATTGGTGACAAAAAAAAATTGTTCTCTCAATCTGCTTGGGCCAAAACAATTATTTAAGTGGTGAGAGCAAACCAAAAGAATCACAAAATCCCAAATCTGTACAAATTAACATTCTGATTAATAGCAGTTGGGTTTTGAAATATTATATCATTATATCATTCTCAAAATTTAATCATATTATATTTTAAACTGAATAAAATGCCGTATTCATTTTAACAAAAATGTAGAGCTTTTGCTTTAAATGTATGTTTATTTATTTAAAACCAGGCTATATCCAGATTAACGTTACCATGCCATGTGATCAAGTGTGAGTCTCTAAATAGAGAATAATGTGTTTGGGTGGACAGCGGGACGGACGGATGATCCATGTTTGCGTGTGGACCGGCGGGGTGACATCAGAGTCGAGCCGCACGTCATTACAGAATGCTGAGAGTAGCTGTAAAGCTCTAAAAAGCCGAGGGGAACTGCAGAGGTTTTATTTATTTTATTATCATGAGTGACCCATTTCACTTGACACAGTTATTTAATCCATTATGTTTATACCTGCAGTTCAACAAATCAGTCGGTCAAAAAGTGCCAAAACCTGTCAGGAAAAGGACAAAATCACACGTAAGCAAGCTGAACGTTTTAGAAATGTATTTCATGTACATGTAGTTTTATGACGATGCAGGTTTTAGTTCACGTCGTCCCGCCCTGGTGCGCGCTCCCCCACGTGACTTTACTCTCACATAGTTGTCTTTGTGCTGCCTCAGACGGCATTGTTGCATCGCCGATAAAAATTTTTTATTTTCAATTTTTTTTTTCCCTTGTCAGACCGCGAGTTACATTATTGGTGCATATTGAGTGAATACAAGTGGAAAGATACCAGACAATATTCAGCCCACAACAAATCATTTCATAGCTGTCTCTTTGTTACATAACTGCATGAATCATAGGGAGAAATTTTTTTTTTTATTTTTTTGAGAAAAGATGATTTTTGATCCCGACTATGTGCAGACAACTTCACCCAGCGGGGTCTATACACGGAGAATGATGTTGCATTATAAGCAGTGATAAGCAGCCTCTCTCTTTCTCTCTCTCTCTCTCTCTCTCTCTCTCTCGACATCCCATAATGATACTCAGACAGACTCAGGCAGACACCCGCTTGTTCCCGATTGGTAGAACTGTTGCCAGGGAGCGTTGCCGTCTCAACGTGGATAGAATCTGTTGTCTGGTACACTTTAGACATGAGAACAACTGCAGGATCTGAATATTTATAACGACGGCACTGTTCATATTGAGATTGTATAGAGGCAACATAAGCAACAGAGGAGGGATGCGCTCCTGTCGGGCTCCCTTCAAAAATTTTCATTCATTTTTTTCCTCTCCCCCCAACCCCCCCCATGCGTCGCTGTACTTTAACTTTCAAGCTATCAAACAATGTCGTTAGTTTTCTTTGTCCTGATGAGACGCCTTAGCTATGTTTGTTGTAATCTGCGTCATCTGACGCCCAACTTGAACTTGCTCCAACTTTTCCACAAAGTACTAAACCCATGAATCACAACTGACTTCTATGGTGTTATCTTTGAATGTTAAGGTATTGTCATTTGTCGGGGGGGGCTACAGTATAACCGGTAATTAAAATTTGTGTGTATGTCTGTGCGCGTGCTTGTGTGTGTGTGTATGTGTTTGTTTGCCATCTGGCGAATCGTCTCATTTCTTCGTATTATTCAAATATGCCCGGACCTGCTGCTACAGTTAATAACACTGTGCGTAGGTATGAATCCTTGATTAAAATGGATGTAACGGTCTCCGACAAAAGCAGACAGCGGCACCCAGAACGGGATCCGGTTCCCCCCCCAGTCCAAACTCCCAAACTCCGTCCGAACGCTCTGGCCGTCAAGCGCCAAAAGTCACGTCCCCCGGTATATAATGATGATTATAAAAACACGCCTTGGTATGTGGGAAACTTTGACATGGAAATGCAAACACACGGAGAAGGAATTGAGGACACAAGGTGCAGCGAGGCATGCACGCACACACGCATCTAATCCCTCGTTAGGAAAACAAGTTCAGGGAGTTCATGCCATATATTTTTTTTATCAGGGATGTGCAAAGTCTATATTTAATGCAGGCGGCGGGGCTGGAATTTGCATGTGCATGTTCGTGTTTATGTGCGCACCTTTGCACTTGTTCTCCTAGTGCACATGCTTCCTCGCTCCGTATTCATTCGTGCATACCTTCAAGTGGGGCTGTGTATATGTGCAATGTGGCACACTAGCGTCCTGTCTGCCTGACTCAACATATTCTCCGTTCCCTCTCCTTTGCTCTTTCTCTCTGTCTCTCTCTCTCTCTCTCACCCCCTCCCTCTTCCTCTTCTCCCTCCCTCCCTCCCTCCCTCCCCCCTTCCCCTCCACCTCCCTCCTCTCCCTCTCGCTCTGCCTGGCTGGCACGTACATGCATGTCTGTAGACTCTGTACTGTGCTTGCTGCCGTGGCACGCGCCAACCTCACTGCAATGCAGCCCTGTGTGCATTAATTGGCAGAGAGACAGTGGGTACGTGGTATGCAGGGCGGGAAGGATAGAGAGAAGGGAGAGGGGAGAGGCAGGAGGAGATGTAAGGACACAATAGTCACAATAACGGATGGACGGACCAATGTACAAGCGGTCTGGCAGGGTTCACAGCGGGACAGACAGACAAACAAACAGAATGTGTATTGCTGAGTGTGCACAGGGAGATTACCTGACAGTGTGTTGGCTTGTGTGTAAGGGAGCCAGGGAGTGTGTTTATGCCTGTTTGTGTGTTTGCAGATTTGTTTCTACGGCGCTTTTTTTTTTTTTTTGTGTGCGCTCACTCATGTGTGCCTATATGTGCCGTGCAGATATCACACTGCCGGGGCAGAGCTCCCAAAACCAGAGTCTGACTCACTGTATTCAGCGCTTTGTGATATCCTCCCTTTCATATTTCCGCTGCTGTGACTGAAGAGTAAAAGTTTGCTCAGTTTAGCACAACTTTCTCCTCGACTTGAGGTTTCTTTGGCAAAGAATGAAGCGCGGCGTGTCTCGATACTTTCTGGGGGCGCGCTCAGCTTTTTTTTTCCCCAAAAAAAGGCTCTGCATCAGCTTTATGTGTTTTCAACAGATTTGCGAGGTGAAAAGACGGAATGAGATTTTTTTTTTGTTTTAATCTTTACCGTCTTTGTCTCATCACCTAAAGCGCAGCGCCGCGTTCAGTGGGCTCCCTCGACGACATGCGAGAATTACACAACGACGTGTACGCGGATGTTTATGTGTGCACACGTACTGTAAAAATTCTCTTACTCATCCGTCACAGCAGTTTTGCATTTATAGCCTCCCACACGCATCTTTCTGGAACTCATTCTCTCTGGTAGCTGTTGTGTTTCTTTTAGCTGTTGTCCTGTCACAGGCTGCGACATCTGGCTCCTGTCCTCCCTTGTCCACATCAAGCGGCCGTTTAGGGAGGCCTCCTGCGCGCGCGCCACGCCGGCCAAGAGACTGACAACGGGAATCGCCGAAATGTCACTTGAATAAGCCGAGCTAGCGAACGCAGAGGCGTAAATTAATCATTTAATTTATCAATTCATGTCGAAGTACAAAATAGTCTTGCGTGAAGACAGTGCTTCTCTCTGTTTATGTGTAGGTGTTTGGCAGAGATGTCCTTGCATGATTCAGAGAAAACACACAACACTTGCTCAAAAGGAGTCAAACCTCTCTTCTTCTTCTTCTTCTTCTTCTTTTTTTTTTTTAACTATTGTCTAAAAGACTGCAAGACAATGGGAATTACCTCGACATGGCGGATTGTTTTTTTTTTTTCATGTGCGTGTGTGATGAACATTTTCAGTTCTACATTTGAACGGATTAGAGGATTGCTGCATTGTGTATATTAAAGCTTCCAGTTTAGTAAAGCTTTTCTTCACCGAGATGTGACGCACTCCCCCCAGACTTGCGTCAAACTGGGATTTTAGAAGTTTCACCGCTCAACGTCCAATTAATTAACGGCGGCCGTGACCTTTCGTGAGCTTTGTCTCATTCCTCTTTTGTCTTTGGCTCCTCTTTCTGCTCGGCCATATAGACGTCCGTGTCCAGGGGCGAGTGGCAGAAGTTGCTTCAACCTAATTGTCTTTCTCTACTCGTACTGTCCTCAAATGACTTTCTCTCTGTCTCAACCCTCCCTCCCCCGATTCTCTCTAGCTCTGCCCAGTCTCTGTCTCCGTCTGTAACTGTAGCCTGTGTTTTTCTCTCCCTCCCACTCCCTGCGACGTATAGATACTGCATTGATCAGACACACGCGCACAGACACATGCACACACACACACACGCGCGGGCGCGCACGCACACACACACACACACACACACACACACACACACACACACACACACACACACCGAGCCTCCCACTCCTTTCATCATTGATTCGCTCTGCTCTGCTCTGCTCTGCTCCGCTCAGCTCTCTCTCTCCTTGTCTCCCCCCCTATTCTCTTTCTGCCTCTCTCTCACACTCCCTTTCTCTTTCTCTCTCTCTCTCTCTCTCTCTACAGCGGCACTTGTTGAATTCAACCCTTGGAGAATAGAGAGAGGGGAGAGAAACAGAGAGAGAGATAATGACAAGGAGGCAGAGGGAGGCTTTGAGACAGTGCTTGAGCAGACAGTGAGCAGAGAGAATGGGGCTTTGGAGGATATACAGATAGGGGATAGGCTGGGGACGACAGACAGACAGACAGACAGACAAAAAGTCAGCCAGACCGCAGGGAGAATCGTCTTTGAGACAGCGGGAATGACACTTTAAGTGAAAGAAACAGTCGACCAGACAGAGTACATCAGAGTGCTCTCCTTCCATCTCTTAACTACTCCTCTCCTGTCCCGGTCCCGACTCCTGCCGCCGCCGGTACCGCTGCTGCCGCTGCTGCTGCTGCTGGTGGTGTGTTTGTGTGTGTCGAAGCTCCATGGTGTGCTTCAACCAGAGGACTGGCTTACACAGGTCAGAACCGTCTGGGATAACAGTGAGCGCTCTTTGTGTGAATTTGTGCATGTGTAAGAGGCTGTTAGCAGAGGAGAGTCACGTGCAGGTTCCTCCAGGTGAGTGCTCGGATGCCAAGTAAACAGTAATTTTCCTGTGCAAGCCTGTACTGCGTGTGCTGTATGCGTGCGTACTTGGGCATGCACACTTTTTATGTAAGTAAGCCAGGGAGTGCATGTGCGTCTGTATGGAGCACATGAAGTGGGAGAGAGAGAGAGAGAGAGAGAGAGAGAGAGAGAGAGAGTGTGTGTGAGAGAGAGAAAGAGAGGCGGTGACATTTTTTTCAGTTTGTATTCCTGGAAACTGCTCTGCAGCATTGCTCAATAATGAAACTAGTGCGTATATGTATGTGTGTGTGTGCGTGTGGGTTGGTGGGGAGACAAAAACAATGATTCAAGGTTCAGGGAAAGGAAGAAGGTGCAGATACGCCAGGAGAACGCTACCGAGGAGGGGTTAAGGGAACTATCAAAGTTAATATGATATTGGGTGCAGCGTTGGATTGTTTTGGAGCCAGAGCTTAGGATGAGGACACAAGAAAAAAAAAAATAGATGGACTCAGCACTGCTGAGAACTGTGACATGAAAAAGCGATTGTGCTCAGTGTTGTTCTTGTTGCTGAGAAAAGTTGTTGTCAAGGCCGACTTATAGGTCATCCGAGTCCATGCTGCGGGAGAGCTGTTGTTGATGCGTTGAGAGCAGTGCATGGAATGATTGCAGGGTTCTTGGAATTTAAGTCATGTAAAAAAAAAAGCCAACAACATAGCCTTTAAGGTATTTCACAACGTCCTATGTACAATAGGCGCGCCATTATAATCTTTTTTTTTTTCCTTGTTCCTGTGGACTGACTCCTCCTCTCTCTCTCTCTCTCTCTCTCTCTCTCTCTCTGCCTCTCCTGCCTGTGCTCTCTCACCCACTATCTCCGCATATCCATCCTTCTTTCACACACCTCTCACTTCTCCCTCAACTCTATTTGTTTTCTCACTTCATCTCAACTCTATTTTCCTCCTTGCTCTTTGCTTCCTCGAAGATTTTCTCAATTTTCTCTTCTCGCCCCTCTGCCTCCCCCCCTCCACCTCCCTCTCCCTCCCTCCCTCCCCCCCTCTGGCATGTCTTTTCATCTTTCACACATTTCCTATCCGCTCATTATTTGTGGCAGTATTTCTCTTCTCTAAAAAACGTTTCCCATACCTTTTCTTTTTTCTTTTTTTTTTTTTTTTAATTTACAGATGCCTCTCTCAGCGGCGGAGTCTGCAGTGAATATCTGAAACACCATCTTCCTCTGTGGCCACCATGTCCCAGCTGCTCCATGTGGAGATCCCGAACTTTGGGGCCACAGTTCTGGGCTCCCTCAACGAGCAGCGCCTGCTGGGACACTACTGTGATGTATGCATCTTGGTCAAAGGTTAGTCATCGGGAAATCTTGATCTGTTTTCTGTTATTTACCGAACTTTCAAGCGATTTCCTTTTGCTAATATTCTTTTTCTCACCCAGGTCAGGCATTCAAAGCCCACCGGGCTGTTTTGGCTGCCAGCAGCCTCTACTTTCGTGACCTCTTCAGCAGCTCCACCAAGTCCCAGTTTGAGTTGCCTTCCTCAGTCACACCTGCTTGCTTTGAGCAGATCCTCACTTTCTGCTACACAGGGAAGCTAACAATGGCAGCTAGTGAACAGCTGGTTGTCATGTACACAGCTGGCTACCTCCAAATTCAGCATATAGTCGAAAGAGGCATGGACCTAATGTTCAAGGCAAACTCACCTCACTGTGACTCGCAAACAGCAGGGTCCTTAGAAGAAACAGGATCTGAGCCGCAGAGCCCTTGCAACAACGGCAACGGCCTGGCGGTGGCCACCCTTTTGGGAACTCCGGGCTGGTCTCCGTCTCTACTCATGCCGAATCGTAAGATCAAACTAGAAGGGGGCGATCCGACGCCCCTGACGGTACCCTCGACGCAGAGCAAGATTTCGTCTTCGGAGCTGGGGAGTCGGCTGGCGAGGGCGAGCTCGCTGTTCTACACGACCGCCGGAGGGACGGCCATCCCTGGCATGCCCCCTTTCCACCTCCACGGGACCGGCGGCAGTGGAGCGGCAGGCGGCGCAGGCGTGGAAAGGTCCAGCCCTGGAGCGTCCAGCCTGCCGACCACCGACAGTCCCACGTCCTACCAGAACGAGGATGAGGAGTTTGAGGAAGAGCCCTATGACGGGATCACTGAAGAGGCCTACAGTCAACTCTATGGACGCTCAGCTAACCCATATGGGAGTGAGTATCATGTTACATTGATGCTTTGTGAAGTCTTACAGTGGTTAGGTAAATATCGAACAGCAAATTTGTATCTGGAAACAGTTACTAGGGTTTTGTTCTTGAGTATTTTGTCATTGAAAACTTCTAAAATACCATGTGTTCTCAGTTAACTTATAGCATGTCATTATAGCATTTACCTCTTCAAGTGCAGAACTCTAGGGCAGTCTCTGTAGAAACCCCGTATCAGTTTATCTAGTCATGTAAGATCTGACTAAGTGCATTACTTTCTCAACTGCCCTAGGCTCAGATGGGGGAAATTCACTCGATATCAGGCCAATCTAAAAGTAAAACTTGGCGTGACTTGCAGAAAATATAACCATAAATGTAGGGTTTGTCCAAACCTGTTATGTGTTGTGCAAAAGAACTGATGCACATTCATTTCATCCCAGCTACATTATTTAATCTTTCATAAATCATGTATCCTGCGCATCTTAGCGAAGCAGGATGTTGTGCCTCCAGTGTGTGTGTGGGTTCGCTCAGCATAAAGATAGCTTTATGGAGTTATGATTGGAGTGCATCGTGACCAACAACACTCTCCTTATCACAGCTACAACAGCTGGCCTGTGCTGCTTTTTGTTATGGTTTTCTAACTCCGTACCGGCGCAGATTCGGCTGCACGTTCGGGCATAGGCGGCGCGGCCGTTTGCGTTTGCGTGCGCACCTGGCACTCGCGCATGCGAAACTCGCGCTTCGTCATTCTTTGTATTCTGCAGCTCGAAAGGCGTCACACAGGTTTGTCAAATTCTAGAGTTTCAGATATTTATGAAATCCGCTCTATCTGCAATCAGTCAGAGCACCCCAGGGTGACATTGTAGGATATTTGAGAACCATGCACATCTTTGCTCCTTGTGTGTGTGTGTGTGTGTGTGTGGTAAGTGTCTATACACGTGCAAAGGGTTTAATCCACACTCTTCAGCTTGTGCGTGTGTGGCAATTAATGCATTTATTTCTCCTGTTCTGTGCACGTGCGTGTGTGTTTATGCGCCCACACAACGGGTGTGCATGTGCACGGACTCACAAGTCATCTTAGAGGTTAGGTGGAAAACATTTTCTGAGTAAAAAAACAACACCCAGCTTCGGATAAGTCCCCCTCCAAAGCTAAAAGTTGCTGATGCAGCACCATGACTTATCTAGGATACATCTGCAATGCTCTGAAACATTTATGAAACACAACAAACTTGTATGAGATTACCCCCAACCTGCTTCACTAATTATTTTGATGCAGAGGGTAGGTATGACCGTATAATATTGCTTCTTGAAGTTAATCCAAAAAATTGAGACCCGCATATAAACATTTCTCCGCTGTTTAACGCGAAACCATATCGGCTCCTTGCTGAAACCTTTCTGCTCTCCCTTGTTTTTATTAGTCCAGGACAAGCCAGAGATGGCGGCGGTGCCCTTGGCCTTGGAGAACCGCAACTGCGTGCTGATCCGCAGGGACCTGGTGGCGCTGCCTGCAAGCCTCATAAGCCAGATAGGCTACCGCTGCCACCCTAAGCTCTACACTGAGGGGGACCCTGGGGAGAAGCTGGAACTGGTGGCTGGTAGGCGCACACATAACCATCCACGCTCACGTTCCACCATGCGCAAATTTCCACAGATTCACTCATATCATGCAGTGGGTTGGGAAAGTACTCCTACTCTAGCTTCAGATCAAATGTGATAACTTTAACTGATTGAATAAATTAAAACCAAGACATTTCATATCATTGCAACGTAGCCAAGAGTTGAAATAAAGATAAACTGCATATGTATGTATTCACTATATCAGTATATCTATATCAGACTTCTTTCCCACTTATCCATTCATGCTAGCGCCGTAACTGACGCGCACCTCCCCAGAAATGTAGCTTACGCGCAAGAGTTGTAATTGGTCCGCTTGGCAGTAGCGTGTTTCCGCTTTAGTATTTCCGGCAGCTTCTCCATCTCCGCAATTTTCGAATGGATTGTTTTGGATCAATAAAGATGGAACACATCGGGGGAAAGGTTAACTGAGGAGGTTCTGAAGATACGAACATTTGTACGGCTCGTGTTCGGCGAAACGTTTCAGTCAACATTGTTGAAAGTGAAGCAGGAAGTGGAAACGAAAATTAACCCGACTGGCAAAAAAAGACACAGCGCCGACTAGCGTTTGGGTGGCGCTGGTACAGAGCGAGCTCACACCAGCGTAGGTTACGTACGTATGTTACGGTGTCTAGGTCCTGCAGTACTCTAAAAGAGCCTTAAAGTAAATAATTAAGCCATTTTGGTTCAGTTATGTTTGATTCTTATGCCTAATTAAAAGGCTCTTCATCAGACCACTTTCTGACCCGTGTTCAACCCACGCCGGGGGTGGGGGGTCATGAACCCAAGGCTCGGTTTATACTCCCGCAAGGTATCCGCGCTGACACCGTGCCACTGCAGCTACACTGGTGTAAGCGTTTACACTCGGTGCCCCTGCGCGCCTCAAACAGTGGCGGTCGGAACTGAGCGGCTCGTGTAGGTGTTGAAGTTAACAACGTTGGACAATAACTTTACTGAAATGACTGCGGCACGGTAAAGAGAGAGGCCGCGTCTGAGTGGATGGTGTGTAGGAAGCGCGACAGGACAGGAGAAGGGAGAGTTTTTTTGTGCTTGCCTGGACGAGGATTTCATTTGGATCGCAGTTGGTGTGGCCTGCGACACCGCGATGTGTCATTACATTCCTGGGGAGGTGCACATCAGGCTATGGGGTAGTGTATAGAGTTACGGCATACCTACGGTGTAGATCTTACACGGAACCATATATCTGGCTTAAGCCGTACATTGCACATTGAGTTATTCAGATTGACGTCTATACTGGGGTTGACCAGCGTCAGTTGGACTTAAAGGGATAAAACCAAACTGCAGGGTATCTTTGGAGAGATTTAAGACATTGAGAGAAGGACAACTATCTCTGCAGTTATCATCAATCAGGCCTTTATAGAAGACTGACAAGACACGAGTCGCTCTGGAGTAAAAAGGATACGACTGCCTGGCAGGAGTTTGCCAAATGGCCCTTACCCTTAGCTCAGAGGGTATGAGGAAAACAATTTTTTGGATATGATGAGAACTCTTTTTCTGACTGCTAGATATTGCTCTCGGCAATCAGACTTTTGAAGAGAACAGGTACCACTCAACGCGTAGGTAATATCGCTCCTGCAACGGAGCATGGCAAGAGAAAAAAAATAAAAAATAAAATAGTTGAATCAATTTACTTTTGAATCTTCCCAGACGGAAGAATGGAGTCCGAATATAGACGCAGCGGAACACAATGTGAGAAGTTGTGGTCCGTAAAAGAAACATACTAGTGCAAAAAGTTTCCAGATGGTCAGATTCAATCAAACCATAATGTGATTTAATTGAAAACAGAAAGGAGCTCAGTGAAAATGTGTAATGCGGTGCCGTTTTTGAGATGCTGAGTACGAAGCCCGAATGGGAAAAAGATGGTGTTTTGAACAGAAAGTAAAACAGATAGTAAGTAATTTCATCGTGTGCTATTTTTATGACCTGCTGCAATTTGTGAAACGGGTTTGGGCAGCTGAATGTTTGTTTAACTACATTGCAGATATCATTGAATGTAGACTTGTGGGCCAAGAGATCTTCAAAGACAAAGACTCTGGTTGTGTTGTAAGGTTTTTTTTTTTCTGTCTAATTTTTTGTTTCCGTGCCACGCAGGTACGCAGGTGTTCATGACTCGAGGTCAGCTGATGAACTGTCACCTGTGTGCCGGGATCAAACACAAAGTCTTGCTCCGCCGCCTCTTAGCCACGTTCTTCGATAGGTGAGTGGACGCACTGATCAGCGGTCCGGCCGTTCGTATCAGTCCCCTTTGATTCGAGTTCTGTGTAGGACTCTTTAACACTACTGCTGTTGTCACAAACCAACTTTCACACTCCATCTGTGGCCATGTTGTGCAATGCGGTTAGATGTGTGTGTTCTCATGTTTATCTACTGTTATGTGCCTGTTGCTGACTCTGCCCCCTGGTGTCGACTCTGTGTCCCTGCAGAAACACTTTAGCCAATAGCTGTGGGACAGGTATCCGTTCTTCTACTAGTGACCCAAGTAGGAAACCTCTGGACAGCAGGGTCCTCAACGCTGTCAAACGTAGGTTCATCGTCCAAATCATGTGAAATGTGTGATGCAGTTTGCTAATACAGTAATTTCTCTACATGGCTTTCTCTCTTTTACAGTCTACTGTCAAAATTTCAACCCTAACTTCAAGGAGAGTGAAATGAATGTGATTGCTGCTGACATGTGCACAAATGCCAGGCGTGTCCGCAAGCGATGGCTGCCCAAGATCAAGTCCATGCTGCCCGATGGCATGGAGGTGTACCGCGCAGGAATGGGCATGGGTGCTGCTGTAGGTCTCGGCCTGGCGCTAGGTGCCCCCCAGTCGGGGGTTTCCCTATCTTTCGAGCCTGACTTCAAGACCCTAGAGCAAAGGCTGTATCCGGACCGCAAGGAACCTCTCAGGACTCACCCACCGCTGACAGAAGGCAGCCCCGGATCTGGGGCGGCCGGAGCCGAGGCTGAAGGTGAAGGAGTAGCCCAAGAGGAGCAGGAGGAAGATGAGGATGAAGCCGGGTTAGAGAGTGTGGACGGATCACTGGGGGCGCCAACTTTGATCCCGGGAGCTGAGACGGGGAGCTGCTCGGGCGACACGCCGCCCGAGCAGGACGTGGAAAGATTTGGACAGGGTGTGAGGGTGAACGGACAGTGAATGTCCCTTTGGGCTGCCTCTCATATTGTGAAACCTGTTTATCCGCATTTTCTTTTGCTTGCTCTCAAACATCTCGTCCCACTCTCTTTCTCCTCCTCCTCCTCCTCCGGGCTTCCTCGACGGGAAAATCTTCGAGCTGCACTCATCGCTCTTACTATACAGAAATGTATCACACATGCATGTGCACACGTGTGCTTGCGCACTCGCATACTTACTGATAGTGGAGATAGAACACTGATAGTACAAGCAGACACAGGCATTAGCACTCGTGGAAAAGCCACCCTTTCCGCGTAACCACTCTCTCAGTATAGTCAGTATTTTGGGACCCAGAAATATTGCAAAGTCCTACTGGAAGAGCAAATGGCTATAATGATTCATCATTTCAGTGCAATACAAAAGCAACAACTGCTTTGCTGGCAGTTTAGGGAGTGTCGTATAAAGGTTTGTAAAGTGACTCCTTTTTCTTGGAAAGCTGCGTCTGAAAATAACCTGTGTAACCTTGGGAGAAACAGATCACAGAAACACAGCTCCCCGAAAAGAGCAGCGGCTGCAGTGTTTGACCACTTTACATTACATTATTGTATAATAAATATGTATGAATATATAGCAAAGGTTGTATTACATTTAAAGGTCATTTACCGCATTAGCACCGAGGCAAGACTAAACTCCCCCCCGTTAAATCCGAATGTTTCCCGATACTTCCAGAAAGATCACACGGAGTTCCCTTTTTCACGCGTATTTGCCAGTGACACATCGGATCAGATCGTCAGTGCGATGCCTGTGTCTGCTCCAGACCACACCCAGCCCCCGAAACCACACGTACATACAAGCGCACACACATTTTCCACTCTATGATACTAGCCTTTAATATCTGCACCAATGTATTTAAAAATACACTGTCCGGGGTAAAAAAAAAAATAAAAAAAATAATGCTTTTTAACTTTGAAAAAAAAACAAAAAACTTTTCAGTCACACCTCGAAGATACAGAGAGAGACATGAACAAGAACACGGACTAAAATCCAAGCTTGCATGCGTTGATCCGAACGACGGATACCAAGAATTATTGAGAACAACAAAGCCACAAGCCTGCGTCTGAATAAGATAACAAGCTACTGTTTTTGCCTCGAGATATGCCATAAATGCGCAAAAAGGACCTCGTCCGCCGCCGCTCGCCGGGCTCTGACCTCAGTCTGACACGTTAGAACTGACCTGGGTGTGACCCGGGATCGACTGTGTTCAACACAGGATCAATTTCTGTTTTTTTTTTTTGTTTTTTTGTTTTTTTGTTTTTTTTTTAAAGTACAGAGTGTGCTGTCGCCACGAGTAGAGGGGGCTGAATATACGGAGTAGTACGGAGAAGTGCACTACACTGAGTGGTAGAAGAAGAAGAAGAAGAAAAAAGAGAGAAGCACTGCTCCGCCTTGATGTGGTGCTCTGATTTGCACCAAGACTACAAAGTTCTGCTTCCATCCTGTTTTCTTTTTTTTTTTTTTTTGTCAGTGGGTAAAGGGGTAAATTATTGAATAAAATTTATAAGAGCAATTTATGCTGGCTTATTGCATTTGCACTCAAGAAGGTTAAAGGGTGGGACACTGAGGAGTGTAGACATTACTAAAGACTGCAAATTCCCGCCACGTCGCCCCGATCGTTTATTAGATCAGAGGGGTCGCGGGCGCGGAAAGAAACAACAGGTCTTTCCGACGATGACTGTTTCTACATTTTGGAAAAGGGGGAGGGGGGGTGAGGTAAAGTCGAGCAGGGACTTAAACCTGCATTTGTCATTTTTGTTCTTTTGATATCCGCTTTTCGCCACGCAGTCCAAACTGCCTTTCTCTTTTCGTTTCATGCATTGATTTTAAAAGATGCACTGTTGTATGTTCCCTTTGTTTTTCTGTTGAGTTTTTTTTTTTTTTGTATTTCCTGATCAGCAGCGGAAGCACATTTAATCACAAAAGCAGAATTTGAGAAACCGAAAGTTTCAAGCCACCGACATTTTGAAAACTCAGCTAATCCTGTTGCAAAATAGAATTTATCTTTTTTTTTTTCTCTCTCTCTGATAAAATGCCATAAAAGGGGGAACGTGCAGTAGCTGTGCACGCCCCTGATCTATTTGAGCTGTTTGTCTCTGCTTCAGCGTCGTGCCACTTCAAAGGTTGGGCCGGATTATTATCTGTCTGCGCTCGTTTCGGGTTCTTTAGGGGAAGCTCTAAGATGGTCCTGCACAAGAAACACAGGGTTATAATTGCACTAGGTATTAATGATGACGTTTACAGTATCGTTTTTTGTTTTTCTTCTTTTCTTTTGGAAGAAATGTGATCTGCCATAGATAAAACGAGGGCTGTGATAAGATGGCTGAGATGATGGATGAATGTAAACTGTAGCACTGCTTTCGCGTGGGTCCAAGCCTAGACTGAAAACAGTTAAAAAAATTAAAAATAAATTTTACTTTTTATGTGCAACTCATAATGAGCTACATTATATAAAATGAATCTGACTGTGAGACTTGGTGGCGTTCTCAAGCTTTAGTGATGTAAATCATTTAAAACGGATGTGAACAGGTCTTCCCTTTGCATGTGTGCAAAACTGAGCATGGTTCAAGTACAGGTGTTTTTTCATTTTTAATTTTAATTTTTGATTTTATCTTTATCCCGACACTTATGTACGCCTCTAGTGTTGAAATGACAAGAATTAGCAAATCATATCTTTATGTATTATTTAATTTATTCAGCTTCAGCTTTTGTTCGGAACAAACGTTTTTAATTACTGATTCAATTTTAATTACTGATGATTTCTGATTTTTTTTTTATTATCTATTTAAAAGTTACTACTCCAGATTGTCATGTTCGCCCAACAATTTGAAACCTGTTAAACCGGGCAGCGAGCCTGTCAAACATTTAATCACCATCTCTGTTTGTGTGCTTTTGTGCATCAGATAATTCATTGTTTTTTTCTTAGATCTCTGTAAACAGACGAGGCTATGTAATGCCACTAAATATAAGGAATTTGAGATCAACTCCGGTTAAAATAAAGCAGTGAGTAAGATGGGGCGGGGGGAAACATTTCTATACTCCACTGTAGTGACAGAGGGTTGTGGAGCAGTGCCTTAGACTGTGAATGTGTGGGTGTGAGTGCGTGCCATGACTTTATGTTCGGAGAGGAGCAACACCAAGGACATGCTGTATAGAATACAGACTTATTAAAATGATCCAAATTGTAAAATTGGACTCCAAAACTTGAATTTATTCACCTATGTGCTGACTTTCAGTTTACCATCATGTCATTCGTTAAGGAGAAAGTGTGTCAGATCGCCGGCCCTGTTGAACAGAACTCATGAGAGATTCATTGCCGTTGTCTGTGAGATTGATAGCCCACCCGCAAAAGTCCCAATAAAATCTGGTAAATAATATTTATTGTGGTGAGAATCTCCACTTGATTACATTTTGGGGTGAGGCATGACCCTCATTAAAACATCAGCTTCAAGCAGCTTGTTCACATTTCCTGCTAAACTGTAAAAAATATGCGGCTCATAGCCAACAAGAAATACAAGTTTTATGTTCTATGTTGCTTTTTTTTTCTTTCTTTTTTTTTTTTTTTCTTGTGCAGGGTAAATTGAATTATGTTGCACTATAAACTGAGATATTCTCAGAGATTGTCGTGGCTAACCCCCTGGGAGGATAAGCTCTGTTTGAGGTGGCTGAAAGAGAAAAGTCCTAGAATGTATGTAAAGTTCTGTATTTTTTGTTTTGTTTTACTTTTGATTGAAACCAATCGCAGCCGACTCCCTCACATGGATGATCACTGAAAGTGACGAAATGAGAAATATTAGGAGTTGTTGGTTAAAAATTTTTTATTTTTTTTGCTGCAAATAAATTCTCATATACTTTAAAATAAAAACCTTACATTGCGCTCTGTTCATCCCCCATCACTGTAAGACCAACGGGAACAGCAGTTTTTGTTCTATTGAATGGTTCATCCTGAAAAACAACACATTTATATGCAAAGAGACAGTTGTATAATAAAAATGCATGCCATTCAGACATTCACCCTAACCCAATCAAACCTCTGATCTTTATGCACCATGTATTTTATGCTGAATAACTGTTGTCACTGTTAGCAAACAAAGACCGCGGAGCCTTGCAGTGAGCAGGGCTGTGTTTTACTTTGAATGTTTGCATAAAGTTTAATCTCTTGTAATAATGACAGCAAAAAAAAAAAAAAAAAAAAAAGTGATAAAGAGTGGAATATGTAGACAAACCACCGGGTTGAGTGTGCATTTTGAACCTTCAGCAGACGAGAAAAAAAAAAAAAATGCACTAAGAGTTTGTATGTGTGCGTACGTGTCCTTGAACATAATGCCAGCACTTTAGAACTACTTTCGGGTAAACGAAAGAGAAAAACATCAAGAGCGACCAAGGGTTAGGCAATGAGGGGCGAATGCAACTTTTAAAGCCATGTGTTCAGAGCGCTGACAATCAGAAAAGGGAGGAGACCCAAAGTGCACTATGGGAGATACGACAGGACTTGCTGTGCTCTTGCTATCTGCTTTGTCTTTCTCCGGCTTGCTTTGGTCTGTGCTAGCTTACTTTCCAGAGTGAAGGGACGTGGTGGTGTTAACCTCAGCCTTCTTGGTTATAAGTGTGTGTCTTTGCAACAAGGACTGACTCATACCTTGGTGCTTCACGAACAGAGCTGTCCCACGTTGACACGGACCGTTCGCGCCACGGTCTTGTAAAGACGGGGCCGAACTTGGTCCTGAGTTCTGGTAACCTCTTGATGGACAACAATATAAATGGTAAAAGGGGATCTTACCATGCAACCCTACACTTCAATCATGGTAATGTTCCTCACTATCAACAGGGCTTGGACCAGGCAAACTGGGATGGGACAATTTCAGTGTTGATACCGCTTTATGTTTCAAATGGAAAATGTTAAAAATGTTTATGCGCCTTCTGACTCAAGCATCAATAATATATACAGCAGAAATGCAAGTTGCCACTTTTGATGTTGCATAAGAATCTACCTTTCATTCCCATCATGGTATTTGCCATCACCAGTTTTAAGTTGTACGTCCAGGAGTACCTGATTTCTTTAAATGCAATACAGGAAAAAAAAATCTGCTTTCTAATAAAAGTCCTTACTTCACCATATACTGCCCACCTCTTTCTTTTTGTCTCAGTCTGTGTGTGTTTACAGCTGAATGCTGACTCCAAAAACCTGCCAGAGGATCCCATTAGAAGGTTTTTTGCAAGTTGCGGCGTACGCATAAATGCAAACACAAGGAGTTGCCAACCGAAGGAGAACAAAATAGTCATTCTCACCGTATGCGCCACTGTATATGAAAATGCTTATTTGCAACAATTCTCTCTGAGGAATGAGATTCTTTGGGAAGTGCATGGGAAATGGAGATTTCTAACTTGATTTCAAATTATTGTGATGAGAATGAATGTGAGTGCAGGCAACAAAAGGATGAACACTGAGCAAAAGTTGCTCAGACAGACATGATAAACCAAAATATTTATACCAGGCATACAAATGTGCTGCAGCTGGACTGAAAACCATCATCAAACCACTTATTATTTAAAATCTTTAAAATGAATTAGTTTAAATGTGCAATCGGGGAAGCAATTATACATAAACTTTCTAATTTCCTCAATAATTCGATTTTTTTTTAATTTAATTTTATTGTATTTTAATGTAACCATAAATTATTCGAAAAACTACAAGATATTTTCCCGATTGGTGCATGAGCTCAGTGTTTTGATCTCAGGGAGCTCTGGCATCTATTAGTCGTCCTCGTTTCTTCTTCTGCAGAAATTTGCGCGGCGTGAGTTTCGTTTTCCTGATGCGTCTCACCAAAACTTTGCCACAGATACAAAACGACTAAGGAATAAACTAATAGAAAAAAAAAGGAGCTTTTGGAAGAGCAGCAGCGTCTGTCCTTCAAAATGAGCGACGACACGGACAACCCTCCCGAGAGGGAGATGAGGGTATGCTCGGTTATCCACAGGTTATGTTGACAGGTTAGCTAGCATGTGTGTAGAGTACTGCGCCAATTCATTTTTAACGGTTTTGCTAGCTTAGCTCCCATGCTAGCGTGGCCATGTGTAGGTTTTCTGCTCAGTAAACCCACCAAACTGTTTACCGAACCATCCCAACAACGTGAAGAACAAGTTAAAGACTTGAGCAACAGTGTGAAATTATTACAAGAAAAAAACAGCTGCGTCAATTTAAATCTACACTGTTAGCAGCTACTCGTGCTAGCATGGTAGCTATTAGCGTGTTTATGTGCGCTCGAGAGTTGTTTAGACTGATGCTAGGTGAACTGACAACCGTGATTTTGTGAAATAAAGTCACCTGATATGTGTTTGTCTTTTTGTTTTTGCCTTAACATTACGTAAAGTCTTAGCATCTTTAGTCAACGCGACGTAACGTGACGCGTGTTGGATATAGTAGCTGCTTGTGATATTGCAAAGTTTAAAGGAGCCATATATGTTTTACAGTAAATGGGTTATATTGCCATTTTATATTTGTATGAGATAAGTAGCTGTGGGATTATGTTGTTAAGCACATCTACCCTTTATTGTCATTGCAGATCTGCAGCCACATAACTGTTTACCGCCCATAACTAGCAATAAAACAATAATGCTTGTTTTTCACTTTTAGGATTTTCAGTTTCGCCAGATGAAGAAAACAAGAGTCTTTGAGTCTGCTGAAGATTTGCCAAAAGACAGATCCAGTCTGCTCACCATCTCGAACAAATTTGGTTTAACTTTCGTGGGACTTGACAGAACATTCAAAGTTTACTTCACTCAACATGTCATGGGTGCCGATAAAGCTGATGGCAACCCCAATGAAATAGGTACGAAAGCAGCCTTTTTATTATTTATCCTTCCAGTGTTCCACTACATTGTCATACAATTGGCCGCTAATAATAAATTAAATCTTTCTCTTAATTTTCACTTCTTAGTCGAAGGGATACCTGCACTGGCTGAAGTGACTGTGGACCTGGCTCTGCACCACTTGGCTCTCAGCTGTGATGAACTTACTTTGTCAGTATGTGGCACGTCTGCGGATGCGACTTTGTCCCTCACGTTCTATGACGTCCGCACCTTCATGAACAAGGTAACTATTTTCGGTCCGCCTTTTCGCGTTCTGCCAGGGTCACTGCAAAGCATACAACTTAAATTTAATAGTTCTGCTGCAGCGTGATCGTGGTCTGTCTCTGGATCGCCACAGTCATCCAGTAAATAATTGGATGCATATTTCTGGTCTTTCTGGTTTTACTTCTGAGCAGCGTCCACAGGGAAATTACTGATCTGTTCTCATGACACAGCTCGTTCGGAACACGAAATTGCTGACAGAAACAAATCTTGGAGTGGAATAATTTGTACTCATTTGTGTAAACCTAATTTGACTTTAAATTTTGACATTTATAAACAAGTTAAACTATCAGAATGTAAAACATTTTTCAGAGATTAAAGCGAGATTCCAAGATTCCCAATTTCAACTGACTGCTTCGTTCTGTATCTCAAATGTCCTTGTATTTGCCAGTTTAAGTGATTATCCTTTGACTATTGTTTTGCGTCCTTTTGCTTTTCCAGACAAGACCACAGAAGCTCCCTTTCGCGTCCCTGCAGCCGCCTGTACCCCCCGGCACTTCAGTGCAGGACCTGAAGTGGAACCCTGTTATTGCGCCCATGTTGGCCGCCTGTTTGTCCGACGGCCGTATGATGATTTTGGATGTTGCAGATGGCGTCAAAGTGCAAGCCCAGCTGCCTCCTTCGAGCGGCATCACGTGCAGTGAGTGAGACTCTTGACGTCCTTGCATGCCTGCACTTCGCGTCTCTTATGAGTCTCAGTTGTATTTAATGAACTTTGTTTCACGCAGTTGGCTGGAGTCCGAAAGGAAAGCAAGTCGCTGCGGGAAAAATGAATGCCACAGTCAGCCAGTATACACCAGTAAGTGAACCTAATGCACTATATAATTAAAAATAAAATGCTTAGTCGTCTTTGAAAGCTGCAGTGAAATATTTTCTCTTGTTAAAAGGCTCTAGAAGAAAAGAAAGTTATCTCATGTCCACACTTCTACACTTCTGACGAGCCTGTCAAAGGTAAGACAGCAGCTTCTGTATTTATAAAAATGCGCATTCTGCAGTACTGTATATCCACAAAGCTAAAGCTAAAACAAAGGCAACTGCACATTTTTGTCACTCATCCAAGTATCCTCTTCTTAGAAAAACCAATAAAACCCAACAAGTCCGGTCTCCTTTGCTTTAGCTTTGTTATTGAATGTAATAACCTTGATTACTGAGAGTCTTTATAGGCATATTCTACCGTCAAAACTGTTCACATTTCATCTCTGCCTCTCCTTTCCTCTCACAGCTCTGGATGTGCTGTGGCTGAAAACGTTAGTGTTCGCAGTTGTATATGCAGCTGCAGACGGGTCTCTTGAGACCCCTCCCGAGTTGGTGCTGATCTCCCTTCCCGTGAGTACCACAAACATCAGCAGTCTGCTTAATTCACCTAATCACATGTGGATTTTTATCAGGTTGCACTCATTCTGTCTTCTACAGCAAATGATGAAACGGCGTGCACTAGATGCTCTGCCAGGTTGCGTGCTCTAGCTTTGAAGACCAAATTATGTCTGCGCAGTTACACAGAGGCTCTGACTGCACCTGTTGTGCACCTGGTTTTTGAACCTGATGCTTTGTGTAAATGACCATCAAACCGTTTAAAGCTTTTGTTGGTTGTGCCGTGGAGGTACTTTGTTCACGATTTATCGTATAGACAAACATTTTTGTCACAGGGCTTCACAGTCTTTATCTTTGGAACACAAACTCATATAAGGAAGACATCCCCTTAAAAGTCATTTTAACAAGAAAAAGAAGTGCAGAGTATAAAATGTTAAGGCGCACTGGGATGTCAGAGGTTATATGTATACAATATTGTATTATAACTAGGGGCGTTCTTTTTCTAGTGAAATAATAAACAATGTGCATTTTATTTTTATAGAAAAAGGATGAGAAAGTGGAGACAAAGTATCTGAACTTTGGTGACGTTGTGTATGGCAGCTGCACTGAGCGACAGCACCACTTCTTCCTTAGTCACGTCGACGACTGGTAAGAATGATAACAACTTATAGACACATATGCTACCACACACGCCTAAAAGCTGTATTTTTTTATTGTTTAGATAAATGTTTTTATCTCATGTTAAATTGGTGTAAAGATTTGCTTCGCCTCTCTGGTTGTTTCGTCCAGGGACCTTGTGTTTGCGGCATCAGCAGCTTCCATCGAGGTCAGCGTCATTTCCAGACAAGACGACAAGGTATCTGATTAAGTAAAAAGGAAGATGTTGTGTGTGAAGATGTCTGAGTGTACGCTTCAAATGGGACAGTGCTTTGAATAGTTAACTAAAGCAGAGTGCTCCTGATGGGCTTAAATTTAAACGCTATTTCTTTACGTCTAAAGAGTCTACCAAGTAAAAGCACAACATGATGAATGTTTGAGCTGCTCAAAAGGACCAAGGATGGTTACATAACTGTTCTACAAAGTGCTTCTCATGCAAAAAACGGTGCTTTTCAATCATTTAGGTTAGAAAACGT
This sequence comes from Chelon labrosus, assembly GCF_963514085.1. Classification (NCBI taxonomy): domain Eukaryota; kingdom Metazoa; phylum Chordata; class Actinopteri; order Mugiliformes; family Mugilidae; genus Chelon; species Chelon labrosus. Next base: position 14,968,173 of record NC_140355.1, read on the forward strand.
GTCCCTCGTCTATCGTCTGCAAGACTTTCTTAATGACGGTTAGGACAGTTTGTAGAAGCGTTAAAGTTTTAGTGTTTTAGACTCGATTGGATTAAATCTAAAACTGATTGTATGAGGTGTTGAGACTGTGAGGATCATGTCTGATTGTTCCCCCTTTTTTTAGTTGTGGGAACTTTGGATCCTGGAAGACGCAAGTAGGGCAGAGCTTCCAGTGACTGAGACGAATGAAGACACTTTACCTCTTGGCTTGGCTATAGACTTCACCAGCCAGCAGGAGATCTACATCAGTAAGTGCATTTGACTTTACGTGTACTCCCACTCTTCACCTGTGCAAAAGTTAATTTTCCTTTAGCGAAGCCAGATCTGGAGGCGGGTTTCCAGTTAACCCAGTTTTGGAGCCCAGAATAGCTCGTCGTGGCATTTCGACCGCAAAAAGGAATTTTTTAGAGAGGAAACTATTTTTAAGCGTTGAGCAAAGGTCAGACACCTTTTGTCACACTTTAGTCAAAACTTTGTCTTGTGGGGAATTTTTACTGATGTAAACTTTGCTGGAACGCCACTAAATGCAGTTGGCTTTCTGCTACAACCTTGGTGTACGGACACACTGGTGCAGCTCAGTTTATTTAAATTAAAGTCGAGAGAATTTTGTGGTACCATTCGGTGAGGAGGACTGCTTCATGGCAGTATTATAGAATCTGTGTGTCATTAAAGTCAAGTACTTTAAACCAAACAATAGACATGTGCTATACAGTATTAAGTTGCTAATGACGTCAAATCTCAATACAAGGTTCACATAGACATATTGCACGCCCCGTTTGCAGCAGAGTTTGTATGAAATTTGTATTATCTCAGCCTGTAAACGTTTTGCAAATATATAAACTCGCCAAACTGACATCATGAGTGAAAGGAAATAAGACATAACTTGTCCAGGAAACCGGAAGACTTGCTATTATCTGGGAGGCCAGGAATCTAGGAAGAGCTATACAAAAGTCGTGCAGAGTTGGCCTTTGAATTTTCCAGTCTGACTGATCTCTCCTACCAAGTATTTCCGGCACAGATTAAACACGCCAAATAGGCTAAAAAGCTGGCATCAAGGGCCCGACTGGTGCCGACAGTACAAGACACACCACAGAAAGTAGGGCCGTCAGTCTGGTCCGTGAACGGCCCTTCCTTTTCAAATATATTCTAATGACCGCAGATTGGCAGGCCCCTCTGACACTTCATTGTCAAGGCAGACATCTATTCTACATACGCAGTGATGCATTCAAGTTGTGGATTGTGAGGGGGAAAAAATATGCAGCATTCGGAACATGAGAGAGACAGTGCTGCGTAAGAATTCACTATTTGTTTTTAATCTTGTTTATGCTGTCAAGCTGATGTTCAGTGGAAGTAATTAGTTGCCTTCTAACTTGTGATTCAGAAGAAACAATGTGCGATGCACGGAGACGCTCGTATTGATTTTAATGGGAACTTTGCATGTTAAGAGCGGGAACAAATCAGCAAAAACCGCAGAGGCACATGTGAGACTTGAGTGAGCCGCCCTGATCAGCCTCCAGCAGATGTGGACACAATGCATTTGACTGCCTGAAGTGGGCTCTGATAGCTGCCCTATCATCGCCGCAGAGGCACATTGTAATTCTCTTTTGTTCTTTGTGTGCTAAGATGTGCAAAACTTTTGCTATACTGCACCTCTGACTCCTCATAAAACTTAATTTCGGTTTCTATATTTTGTATTCGAGTTTTGTCCTTCACACTGTTTTCTTTGTTTCAGCTCCTAAACAGTTTGCCTTGAATACTCCCTCAGTGATTAGATGAAGTTGAAATCCGTCAGGTTTCTCTGTGCGTGCAGCTTTCCACTGCAGTGCTGTATTGCAGCATGTGTAAAGAATAGTGATAAGCTGCCGTCTCCGTACGCTGCTTTATCTTAACTGGCCGAGTCAGCCAGACATTCACGTAGAGCTGCTGTTGCTGTCTAGTCACATCTCTCGCCCGTTCACTCTAAGAACTCCCTCCCCGTCAGGAGAAAAAAAACCTGCAATTTGGGCAGCATTATGACATGACTGGGGTCTGATCAGAACCTTGATTCGAAGTGAGACATTAGGTAAGCAAAGCAAAGGGAGAGTAACGAGAGAGTTATCTTTGGAGAAAAATGCACTCATTAAAATGGCTCAGACAAGCTAGAGGACCATAACAAACAACAAAGCCCAGACGATCCTGTTGCAGAATGCTGATGAGGTTCACCGCGTGCCTCTCCCGTCTGTTCGCTCTCTCTTTCAACCTCTGTCTCCTTGCTTCTCGAATACCTTTCAAACTTTACCTTTATAACAGAAAAACATTAGTCGCTGCTTTTATTTTCTGCTTCTTTTGTGGTAAACCTCAGGGCTTGCCGCTTGATGGAGTGCATTGCTTGGGCTTTTCTGTGTCGGCTTGAAGCCATATTCGTGTATATATATATATATGTATGCACACTGGATATGTGTACACATTTTTCAGTGTGGGCGTATTGTTGGTTTGAAATTCTGCAGGCTGCACACAGTTCGTTGGCGTACCGTTCCAAGCGTATGTAGAAATGTGATGCAAAATCCAGGATAATGTCTTGTGGTAATTAATTAAACACGCTGAAAGAGAGCTGTTGTCTTCTCCTGGTGACGGCGTCTGTGTTCGATCGGACAATATTTCCGATTGTAATGATGCAGATTCGTTAATCCTCTCAAGCACTTGTTTGAACAACTTGTTGTTTTGCTGCCTCCATGTTCCTGTCCCTCCTGGAAACTTGTCACATCTCATTTTGGAAACATGCGCAAAAAGAAAGTGTTAATGTCACCCAGCGATAAACAATTGATTGACGTTTTGACATGGTTATTATGTGCTAAAGCTCTCCTAGTCAACAGATTATCAAAGGTTTACAAATTTCCTTTCTATTGAGCCAGTCTGTTCTGAACAAGGTTAGGTATTTTGTTCTGAATCGGCTCGTCCTGAATATTAGCGTGGTACTGGCGTCCATGTAAACGTCGCCGCATAGTTTTCAACATGAGACACACCTGCAGAGAGAACAAAGAGGAAGTCTTAAGAGTATTTTTCTGAAATGGCTAATATCCACACTGAATAAAACAACTTTTAATTTCGACGGAAAGTGGGCGTGAGGAGCTGGAAAAGGTTTCAGGCTTTGGCAAGGAGAGGATGGCAGCGGACTGTTTAACAAGTCAGGCATTTCAGGATAGTTGTCATTGTGCGTGACAACAGAGTGGCTTTTTGAGCCGAACACTGGGAACTTATGTTAACCACTGGAGGGCGGACGGAGCCAAGGTCACGGGGATAAATGGCGTGCCGACGCCGAGTCTTTGTGCTCAAATGCTCTCAACTCTTTCACGGTTAGAGTGTCAAACGGCGTTTTGTCATTGCAAACAGACCAAGCGTAGTGTGCAGTTGCTCTTCTTTTCCCTTGGGTAGCTGTAGTTGAAAGCTTAGAGCTGAGCCAGATCATTTCTCTCCGTTACTGTCCATTGTAGATTTGGTCTTAATTAACAGACTCTTTGCAGAGTTGTTTTGTTTTTAACAATAGAGCTAAAAAGATTCCCCCTGACCCCCTGAAGTTGGAAAATTAGAAGTGAAATGTTTGTTTGTGCACAAGTTTATCTTCCGTGCACATTATACTGCACATACATGATTGTATTCTACTGTACAGTGTGTGGATATTCTCTCAATTTGCTTCGTATTTGTTCTTTCCTCCTTGGTAAAGCTGATGAGAAGACTTTGCCCCCAGCGCCCATAATGCTAATGCTGTCAACTGAGGGATTACTCTGTCCGTTTGCTCTGCTCAACCTCAATCCCGGGGCTAAGCAATTGGTCTCGCCTCCAACTACTCTGACCTTAGAAGGGGAGCGGCTGCCCAAGCCAGGTAAGAAACCCAGCGAGCTGGACAGGTGTTGGAGAGGACTGATTCATATTCAAATTTATTGCATTTTACATCCAATCATTCCTTTATCCTTTTTTTTTTGCTGAATTACAGTGAAAAGTTTATTGAATGTTTTCAGTTGTTTTGGCCCCACGCAGGGAACTTTGACTAGACTCAGAGAGAGGCTCGACAACATTTGTGCAAACTGCTAAACAAAATGTGTCTGTGAGCATCTAACCGAGAACAAATTGTTGTAATCCAGTAGCTTCGATAATTAGCCACCTTTGCTCGTAAACAAAACTTGTTCAGGGTGTGATGTTGTTCAAATGTGTTTCCTGTTCACAGGTTCTTTGGCATTCCAGACACCCAAAACTGCCGCCTCCACCCCATCTATGCCAGCAACGTTCCCAAACCTTGGTCTTACTTCGTCAGCTGCTTCCAAACCTCTAGTCCCTGCTGCCTCTTCCTCCCCTGCCCCGTTCAGCTTTGTACCTACAGCACCTGCGTCATCATCCTCATCAGATTTCTCCTTCTCACTCCCGACTACTTGCGCGACCTCTGCTCCTCCGGCGTTTTCCCTGGGTGGACCCACACCTTTTGGCTCAGGATCCACAACTTTCTCTTTTGCCAAACCTCCCACGGACACTCCCTCTGCACTTTCAGCATTTTCTTTCAACTCCATGTCCATCAAACCGGCAGCAGTGGCAGCTCCAACTTCAGTTCCAGCTCCAGCTCCAGCTCCAGCTCCAACTCAAGCTCAAGCTCAAATTCAAGCTCCAGCTCCAGTTCAAGTTCAGGCTCCAGCTCAAGCTCCAGCTCCAGTTCCAACAGCTCAGAGCATTGCTGCTGCTACGCCATCTGCAGTAAAACTAAATCTAACTGACAGGTACTGAACCATTATATGTTAACGATTCTCAGTTAGATGTTGAAGTTTCCATACATTCAGATATATACAAATCTGTCTCCTCTTTCATAAGGTTTTCAGCCGTGGAGACTCCACCACCAGCTTACTCCTTTAATTCCCCCAAAGCAGTCGTCTCCAGTTCCACTAGTTTGGCCACCCCGCCACTCTCAGCTGCCAAGCCATCCGCTGTATTAAGTAAGAAAGATTATTATACCTTTTGGAAGCGATTATTATTACTTTATACTTTAATTGCTAATGGAGGGACTTATTCTAATAATGTATTTTTTTTGTCTCAGCCCCAGTGCGTCCAGTTCAAACCAGCACGCCTCCCACAGCTGTCCAGAAACCTGCGCCTGCAGCCCAGAGCCGTGTGCAAGCTCCACAGGTCCTGTCTGTTTGTTGTAAAGAAATTTCACCCATCATAAATTAACTAGGTTTCCTTCAAGGTTGAATATGTCTGTCATGTTAGACTAAAAGTATTAGTTAACAAGAACAATAGTGTCAATAAATCCAAAATGCAATGCACCACATTAGCTGATTAGCTTCCAAAATCTCAATTAGCCACTTATTTTTAAGTAAAACATTTATATAAGGAGTATAAAATAAAACCGATCACATCTACAGAACCCTGCTGTCCGTGGTTGCTACTAGCAACAGTGTTAATCTGAAATCAACTGCTAGTGACAAAAGAAAATATTTTTTTTTGATAATATTTCAGTTCACACTTCTGTATTTTTATTTTTTATTTTTTTGCCAACTATGAATAAATGTCCGTTTCTTAACACAGGCAACTGTTAGCGTGAAGGCCCTGGAGAAGCAGCTGCAGCAAAAGAAAGACTCAGATCCCATAATGGCTGGTATACTGGAGGAGGTGAGACATGGACTAACATGTGGCGGGGACCACTTTTAATTAGTGAGAGTGTGTTGTGGCCTGAACCATCAAATCAGCCGTTCTAAATTCAAAACTTTACCTAATTTAGACGGATGACATAGTTACCTAAATATATCTACATCCAGTAACTGAGAGAAAGTGTCTTTAGCTTGCTAATAGCACCTCTTTAGACTGAAGAGTAAAAGATGTGATAAAATAGAAGTTAGAATAATATATACCGAGCAGACTATAAAATGCAGCACCAGCTTTAACGGTGAATTAAATGAATAAATGACTAGTTTGACACTAGCTGCTGCAGTATTTACAATTTCTTGCCGAACTCCACACAGATAGCATTTCATGCACACCCAGTGTTGCAATTAATCTGGAAATATGTTCCCCAAGTTGATTAATAATTAAACGCGTCTTTGCCGTCAGATTGCTCACTTCCAGAAGGAGCTGGATGACCTCAAGGCTCGAAGTGCTAAAGCTGATTTTAAGGTTGGCACCAGTGAAGAGATGAAGGGGCTGAGGAAAGAGTCGGAGGACTTCCACATTTTCACCCTGGAGATAAAGGAAACTACCGAGGTGAGACCGTGGATGAAGAATTCAAAAAGTGCTTGGGCTGACCTAAAGATTCCAACCATCACATCTTCATTTAGAAGTCTTGGTCATTAATTTGGACTAGTCTAAATACTGTATTAATGAAAACATATGTCCTTGAGTCATTTTTCCAACTTTTCTTTTGGTGAAGGATCTCCAATAATCATTAGTGTTTTTTGCTTGAATGAGTTTACAACCAAAGGGCTGACAAATGCTTTCAAACACTTCTTCATCCGTGATTTACAGTCTCTACACGGGGACATTGGCACACTGAAGACCACGTTACTGGAGGGCTTTGCTGGGGCAGAAGAGGCCAGGACCCAAAGTGAGCTGAGCAAAGACCGGAATTACAGACAGCTGCTGTACAAAAAACCCCTGGATCCACGCAGCGAGGAACAGCTCAAGGTGAGGGAGAGAAACATGCTTGGCTCAAACAATGTTTGCACGAGTGGGTGACACACGTATGACATCCATATTATTTTTTCCTTTATTTAGGAGATTCGCAGACTGTACCAGTATGTGATGTTTGCCGTGGAGGATGTCAACGATGTCTTGGATGTGGAATGGGAGAAACACCTGGAGAAGAAGAAAAAGCAGAGGTGGGTGTTAAATACGATCCATAACTTCACCAGCAATATGAGAGCAAGGAAAAACATTTTGATGAACTAATTTCTCCTTCACAGACACATGGTGGTGCCTGGGCGTGAGGGTCTGTTCACGACACTGGCCAACAACCTGTACATCATCAACCAGCAGAAGAATAGACTGGACCAGATTATTAAGGAGCTCACTGCACTGCGCCTCTACAGCAAATCAGACCGACCTACTATAAACCAAAGTACTGCTTCGGCAGCACCATCTGGGTAGGAAGAAATCAAAGTATATGGAAATGTACATATATAAAAATAAATGTGTGAATGGGCAAAAATAAAATGCAAGATTTCTTTGTTTCTTATTAGAATGGAGAGTGAGCTTGAGAGTTTAAGGAGCGCACTCCTGAAAGCCAGGCTGGACAGTTCCCCACCTAAGACCAAACCCAAATCTCCAGGTAGCAATCTTTATATGTGTATTTTTTTATGTAAGAAAAATAGTAATGGATTTCATGTTTGCCCGTTACAACTTTCTAATTCTTGATGTATTTCCAGCAGTCAAGATATCGCCAGTGAAACAGTCCCAGCTGCGCAACTTCCTCTCAAAGAAACAGATGCCTCCTGTGCGCTCTACTGCACCAGGTATTCAGCAAATACAGCAGGTTTACAAGTCAAGAGTTAATTAAACAAGCCCTCGGCGTAATTCATTTTCGTACCGAGTTTCTGGTGATTTTATCTTAAACTGCAAATTCCTGCTCAGAATTCAACATTTGCATGCGAGATCCATATTGAAATCTTTAGTTTCATCCGTTCTCTTCCAGCCAACCTGTCTCGTTCCGCCTTCCTTTCACCTAAATACTACGAGGACTTGGATGATGTGAGCTCGACCTCCTCCCTGTCCCAGTCCCTGGATCCTCATCCTCCTCACTTGGAGCTGGAAGAGGAGGAACTGCAGCCGCTTTCTCTACCCATGTCTGCCATGCCCTCATCGCTGGCCACCCCTCGTCACCCCACGGTCGTGAGGACCCCCTCTATCCAACCAGGCTTCGGAGCCATCCAGTCCACCCCTTTGGCCAAGCTTCTCCCGGGACAGGGTATAGGATTTGGTCTCAGCCCTATTCCCAGCCCTGGTAAGTAAATCACAAGAGCTATTGCTATCAGAGATGTGAAGAAACATACAGTTGTTTGGCCTTCAAAGTCAATAAACTACACTGGGTGGGGAAAATTTGAGCCCCATGAATCCCGGCATTGTCATCTTGGAATATGCCCGTATCATCAGGGAAGAAAAAAATCCATTGATGGAATAACCTGGTCATTCAGTATATTCAGGTAGTCAGCTGACCTCATTCTGTGGGCAACAAAATGTTGCTGAACCTAGACCTGAGCAACTGCAGCAACCCCAGATCATAGCACTGCCCCCACAGACTTGTACAGTAGACACTAGGCATAATGGGTGCATCACTTCATCTGCCTCTCTTCTTACCCTGATGCCCCCATCACTCTGGAACAGGGTAAATCTGGACTCATCAGACCACATGACCTTCTTCCATTGCTCCAGAGTCCAATCTTTATGCTCCCTAGCAAATTGAAGCCTTTTTTTCCGGTTAGCCTCACTGATTAGTGGTTTTCTTAAGGCTACACAGCTGTTCAGTCCCAATCCCTTGAGTTCCCTTCACATTGTACGTGTGGAAATGCTCTTACTTTCGCCGATCACAATCAATCAGGATTTTTTTGTCTGACCACATTTCTTCCTCGAAGACAATGGTTCCCCAATATCCTTCCAGTTTTCATCAGTTGGGGTTAAATAACTTGTTGCCAGCTGAAAGATAATCCCCAATGCAGTAATTATCCAATTGGAGGCTCGTACCTATTTGCTTTGTTAAATCCAGGTTACTGCTTTTATTTTGGCCATGCAGTGTATATAACCATTTAAGTGCCTCTTCTAAACACTGCTGGACAGGCTTTAACATTTGCATTAACATTTCAGTTCCAACCAACAAGATCAATCTCAGTGGAGCCGAAAGCACAGCTCTTGCCACGAAGACAGTAAAGCATGGCGCTCCACCATCTGAGAGGACCATACCTGTCACCATCCCCGCCCAGCAGGCTGCAGCCACTGCCGCTCTACGCAGACAGATGGCCAATCAGAAGCCGGGTAGGAGGAACATGCCACAGTCAAATATTTATATATGTATATATTTTTTTTATCAGTCATGAAAATGTGCCCTCATATTTAGCTCGACATACGATGGAAGAAACCCTTTTAGTTATAATATGGTGTTGCCATACACCCTGTAGTTCACCAGGGGGAGACACAGACTCACAGACACAATAATATGGAAGTGACTGCTTTACTCAGTGTCAGCTAAGTCCTCCATCACATATGAGAATGATTTAAATTAATTTAAACTATGCTTTAATTACAATGAAGATCAATTTAATGTGATTACACCTGTCTTAAATTTTCTTTTATGTTGTTTGTGTTCCAGCCGGGGTCAGTACTTCGTTGACAGAATCCACCTTGAAGACAGTTCCTCAGGTGGTTAATGTCCAGGAGCTCAGAGACAAAGGGTCTCCTATGCCAGGTCCTTCCATCATGAGGTAAAACTAAAAAAATAACATCAACTAGATACGACCAGGAATTTTCTTCCATTAAGTGACTCTCCCGATATGAGCGAGTATCACTGGATGGATGTAAATTTACAAATTTACATTTAAATCTGGTTCAAGACACATGTAATGAGGCAGACATGGAAAGATCCAATATGAAGATGTTTAATTAATAAATACATTAGTTTATCTGCTTTCTATTACGCCCCATTACATGTGATGGACATTTTTTTTTAAGTTTCAGACATTGATTGTTATTAATTTTCATAATTTAGTTGTCGTATACGTTCAGTTTTTGGTACAGGTAAAAATATCTTCTTCATTTGTCTGTCTTATTCATCTTATTTATTTCCTGTCTAATATGAAACATCTCATGTTTCACATTGCTAAGGGTTAAATCATGTCTGTATTTTCTTGGCTCTATTTATGATGCAGTGTGTAGACAGTCTGTCACTATGAGTCCTCGAGGGTCTAGTGTTACTTTCATGCGTCTCTCCTCGGCATAGATTTATCAGGCCGTTGACTCCAGCTAATGTAAGCTAATGCATCCGACTGTCAGAAGCCAGCAGTATTTCAGAGCCCAGCTTCTCCCGAGCACTGCATCACATATTTTCTTCACTCATTATCATTGTTATTATTCATTATTGTATTAATTTCTCTTATTTCGCCCCTTTCATTTGGCTCTTCATTCACACTCTCTTGTTTTCCTTCTTGATGTCTCCTGCACCTTATTCTTTCTGCTTCACTGGCCTGTGCTCCAATTTTGTGCCTGATATTTCAGTCGGCCAGTCCCCCCTCTGGGCTTTTTACCAAATAAAGCGTGCTCACGATAAAAAAAAATTAGCAAGGGGAGGCATTGTGAGAGTAAGATGATTGTAAAAAAACAAGTGCATGCTCTTTCTCAGACAGACGGTAACAGTTCAAGCAATAGAGTAATCTCCTCCCAAAAAGTTCAGATTCTGTGTATGTAGGTATGCCTGCCTTCCAGAAATGCAAAACATGGTTGCAGCTGCCTAATTTTTGTTTTCCATACAGGTTTATTTTGCAATTTAGCTAAGTGCTTGTTTCATTTGTCCCATGTGAACAGTCTCTCTCTCATCTCTTGTCTTCCCCAGCTCCTCTGCAGCAGATCCAACAGCTCAGGTCTTTGCAACTCTTTCTTCCAACCAGGCCAAACGAGTGAGTATTATCTATCCGTCGCTCACCAAGCCGTCATTCAACTGTGCATGTATGAACGTATTTTCACACATTAAACATTTAAATTGTCCTGCTTTTACAGAATTAAGTAGTATGTTCATTTGCTTTTAAATACTCAAAACCAAACATGTTCCTTGTCACTATATGCCTCTTCTCATGACTTTAAAAAAACACTCACCATGTGAAAATGCACAGATTGCTGACAGTTCTGCGTTTGAAAACAGACCATAAAGAACAAGAGTGTGAAATATCCCAGGTCCCTCCCACGCTGGTGTTACAAATTGCACATGGGTGAGAGGGGAACTCCTCACACAATTCTAGCTCTTGTACAGCCCCGAGTTGAGCTTGAAGGAATGACCAAAACATAAAAACATATTGATCTCCGACCTAGTGTGTTCATACACCCTTGTTCTTTTTTGTTTTTTTTAAACATCCTTTCTTAAGATAACAGTTCACTGCATGTGAGCTGTAACCTGTAGCGAAACAGCACAATGCATATCATGCCATTTCATATAGATTTTGTGCTCTTCTGTAAAACTTTTCACTGCAGAATCCCACCCAAGGTGTCCCGAAGATTTCCGCTGAAAGTACGTCCATGCGGCCAAACTTTGTACTTGGTAAGTCGTGTCATATATGTAATATACGTGCATGTGCAAGACCTGGTCATGCATGAACAAAATTACAGTCTGGAATATTCCTGATGACCCTATATGATACGATGTGACTGTTTATTTTTTTTACTCGCGTGTTAAATTTTTCGTCCCTCAGGTCAGCAGTCCAAAACAGATCTGCCTCTGGGAAGCTCAGTGGAGCAAAACGTCAGCAAGGGATTCTCCTTCTCTTCAGGGTGAGTTAACTTACAGAAATAAGTCAAGAAGCTTTCTGAGATAAACTTCACCATGAAGACACATTGTAATAAAAAAAAAAACAACATTTGTCTTTACCTAAGTTCCTTTTAAATCTTAAATCTTGATGAATCCTATCAAGTGGAACTTGGGGCAGCTTGCAGCCTTCCGTCATCATAAATCTTTGCTTGACTGCGTGTCACACTGGAGCAGTGGTTGGTTCTTTACTGAAAGAGTGTGGCTGATTTTTAGTTCAGCCCGCACCTCTTAATCTGATTGCGCAGGTGGAGAAAGTGTGGTCGTAGGGGAGTAATTATCTACTGCTGTGGTTCAACAGATACTTTAGCAATTTGAACAAATCACTCTCAAAATGATAACCTAAGTCTCTCTCTAAAACATTACTAGAAGCTGGAGATGTCCTCACAGCATCCTAACTAAAATGGTTGCTTTTGCAGGTCGCCAGGTTTCAGTTTTACTTCAGTTCCACAAGGAGCGGGAATATCGCAAGGTAAAAACAATACAGCCTATTTGACTTGAAGATAGTTGTAGAATAATGTCAAATGAACATGCACTCATTATTTCTGTTTTTTTTTTTTTTTCTGGTGTGTGTCACACACAGTGAAAGATAAATTCTCCTTTGGTGGAAATGGCAAGATGGTGTTTGGCCAGACTGCAGAGGAACCATTCTCCCTCGCCCCAAAGTCTGGCTCCCCTGGTCTTGGCACTGGGTCTCCCACATTGGCTCTAAACACATCAGGTGAAGCAGCCAAACACACCTCCACCCCAAGTGCTCTGAAGACGGAGTCTCAGCCACCAAAGACGATCGGAGGAGAGACTCTGGGATGTTTTTCTGGACTGCGTGTGGGGCAAGGAGAAGAAGCTAAAGATTCCTCCACCAAACCCGCATTTACCTTTGGGGACGCTGGACTTGGCATTGGCAAAGGAGCATCTCAGTTTAGCTTCGGTGCAGGTCTTCAAAAGTCTGCAGATGATACGGCTGCAGACTTGTCCAAAGGGGCAGCGTCAGGCAGTTTGTTCAAGCCTCCTGAATCGAATACCAAGCCAGCCTTCTCTGTCCCCCAGTCTGGCCCAGCTGCCTCAGCTTTGCCTACGTCTTTCAGCAGTCTTCTTACAGCTTCTTCAGATTCATCCGAGGAGCCAAAAGTTCCATCACAACCTTCAGAACCCACACCGCCACCTGAAAAAGAAACTACCACTGACCCTGCACTTGGGAGCACCAGTCATCCTTTACCTGTACCTGCATCTCAGCCTGGAACAGAGTCGGTCACCACAGAAATCACAGCAACGACACCAACACCCGCTGCCCCAGCACCTGCACTTCCTTTGACCACAACTGCCCCAGCCTCAGACCCTACTTCAACCTTTCCCGCACCAACTGAAGCAACCCCACCACCACCACCCAGTGCCACATCCACAATAGAAACTAACCCAGACCCATCTACCGGTGTTCCTGTGCCCACTTCAGCTGCTGCCACCACAGCGATGGGTTTCCAGGTAGCTCCGGCTGCATTCCAGGCGCACAATTCTGACAAACCAGGCTCCATTTTTACTTCTCCTGCAACAACAGACAGCAGTTCTCTTTTTATCACGCCAGTTATCAACACAGCTGCTCCAGCAGCCACCACTCCCACCCCGACTACTGTTAACAGTGCCCCGACTGCTGCCAACACTGTCTTTGGGCAACCTGCTGCCCCTCCAGCTTCCTCTGCCCCTCCAGCTTCCTCTGCCCCTCCAGCTTCCTCGGCCCCTCCAGCCTCCTCCGCCCCTCCAGCCTCCTCCGCCCCTCCAGCCTCCTCTGCCCCTCCAGCTTCCTCAGCCCCTCCAGCTTCCACTGCCCCTCCAGGTTCCTCAGCCCCGGCTTCCACTGGATTTGGCTCGACTGGGTTTGGCACAACACCTGGAACAGGTTTTGGCAAATCTGTGTTTGGCCAGGTGAGCGGATTTGGCCAGCCTGCCAGCAACACTGGAACATCTGGTGGCTTTTCTTTTGGCCAGTCTGCGTTTGGAGCAAGCTCTAGTAGTTCGACTACTGGTGGTCTTTTTGGTGCTCCCACTGCGAGCAACGCAAGTTCCTTCTCTTTTGGCCCGAGCCCCGCTAATACAGCCAGCAGCACTGGCTCAGGTCTATTTGGACAGAGTACTACCCCGGCATTTGGCCAGAGCTCTGGATTTGGGCAAGGATCTTTGTTCGGGAGTAACACCACCACGTCCTCGTCTTCAGGATTCGGCTTTGGACAGCCCTCAGGTGAGTTTCTCTATCTTGGATATATGATCAGAATCTAAATATTTACTTTGCAAAATGTTCTTTTTGTCAAATATTATAAAATATTATAAAAATAACAAGATATACAAAGTGATGTGATAATCACTACTCACACCTACATTGTGAAATCCTCATCTAATGTGGCTGACCTGTACACGTTCTGGTGGTCGAAACCAAACATGGCAATTCTGTTTGGTTGGAGGGAGTTGTCCCCTTCCCAGAGATTCTCTAAATTCCCAAAGCAGTATGGGAATACCGGCGGTGCTGTGGACAGCTGATGTCAGTGAATGAGCTCAGCAGTTAGTCACAGCTTGTCATTCCTGTCTGCAGACTTTATGGAGAGTCCCAAGTTTCTAGAGTTGGCCTGCTTTGTTTTATGACATTGGAGAAAGATGTGAAGAGATATAGTGTTGTGGAATTATTTTGCTTGTTGTTATTATCACAGGTTTTGGATGCTCCTCTGCCACCCCTGTGTTTGGCCAACAGTCTAACAGTGGGAGTGTGTTCGGACAGGTATCATCCACTCTTTGATTCATAATGCATCCTAACGATGGTATTACTTTAAAACTCAAAAATGTTCTTTATAGGGCAAATGATAAAATTAACTTTTCCTCTCAGCAGCAGCAGCAGTCGTCATCCGGTGGAAGTCTGTTTGGTTCAAGTTCAGCCAATACAGCAGGCCAGACCTCTGGTGGAGGTTTCTTCAGCGGCCTTGGAGGCAAGCCAAGCGAGGACGCTGCCAACAAGAACCCATTCGGTGCCGCCGGCTCAACTGGAGGTTTTGGGCAGCCTGCTCAGCCAGGTAGGCTAACACAGTCTATACATGCGAGAGAAAAATGCAGATCAATTAGCTCAGTTTGACTAAAGTTGAATGTGTCTGTGTATTTCTTCTCTAGTTACCAACAGCCTCTTTGGGAATAGTGGTGCCAAGGCCTTTGGTTTTGGGCAGTCCTCGTTTGGGGAGCAAAAACCAAGTGGCACCTTCAGCACTGGTGGAGGGAGTGTAGCATCCCAGGGCTTTGGCTCCTTCTCTACGCCTGCGAAACAAGGTACAGCTTGGTTTTTGTTCTTTAATCCTTAACATCTCCTTCCTGATGTGCTTTTACCCACTACGAACGTGTGTAATTGCATGCATACATTGTCCTGATGGTGCTTGTATTAGTGACTTTGATCATCTCTGTTCTGTCATATTTTTCCAGGGCTGGTTTAAGGGCTCTGGCTTAGTGGTGTGTGATGCTCAGTGATAGTAGGACAGCTGTGATAGAAACCCTGTGCACCCATACATAATCCCATTTCCCTCAGCGCCCGACTCTTGACATTGCTCTCTCCTTTATCACTGAAACTACAGCAGATTCCCTTATCTTCTTGCCCCAGCAGAGCAGAACGTGGCATAGTCAGATGCTCCATCATTACCTGCCAAAATATTGCTGATGCAATGCTTCTATGCTTCTTCTCAACTTTACTCAGTACAGTCTACAACGACTGTAAGATTTGTCAAATTTCTTCTGATAAAAGAGATGTTTTATATACAGGTTATCGTTTCTGTTTCTCAGTAGATTGAAATGATGAGCCAAAACATTGTGAACACTCCAGTGAAGCAAATACTCATTAGCAGCTCATCTCTGAATACAGTCACGCACTGGTTTGTCCTTATTGATTCGTTATTCAGTGTTTGTGAACAGGAGTCACTGTTTGTCGGTAAACATCACCCAATCATCCATGTGCGTTGGTGTCAAGCCATGTTGTTGGATTTGTTAGGATTGTGCTGCCTTAAAATTGCTTTGCTTTGCCGAGAATAGGACTGATTGACATGTTTGGCATTGAGTTTATATTTATGTCAGTGAGACGGTCATAAGATGTGTCAGGCATGCTTTTAATCTTACATAATTATCCCAGCAAACTGGGGCACTATAGAGGAAGGAAAGGGTTATAGTGGAAAAGGCAGAAGGATTGCTTAGAGCTTGATAGCCTGCATGAACTTCCACCACCCACAAATTATTATGGAGGAAGTCACTTTGTTGGGAGTTTATTATGCTCCAGGCCAATCAAATCGTTGGGGCAGGCTTTATGCGGAGATAGACAGAAGAGTAACATCAGCATAGTCATACATGTAGTCTAAGTGCCGTTGAGTTGGTTTTGTTTACAACACAGTGGATCTGATTGGTTTAAGGACTGTCTCGGAATGTGGTTGAAACACAGCCCATAATGAAATCCAAATGGCATATTACCAGACGTACATTGTACTGCACTGTGTTGCTGAAAAGTGTTAAACATTGACCATCTTGTGATAATGCAATGTTCTGCTGGGACACCTTTGGACCTGGCATTCATGTGGATGTTACTTAGACATGTAGCACCCACCTAGACCAGACTAGGCACCCCCGCCCCATAGCAATGACACTCCTTGATGGCAGCAGCCACCCCCAGCAGGATGCAACCTAACACACACACAAAAATGGTTTAGGAACAACTCAAAAAACATAAAAAACAGCACAAGGTGTTGACTTGGCATCCAAATTCACTAGATCCCAAACTGATCAAGTATTTGTAGGATGATACACAGAGGCCACTCCCCTCAACCCAGAGGACCCAAAGGCCCCCACCAGAGGTTGCGCTAGACTTTTTCGTTGTCTGTCATTTTGACTGACAGGGTCATAAAAATCCCGTCATAATGTATTTTTACCCGTCACTTTAATTTTTTTTTAAATGATAATAATGCAATTCAGTAGCATTTAATTGAAATTTCATTAACTTTAAATAGTCTTTCAGTATTGACAGTATTGACTTTAGGGAGAAAAAAAAAAAGTTTGGGCTGCCGACACGTCTTGTCCGTACTCAGACCGGGACTGCTAGCGCTAACAGCTCTTAGATGGCACCGTGGGGTTGAAGTGCTTTGGTGGTGTGCAAACTCTTTTATTTTGCACAATTTGCGTAAAAACTCATCAGTCCTAGCAACGTGCTTTCATTCGATTCCTCCATTTTGGTAGCCGTTAGCCACATAGACATAGATATATATTCATCTATGGTTAGCCGAGCTCTGACGTGTGCATCGTGTGTAATCGGTGTACAAGGAAATCATGCACTGATAAAAAAAAGTTCCGCGATGTTTGGAATGCAAACTGCAATTAGAGACAAGAGCCAATTAATAAGCTCACACGCCACCAAGTGGTCAGGGGTGTGAATTCCGTCATAGAACAAAAACGGTCAATGACGGAAAATATTCGGTGAACGCAACCCTGGCCCCCACTAACAACATTCTGTTACCAGACACCACAGGACACTCTCAGAAGGCCCATGTCCATTCTCTGATGAGTCACAACTGTTTTTTAGGCACAAGGGAGACCTGCACAGTATTAGGAAGGTGGTTATAATGTTCTGCCTGATCGGTGTGCATCAACCTATTGTAGATTCATTGTACAGTATGTCAGGTATGGTCTGGTGCAAGTTCTATTCAGGGTAAATGTAAGGACCAAGAACCCATTAACACCGTTAATGGATGCATTGATTTTAAGATAGAATTTGAGTCCCTTTCTCTGCATATTTTGCCATTTTCTGTTGTTAATTCGCAGCTGCAGCTGCCATCCAAGCAATTCCTCAGCTCTGCTGGGATATTGGTACCGCTCAGCACACTAATGCCCTATCACTGCCCTATGTAAGGGGAATGTAATCTTGTTACATTAGCTCAATCAATTATTTACTGGGGCGTGCTGCTAGCCAGGCTGTAATTTCAGCACGCCCTTTCTCTCCCCTGCCGATCTGAGGCTTTGAATTGGTGTGAAGTATTCACCCTGCCTGTAAGCTGTCACATTGTGCCGTGCCAAAGAAGTAATGTGCTGGACACGACAAGACATGCACCCAAGTGATAGGCGGGTATTTACTTGTGAGATAAAACATGGTGTTTATTGAAATTTAGTTACAAATACAAATTATTTTGCTTGGGTAGTGTTATCCTTGACTAAGACTACATGTAGAAGGTGTATACGGTGAAATTAGGTACTTTTCTCTGTTTGCCATAAAAGCATTTCCTGAGAAAAATACCATCCAGTATGCAAATATGTGAATGCCACAGAAACAGCATTATGACTCACTTTTTGTCTCTTCTTTAAAAACATTTCCACGTAAATTAACTCCCTGCTTATGTTCCACTGTGTTTCGTTGCAAATATTTTTGTTTTTTTTTATATATATATTTTATTTTCCTTCAGGTGGTTTTGGCAGTGCTCCAGCGTTCGGGAGTCCCCCTTCTTTTGGTAGTTCCCCGGCATTTGGTGCAGCAGCATCGTTTGGCTCGAGCCCTTCTTTCAGCAACCCCATGGGCTCCTCAGCCGGGAAGGTGTTTGGAGAGGGGACGGCGGCTGCCAGCATGGGAGGATTTGGGTAAGAAGCTTTATGAGTTGTGCAAAAAATACAAAAATATTTTGCACAATAATTGAGTAATCAATTAATGGTTGTTTTATAGTAGCTTACAGGAAGCCAGTATTCTTCTTTTTCTTCTTAATTGTAGTTGTTTGTCTTGATAACAGTGGTAACTGGGTTATAGACTAATACATCTGGACTCTCTTGGCAATAAATCTTTTTTTAAATCTGTTATTTAATGGTTTCAGTCAAAGCCTTCTGCAAATATTTTACGTGGCATGACCTCTCGATTAACAGCGTAACACATTAGACCATTAGACTTTATGTTTTTTGGTCATCACAGTGTTGCAGATAGAATTTGAAAATGTCACCGTCACCAGGCTATTTGTGCAATAGAGAGGGGGCGGGGGGGGCGGGCAGCAGGATTTTTGCCTGCAGCATGGAGCGGCTTTTTTGGAAATCGGAACATCTGTGTGCTCACAAGCATAACACATGAAGCAAGTGAAGTACTTTCCGTACCGTTAAACACGCTGTTAATATTATATTTTTGAGATGAAATAGGCTATGTCTGTGAAGGTTCTCAGTCATCCAGGTCATGGTATATCCAAAAAGCGTTTTAAAAAAGGCAACTGGCAACTTGTAGAGTTTTTGAGAAGACGTACCACCACTCATCCGAGTAGCTTCTTCAGTTCTACGGGACTGGTGGGAGGTTTGAGGTTTAAATAGGAACATCTGTGGGTATAACCCATCAGAAACTTGCTTGACTTGTTTCTGGCCACGCAGCTAATTTCCACTGACAGCTAGATACTTACCTGTCGTTGAGGGGAGGACTGTCTTCTCAAAAAGTTGCGTTTTTTAAATCGCTTTTTGGATATGAAATAGACTAGTGTTGAGACCTTGCATATAGAGTTAAATGAGGCGAGATTGGAGTCTGTCATCCTAGATGCACATTTGAACCTTCTAATAATATGAGATTCCCTCAGTTTTGATGTAATTAGTTGCAGCTCCACTGACATTTTACCTCTAAATGTAACAGAAAAGAACTGAATAGAACATTTATCCTCCTCCTTGTCACTTCCGCTCTTGTGATTTTGTCAGCTTGATTAATCTTTTGTGTGGCCCACCGTGCGCATGTTTTCCAATACCAATGAGAATGGCTACGAGCCCAAAACTATGGCTCTGTGTGTGTGTGTGTGTGTGTGTGTGCAGGGCTAGATTATTATTCCCCTCAGATAATCTGACTCTGGGGTCATGGTGCCTGCAGATTAAACTGGCATGCTCTCTCTGTCACTTTCTCTCTCTCCCTGTTTTGCTTGTAGTCTCTTTTCTCTCTCTTGTGAGTCAGTGGGCATGGGTCCTCTCGAAGGGATTAAGACTTAAATCCCAGTCTCTCGCACAAAAAAACAACAACACACACATACCTACGTCTTCTGCCTTGCTTGCATTTTAACTTGGAACGATACATAAATTGGCCGCATACGTCTGTTGTTGTATGTCTCTTTTTTTCTTTTTGTCATTTTTATCTAAAGCTTTTTCATTATTTCACACGTTTTCACGTTTTTGGTTTTGCCATGTCACAGCCTCTGTATCTGCCTCCGTTTCCAGATTTGCCTCACCCCCCAGTGCCCCGTCCTTTGGCGCTCTAGCCAATCAGAGCGCGCCATCATTCGGGAATCTAGCCCAGCAGGGCCCTGGATTTGGAAGTCAGCCCAGCAGCTTCTCTGGCTTTGGACAACAGCCACAGACAGGAGGTGAGACTACTACTTTACTGTTGTTGTTTTTTTTTTTGCCCTCAGCGTCTTCAGTCACCCTCTAGCCTACTAACATTTAGTTAAATGTTGGCAGCACAGACAGTGGAGTGGAGGGAGTTAACTGTTAATTCAGCCGGCATCGGTACATCTTCTGCTGTATGTTTTTTGACGTTTATAAGTGGTGATCTTTGAAAGCTTAAAAATAGGCAGAGGCAGATTCAGAAAACTTTATATGGGTGCATAAATGATGCCATAAATGTATTTTGTGCATTGCGATCAATATAAATGAAATAAAAATTCACAAAAACAATAGCCAAATTATCTCCTACCAACTTTTTAATTTCTCTGATTGTGCTTGTCAGTATAGAAACAAATGACGTCAGTTCCAAGTTAGGAGTTGGAACAAAACAGTGTAGAGACAGCGATCATCCCTATCAGATGGCACCAGAAACAAGGCCTTGTTATTAGCTAGTGGCAAATGTTCACTCTTAAGGTTTTGTTGGTCCAGTCACCCAGCTTAATACTTTGTTCCACTTTTCTAGGGTTCTCCGGAGGCACTTTTGGGTCGACAAATCAGTAAGTGTGTTCTTTTTCGCATTTTGGCTGTGAATGAACTGATGAGATGACAGACCTCATCTTACCTAATTTATTACCTCCTCTTCATATTTTCTCATCTCTTGCTTCAGTCGCCTTTTTGCTTTATTACAGTAAATATTATTTGTTTGCCCTTCAAATGTGCGTTGGTATCGTTCATCCTTCTCACCTCTGATGGGAAGTTGCGATCCCTCAAATGGATGGCACATGATTTTAATGTTTGAGTAGCACTTTCTTACTATTTACTCTCATACAGGGACTGTGTATGTCCCTTTCTGTCTGTCGCCCTTCTCTCTATTTCCTACGCTGCTTTTCCCTTCATTTGCTGCTGCGTGTCACATGGGAGCCAGTGTTCCCCGGGGTGTGTTCCACTGGAATGCACTCTGAAGTGTGCAGGAGTGTGTGGAGACGAGGCTTAGCCCACTGGACACATCCACATTCTGTTAATAATCCTTCTCTCTCATTATTATTTTTTTGCTTTTCTTGTGTGTCTCCCTTTGCTTTTTTTTTTATGAATTTGGTGCCACAACATATTGCTTATTTGCTCACATACGTACAAAACAAGCATTAAACACCACAAGTATACGTGGGGAGAAATTCCAGAAACAGAAGGTGCTATTTTGCTTAGTTGAATTCTACTAAAACGTATGAAACTCACAGAATACGTTTTTAAAAAAAGCTCAGTTTCACTCAATAAAAGTCCCCACTTCGATACAGTGTCATGCATTTAGGGCTGCAACGACCCGTCAACAGACTCGATCACGTCGGTATACTTGGAAAGCGTTGAGGCGTCGCAGTTATACCAGCTCCCACTACCGGGCATGGTAATTTAAAAAAAAAAAAAAAAAAAAAAGACTATCAAATAAAGTAGAATCGTCAAAAATGTGGGAACTCTTTAAACAGAGACCCAATAAAGCGGACGCTTGAAATGTACAAATGAAATGGCCTAACACGGTAGCACAACAGCATCTCGACAAAGAACATCCCCGACTTTCCAACCACAAAAGAACGAGACGGCAGCGTAAGTATTTGGACCAGTACAGTGAGTTTTATCTGATTCTTAGAAGGTGTGCCTGGGAGTCACCGTTGTGTCCTGATCTGTTGTGTTTCAGACTATAACTCAACGAATACTCCCCGAGAGCTAATGACTACCATGGCAACGCTGCCCTCCAGCGAACTTGCAATTTTGTTTATGCACATATAGACTTATAAAACCATACAACGAGGATTTGCATTACACTCTGAGTGGGTGTAAGCAACCTTTTGCAGATGCATAATAATACAGGTGCGTTTTCACCTACAGTCTGCACAAGCTATTGAATTAAAATCATGTCTATAATAGCGGAATAACGCAAACAACACGTTTCCTAATTAAAGGGGAACTACTGTTTTTTACAACCTGGACCTTATTTCTGGCATAAAATACAATCGTTTACTCACCTATATAACGTTTGTGTAATTCGTATTCCTTCGGGAGATAATTAGATCAGCATATATCCATGTAGTGGGAGTGACTGGGGCACCGAAACGCAGCCTCTAAATAACACATTATCTGCTGCGGAACTCATTCATTTCACCAATATTTTGTTATCGTACGCTAGTGCAATTCCCCGTTGAGTCTGGAGTTACCTGTTATCATCATCCGGGGTCTGTAGATTGACCTGCAGACCCCGGATGATGTCGTCTTTGAGCACCGCGCGCACCCGCGACGGTCGGCTTGTTTACCTGTAATTTGCTACTGCTACATCATCCAGGTCAGAAGACATCATCTGGGGTGATAATAGCTAACTCCGAACTCAACGGGGAATAGCACCAGCGTACGATAACAAAATATTGGTGAAATGAACGAGTTTCGCGGCAGATAATGTGTTATATAGGGGCTGCGTTTCGGTGCCCCAGTCACTCCCACTATATGGATATACAATGATCTAATAATCTCCCAAAGGAATACGAATTACACAAAAGTTATGGGTGAGTAAACGACCGTATTTTGTGCCAGAAATAAGGTCCAGGTTGTACAAAAACAGTAGTTCCCCTTTAAGTAATTAACACCAAATAAATCTGAACTTGTGTCATGGATAATATCGTGAAGTTTTGAAATGTTTCGTTGATTTATGGATGGATCATCTTAAAATATGCTATTATAAGAAAATGTTTGAATACTTTATTATCTGAGTTGATAGAATACAGGAAAAATGTTTGTTGGAGCCCTAAATGCATATCCCGACTGCAGTGTGTCTACAGAATATGTCAACAGTTCATCATACACACTTTCTTGTCATAAGCACCTGCAATACAACAAAGCCATATTGATGCTATATGTCTAAAAATTGTAGATAAAAAATGTCCATGGAATAATTCCTCCACAAGGATTTATAGTTCAGTAGGATATTTGTTCAGATGGTAATAGGTTTTCATTAATGACTCTGTCCCGTATGTATAATGGCACCGTGTGTGTGTGTGTGAGGGGGGCTTAGCATCTTTAATGGAATTTCTCTGCACACATTTAAGATTTTATTCTAATGATACTACTAATGCTGTGTTTTCAAGCGTTAAACCTCTTTCTCACTCTTTTCTTTTTGCTTTTTTTCTTCTTACAGATCAAGTCCTCAGACATTTGCCAGCTGGAGAAGCTAGTTTCATTAAACCTACAGTAGACGCCACTACTACAGTACAACCTTCAGTCAAGCATGTGCCACGCAGTGACCTCTGACATGCATTTTCTTTACAAAAACTTGGTGTAAATTACAACTTGGAGCAGCTTGTGGAGTTTACAGTGTCGCATTTACAACATTTATGTCAATTCATGTGATCTTACCATCTGCTTAGGACGCAGTGCTTCTAGTAGCAAGTGATGACATTGATAGAAGCTGCAAAAACACTAGTGGTGTGTCCAGACTCAGTTTTGTGTTACATTTTTTGTCAAAATATACACACTCGTGGGAAATGTTATTTTGAAAGTTAATTTTTACAAACATGTGCAAAACCTTACAGGTTTTAGTTTTGAGTGTTTCATTTGTTTGTTGACATTATGTGTAAGATTGGGTTCCCAGCGTCGCTCTCTAATATACTTCAGCACTGTTTTACTTTCAGTACAGCTTTTGAAGGATAAAAAAGAAATGTAGAATGTATGGAAATTAAAATAAAATAATAGTCTTTGAAGTGGGAACGAAAAATGTAAAGTTTTTTGCAATAGCTCTGCCCCATAATGTGTATTTTTACATGGAAAAATGAAAATAAATGAAACTTCTCAAACTTTTGGCTTACTCTAAATTTGTAAGATTTTGTGCTTAATGTAGCTGTGTTCAATCTTAGTTTCAGTGTGTGAGATGTAACTGCACATTTATTCTTTTCTGAGCATAATGTGACCTATTCACTAAGCAGTATTGTATTCACAGAAGCTAAATTAGGCACAAACAGATTAGTCTTGTCTAAACCAAGTGGTGAAAAAAAGAAACCCAACTTTACAGGAGAACCAAACATGGTTTTACAACACTGGACAAAAAAAAGTGTGGGGGTGACATTTTAGACATCTTAAAGTGAAGCATAACAAAGGACACGGGTACTCTGAGTGATAGATTGGCCTAAGCTCCTCTCACTATCCACATCTTTGACCATTTTGAGTTTGAGCTTCAAGACCGCTAGTGAGGAATCCTATGGGTGCTATCACAAAGTACCCTTTATCACACCTTATCCCACGGGATAAATAAAGTATCTATCCATTACAACATTGGAACATAACATTACAGCTGAAAACTCCTCTTGGTAAAGACTTCGTGAAGAAAAGTTACTGTTCTTAGAAGAGTAATTGCATTGATGGTTTCCCACTGCAGAAAACGTTCTCTTGCCTGGTTAGAAATTCCTAAAATGACATCTTTGCATCTTCTCTCACTGAAAAATCCCCAATGTATTTTTGTGATGTGACGTATGGTAAAGGTATCTTGTCCGTGGTTGTCTTTTGGACCAGGATTGGCTTCCAAAGGACTGACCAGCGCACATTTTTTGAGAGAAAAGAGGAAAATAAAATTTGAATATTATCCATATAAAACTGCAATGTAATGTACGATGGCATAAGGCCCAGCATGCCCAAGGCCGTGTTTAGATGGTGCAGTGGTTAATGCAAAACCCTCCTTGATATGCAGCTCATTCCTCCATCCTCACCAAGGAATCCATCCGCTTGCATACAGAGCTAAAGTGGGCTGTGGGAGAATGCTGATTTGGGCGGGGGGGGTTAATGGCTTCTATCAGAGCCTTGGTGTTGAGGCATGTGGCCACCTGCAACAGAAACACATTCTCCGCTTAAGGCTGTGGAGCATGTCACTGTCGCTCTGTCAGCCCTTATCTCGCGCCTCTTGGATGGCAGAGGTCCCGGTCCCTCTGAAGTGGCATGGGAATGTCAGGGTCGTGACATGTGACCTGCAGTAGGCACCTGCTAAAATAGTAAAATTCCCCAAGAGTCTTCAATAGATGTAAAAAAGTAGACTGGAGCCTTCGGCTTTGGTGTCCACGTGGAGAATATTTGGTATAAAGATATTGCATTTGTTGATTTTTGATTTGCATGAATGATCACATTGATGAGTGATCGATGTCGGATCCGTTTGATGTCTTGGGTAAAGAATTACAGTTGGACACATTGACAGATTACAGAGCCACACAGGCAGTTACGGAGCCCAGAGTCTGTAATGCTTTCAGCTAAAGCGGATAAGCTTATGAGATTTTCAGCACCCACTCAAACAACTGGCCTCAATGGAAGCATTAAAAGGAGACAGGGTTTTTTTTGTTATTACTTTTTTTTTTTATCACAATTGTAAATAGTAGTGATTGCTTGTCTCTACTGTCATTGTTCCTCCTGATTAAAAAAAATGCAGGGAGGTCTCAGACACTCGGGAGGATGGCAGCTGTCTTCGTGGCATCCGGATAAAAATAGCTTAGTCCAAACCAAATACCCCCGACCCCACCCTCAATCTCTCGCTGCCCCACCCCCATTGAGTGATGATTAGCAGCTCTGAGCATGTCCTCCCTGGTTTCGCTGATACATTCATCACCTCTTCATGTACCACTGCACTCCATAGCGCGTGGACATTTTACTTCCTCAGGCATTTCTATGAACAGTGTCCCACTTCCGCTGTGAGTGCAACTGATTCCGGTCACTCGTATTGTATCTGCCAAGCTGTTCAGGTCACGCTTCTGTACAAGGTGTTATCCACAGCGTTTGTGAGCGCCATCTCCC
Organism: Chelon labrosus; assembly: GCF_963514085.1. Taxonomy (NCBI): domain Eukaryota; kingdom Metazoa; phylum Chordata; class Actinopteri; order Mugiliformes; family Mugilidae; genus Chelon; species Chelon labrosus. The sequence continues at coordinate 14,993,902 of NC_140355.1, forward strand.
CTGAAAAGAGAATGCACAATTTGCACTAATGGGTAATATTGTCTGCACAGATAATCCAAATCCAATAATCCACTAACAGACCGGGGAGACCTCGCTTCCTATTTCTCTTGAGTCTGCATTCTGTGCTGACTCTGTGGTGAACAGTAGATTTTGGCCTCCCTGTGCGGCCAGTGATCATGTCGTTAAAGAAAATCATAAAGATAACAAGGAAGACATGTAACATTAAAATAAAACAACGACCGATGTTTACAACTCGTATACTAATGCTACAATGAATTATCATCAGTAAAATTAATGGTTAAACTCTCAGTTTTTGCCAATGGTGGCAGCAAAGTATCCCACTGTCAATTTCACCAGTCCAGTGACATATCTTAACACGTATTTGAGGGATTTCCTTGAAGTTTGGTGCATGAAAGACGAATTCCAATTACTTCTAGTGATTTCTTGATTTTCCTTCTAGCCCTACCGTGCAGGTTCAAATTCTTACGTCCTGTGGAAGTCTTCCGCAGAAAGAAATTCTTGATGAATTTGTGTCAAATTATTTACATTTGTATGGCATTAATGTTTCCTTTGCGGATAGATTTCGCAAATTGTTGTTTCCTTCTGGATTAATTCTAAGAATCTGGTGAAACCGTAAACTTAGTGCTTTCTTTTACCTTGGTTTGCGGCTAAAATACCAGTAAAACTAAGGACTTTCCCGACGGCTGTATTTCGTCTAGTTTTTGGAAATCTTGCACTCCAAAGCAAGATTGTGAACGCGCTAACTATGCTAAAATGCTTAGCATCAGCTTTTTAGCATTGCCACTGGAGCAGGTTAGCATCCCGATGTCAACATTTAGCATGTTTACCATATTGATTAATTACTACCATAGATGTAGACTTGTGGTCTGGTTTACCAAATGTTTTTGTGGAAAGCTGAAAATCGTGTAATTCTACAAATCCATATCCATAACAAAGTCATGTTTTGGCAATTAATAGTCTTGCCAAATACATAAATAGGCATGACACAGTTTCAAAAGCAACATACTACTACAAATCCAAAATAAGTCACAAGGTTTGCTTCATATTTTCCCATTAAAACTCTGCTCCCCTTCCCTAGAAAGCCCAATTTGTTCTGAGCAGGCATCATCCATGTATGATTTGATTGTGGAGCAAGAAAGCATTTCATTGGATTAATAAAAATGTACACGCCCCCATGTGCAGGATGAGTCATCAACAATTAAAACGTCTAAAATACCATTAAGAACGACTTTTTGTAAATGTCTGGTCAGATAATTTTATTAATAGGAGACATGTAGTTCACAAAATATCAAATAAAAAGACTTTGAATTTGGGGACTTTAATTGCTGCCCCATAGTCCTACAATTACTGCTAACACTGAGCTGCTGCATGTAAGTACTTATTCGTCCATAACTGCTAAGAACACCTTTGGGCAACGTAACAGCTCAGACCTGAACAGAATGAAAGATAAATAACATCTGAACCACTAAGTCCATCCCAACCTCGCAACTTTTAATCACCCACCTGCCTCAGCCTCTCCTCTTCTCTGTCTTTAAATCACTCACGAGGATTATGCAGGTCAGTGCCATTACTTATCTTGATACTTAAAAGGAGCTTAATGATGAAAGTTTTAATTTCTGCCAGTAACTACACACAGAGCGTTCAGAGAAATAATAATAAGAAGGAGTCACTTGCAAGTAACCCAACATAAACAGGTGCACTCGGCAGCAGTTTCAACACTTACTTTGCATGTGAATGGATTACAGAGAATGGACTTAGAGTCTTATCTAATCGACATGATCATGGATGCCGGGCATTACAGAGAGAGGGATTTGAAAATCACCAAAACTGTACAGAGTGGCTGAGGATTGTTAAAAGCTAAAAGGCTTGTTGTGAAAACTTCAGACACAGCTACTCTCAGGTGTCCCCATATTCGATATTGTTCAATCCCAAGGAAATTACTTTTTTAATAATATCCATTTGAGTGACTCCCTCAGTTGCTGAATCTAGGACTTTCCCCTTTTCACTAAGCAAGCATCTTGTATGTAAATGCTTATCAGACACTGCTGGTGTCAGCAGATGTGTTGCAGTCCCTGAATTCTGGGTCCATAAATTAACTAAATCCATATCTGCCTAAATGGAGCTTCTTTTTTTTTTTTTTTTTGCCGCACTTACGTCTTTGATGAGTGACTGGAAGTGATTCAGCTCTTACAGTAAGAAAGAATGTGCACAAAACACAGTATCATATGCTGTATAGTGTGTTTATTTGTGTGTTCGCTGATCCAAACTTCAATGATAATGATACAAAATGATTGCTATTTCACAAATCGTGAACAAACTGTGTTGATTCTTAGCTTTTGACAGCAATGTATAGCCATAACAATAGAGGTCGTAAGCATTATAATAATGACGGTACATTATTTGTTATTAATAATTAACAGTGAATGCACTGTTACCTTACAGAATCAATAACACTACATTAACATGAGCATCTTTAGGGTTGCCAGTATAAGAGATATTCTTGTTATACGATTTGGCCACCTACCCTTCATTCTATATATAGACATATATAGAATGAATATATATCCATATATAGATCATTCACAATAATGAATGAATTGATTATTATTAATTAATTATAACTGACTGTCATTTACCACTTCAGATTTGATTTATTAGTTAGAATTAGAACTTTTCTAATACAAAAGGAATACACTTTGTATCAAACTGGCAACTTGCGTTACATTCTTGTGAATTACTTTTTACTAATTTATTAAGCATTGTTAAAGCTGTCTTGTAACTCTTGTAAAGTAAGTGCCTTAATGGGGAAAAATTAAAAATCCTTTCCAGTCTGTTGTGCGGTGGCTTGTGAGTTTTTGGGTGCAGCAGTCACTGATTTCCGTGTAGCTAGCAGATATCTGGGCCAAGACTTTCTGTTCCGGGTCTTACAGTCTTACGAGAGACTTGAGACAAGAGAATGGAGCTTAAAGACGTAATCTGTGACAGAACTGTGTCACAAGTAACCACTTTACACTCAAAGTTTTAGTTTATGGTATTTGTCCAAAAACGTTAAAGAAAGGCAACGGGACTTGTAGGGTTTCTTGAAGACGTAGCTTCTTCGGTTCTGAAAGACTGGTGGGAAGTTGCAAATGGAAAAAAGAAGGCTTCAGTGTCCAAAATCTTATCCCTTGGCTGCAGTTTTACAGATTCTGCATATTAATATTAAGATGTCTGTTTATGGCAATTGCAAGGAAATTCACTGCATTTCTGTTAAAGCTTATTGATATATGGAGGTTACACAACTGTGTGGAATGACAAGTCATGGCACTTCACACCTGCTGGCTTCAGACAAATGAGTCTGTAATGGGGTCACTTGAAATTATGCAGGGAAAGAAAATCGACGTGCCCTCATCCCGCTGGATTTCCCAACCTTCTGTAATCTCCTTTAAATTGTGGAACCGCGGAGAGAGAAATTTAAGTGATTATAAACCGAAAGGGGTCTAAATCTGGTGTTTTATTAATATGAATGAAGGTATTAATATTCATAGAAGTTAATTAGGAACCAGGCAGGCTCGGGTCACATGAGTTGTTCAGTTTAACATCTCGCAAAGTAGTTGAGCTCATAATTGCGTGAAGGGTCTTGATGCTCCCCCCTCCGGAGCTGCTGCTTGTGATGTCTGAGTTTATTACGAAAGCCTCGGCAGAGTGTGGGAGGAGTGGGATCCAACTGCATCACACGCTGTAATTACACTGATGGCTGTTAAAGGTTGCCTATAAGTACCCCTGTCCCAGCTTGTGGGATGTTCGGCGCTTAATGACTGTCATTAATTTAAATGGAAAATTGCATTCTATGCTAAGCAGTTATTGTCCTGTTTCGAGGATTAGCCCGGCAGCCCAGATGTACGTGTTGTTTAAACACATCAGTCATCGTTACATAACGGTAGGGGTTGCGAGCTTTGTTACAGCATTTCGTTGAAATGAAAGTTAGTTGCATCATATTTTCTGGACGGCTCTTGCAGGTGTCAAAGGTTTTTAAAATGACCCTGAATGACCCCTAGGCTGAACCTTGCAGAAGTTGTGCAAGTGTGTGACACTAAAAACAGGGATCTTAAACATTAGGAAGGAAGCTGTTGGACCAATTATTCCTCCCTTCACAAATTTGCCCCGTTTGTGCTTATTGAGATTCAGACTGGCTCGACAGGATGTTGCAAGCTTAAAAGCACACAGAGATCCGAACATCATTTTTCAGTAATACGTTATAAAATAACCAAATATTAATACATCGTTGTCCTCTACAGAGCAAAATTTAGGTTTTATCCTCAACTTTAAATGTGAGGGGGAACTCTAATCTTAGCACACTGTTTACCAAAGCCAGGGCCGTAGTGGGAATTGTACAGAGATTGAGGTCACATCCAAGTCCCCCCATTGTACCGTGATTAAATCTAAAAATACATTACAGAAAGTATGTTTCATATTACGTCTGAAAATATTGTAATCATCTTTTACAATTCCATCTGTTTTAATCTTTTTCAACTGGAAAGTTAAAGAGGTTACTAACCGCCACCCCAACCCCCAAATATCCCCCCCAAAAAAATCATGTCCACACTGCAAGCTTAACAAACATTAATCTCCTCCAGGATAAACTGAAATACACCTATTCTGAATATCTGCTCTATTAATTCATGACACAAAATTACTGAATCATTATATTTGCATGTTTTCTACTGCTGTAACCAAAGCTAAAGTGGGTGCAGTTGAGGCATATAGTGGAACCTATTGTTTGCCTCCAGACAACAAAGTCATAAACTGTAGAGGTCAGTCCTGGTAAAGATGAAAGTCCTGTCCAGCTGAAATAGCCAGGCTGGCTGGATCCTGCATATCGGCGGCTAATGAGCCTCGGTATTGTCTCGGAGATCACAAAGAATGACAGAGAGCTATTGCAACTTTCAGCACTGGCACCCTTGGGTGTATTAATAGCAGCGCCCGGTTCCAAAGATACAGCGGTGCAGTGATTATGTGGTATTACAAAGAGGGACAGGTGGACGTGTGCAGGGAGACACTGCGACATACTCGCAGACTCTGAGCCATGTAAATATAGCTGTGAATGTGCAGTTCAGGAATGTGAGCGGGATAGCAAAGACCATGGAGAGACTGTATATCTGGAACTAACTCAGCTGAACATATAGAGGCTTCTTACCCATGGCTTACTACTCATAAATGTGGCATTCATATAATCTCCCATGTAGCATTGTGCTTGGTATATAGCTATGTTTTATTGAGCCTACAGAAAGGGAACATATCTGCTTCCTAGTTTTGTGCCGATAAGGCTTAACATTATGACCACTGACAGAAGAAGTGAATAACATTGACCATCTTGTGGCAATACAGTGTTCTTCTGGGAAAACTTTGGACTTGGCATTCATGTTACTTAGACTTGTACCAACAACCTAGACCAGACCAGGCACCTCCACCCCATAGCAATGACACTCCTTGATCGCAGCACCCATCCCCAGGAACAGGAACAACTAAAAACAAAATGAAGAACAGCACGAGGTGTTGACCTTGCCTCCAAATTCCACCCTCAGAAGGCCCATGTCCATTCTCTGATGAGTCACAACTGTTTTGGAAGCACAGGGGAGACCTACACAATATTAGGAAGGTGGTTATAATGTTATGCCTGATCAGTGTATATCCTACAGCTGGGGATTATACATTCCCAGAAACATGAATGTAAAGATTTGGCCATCATAGACCTCTGTTCAGCTTCAGTGCAAAATCCCGTAGATAGAGGTACTTGCAACATTTGCATTTGTTAAATGTCTTTATTTAGTCAGATTAAATGTACATACTGCCTGCATATGGGAGTCTAAAGCGTGTGTACTCGAGTCCTTTCTTGTGACTGTATACAGCATGCCCCTTCTTTTCTGCGTCATCCCTTATTGCTTTTTGCCACTGCCATTAACAGAATGTGACCGATGCATAGCGAGGTAACATCCATAATCGTGCTATAGAGGTCCTTTGACTCGTAGTGGCGTACAGTGCATCATGTGCTCGGCTGTGTATGTGTAGCCTTGGGGACTTGTTTGTATGCATGCAGGCTTTCAAGATATATATTTTTTTTCCAATTCGGCACTTAAGACTGCATGTCTTTGTCCATGGCTCAGGGAATGTTTGGTTGGCTTGATGTGAGCAGACTGAAAGAGCACAGAGCCCAGCATGTTTGGAGAGAAAACCAGCCTGGAGTGGCACACGTGTGGATGATAGCTGTGACCTGTACATGCAGTATAATTAGTCACAGAAGGAATGTGTATGTGTATACCAGGCAGAAAAGGATTATCAGCAAAGTGAGCTCCCGATAAAAGCATTATAATTAGTAAATTAAGTAAATTAATCTGATTGTATTACTAGTATAGAAGGCTTTAAAGTCTCCATATAAAAGCTAGGTGCTACTTGCTTCGGCATAGTTACGTCTTTCCTGTAAATATACAGCTAGGGAGTCTGCATCCCGCCCAAAAAGCCCTGTATTGTCTGATTGGTTAGCTCCAATGCCCTGAGCAGGCACCGCCCATACATGTTTGGGTTGAAAGTCGAAGCCGGCGGTAAAGCTGGTGCACCAAGGGGGACGTAGGGACATGAATGTTTGTGTGCTGCATTGGATGCAGTAGTAGTACACACACCTAAGTGCAGGATGAGTCATCAGCGTTTTTTATATGGTTTCCCAGAAAATACATATCTACTCTGAAATACTATTTAGAAAATAACATTTAGATCATTGTTTGGTCAGATACTGGTGTGTTGATAACATATAGTGCATCACAAATCTGTTTTCACATGGACTTTAATCATAAATGTAGTTGAGGGTGCCAATGTTATTAACGCAGTGCCCTGTGTAGATAGGCTGGATGTCTGGGTGCACAAATCTGATCCGATTTGAAAAACAAATCAGATTGCCTTCGCTTTAATAGTCTTGTTCAAAGCCTCCCCCCAAAGTCCTAGCAAAGAGTTTATTTTGGTGTTTGTCCAAGGACGGTTGTTCTACATATTGTCCTCCACAGTGAACTTCAAGTAGCACCTTGGATTCAGCACATCACTTCTGTCGCTCTGGATTTTGTGTTGTTTCATTTTGGGTTATGTGTTTTTGCAAGGCGACTCACTGACTTAGAAAATATACGCTTATCAGGCGTAACATTATAACCACCTTCCTGATATTGTGTAGGTCTCCCTTGTGCCTCCAAAACGGTTGTGACTCATCAGAGAATGGACATGGGAGCTCTGATGGTGTCCTGTGGTGTCTAGCAACAGAATGTGGCCTTTGGGTGTGCCTGTGTCAGGCTGCATACTGCTGGGGATGACTACTGCCATCAAGGAGTGTCATTGCTATGGGGTCGGGGTGTTTGGTCTGGTCTCGGTCTGTGGTACAAGTAACATCCACACGAATCCCAGGTCCAGAAGTTTCCCAGCAGAACATTGTATTGTCACAAGGTGGTCAATGTTATTTACTGCTCCTGTCAGCGGTTTTAATGTTGTGGCTGATCGGTGTACATACTATAGTTCTAGTATAATCAACTGTCACTAAGGTATACCTCCGCATGTGAGCTTAAAGAAAAGCAAATACAACACGTAGTATTTGTACATTTTATTCATTCATGAAAAAGATCTATTTATTTCAGGGATGCTTTCCCCCAATGTTGTGCATTTTCACAGTTTTAAATATTTGCCAGAACTGACCCATTTTCAAGTATTGGTTTAGACGTAAAAGCTGAACAAAAAAAAAAAAAAAAAAAAGAACATTCTGCAATTTTCAGTGCTGTTTTTCCAGAAACCAAAACAAACATATGAGATACACACTTTGTCACTCACATTTTCTTTTGTGCTACATTTGGGGTTATATTCAAAACAATGAATTATATTTTCCGACGTACGGAGAGTAAGAGAAAAATGTACCGACGCTAACTTCAGATTTTCATGGGATCGAACCAAAAGTTAAAAAAAAAGCCAGGAAATGAAGGCCGGCCGTCCTGAGTGTGAACTTGGTTTGAACGAAGGGATGACGGTCCACTGGTGTCTCACGGGGACAAGCAACTGTATAAAGATGGGAAGCAAAGGCAGCAGCCCTCAGAGGAACTTTTAAAGGTGTGGGTTTAGGAGAGGAGTCGTCCATTCGCTTGGCACAGACCTAGAAGCGTGACTACATTTTGCATTTGTTCGGTTTCTCCAGGAAAGCAAATATGCAAAAGGTATTTAATTAAAAACAAGTGAAAACAGGCCTGTTAAGAAGTGCCAAGAGGTTTTTGTCCTACTGCATAGTTTTGGCTTTGTCCAATTTTGGCACTTTTGTTTTGCTGTGGCTAATTTAAGGAAGCATATAAAACCTTTTATGAAGTTTTTCTGCCCTTTACCTATAATATAACATGAAATGCTGCCTGTAGCTGACAGACCCATGTCCTAAGGAGATACAGGCTGTACATGACTTTCTGTTTATTAGCAAACAGGTGTGTTTGTGCATATGGCTTTGTAGCATGTGCATGTGTTCAGACGGGCCACGTGCGGGACTGATAAATGAGTTCACGCTGCCAATGTGACACTGCTGTGACAATCAGATACCACGGCAGGCCTGCTCCTTTCCCCTCGGGGTGTTTATGTGTGTTTGTGAGGGCAAGCCCAGCCCCTGCTTTATGACAAGGACACAACCTTCCCTGCGTTTGTGAGAGAAAGTGTCACGACTCGACGACGGGAGAAGCGCACCGAGTGAAACTCCTCATCCCGCCTAAATCCCATCAGCGGGATTTAAAACACACATTGAGAATGAGGGTGCGTGTCAAGGTTTAATTGCATTACGTACAGTCCAGCTTGAGCACCGGCCACAGTGTTCGTAGGTCATCGGAAGAGATGGCGCACGGAATAAAGCGCCACCATGCTATGCTATGCTAGGTTCCCAACATGAGCTTTCTCCGCCGCCTTTGATGCAAACCACAAATCGAAATAACTTGTGACCAACGTCCCCCTTTGAAAATGTCAACGTTATTTTAAGCCGGTATTAATGTCTAAATGGATTCAATTTGTTGTCACCTTTATATTCGTCCCCCCCACAGCCGTTTAAGTGCACGCTTTGCATTTTCGGAGCGCGACAGCTCTTCACGCACACCAAAAACTTTGCCCCGGACCTTTGCCATTTGACCTCCCTTAAACCGCAACCGTGACTCGAGCTAGCCCTTGGGATGCGTAGCGCGACTCTGCACAGTTCAGTTCAGTCCATGTAGGGCATCAAAGTGTGTCAGCGCGGATCTAATTATGACACCAATACTTCTCCTTCAACCTTTCACCACAATGTCTTGTGACTCCGCCTGGAGCAGGGGCTATCTCAGTTATCCACGGACTGACCCGACCGGAGTGTCGGGAGTCTAGACACGTATGCGCGTAGGGTGTAAAAGTAATCTACCTCATGGAATGAATGCATTTGATCTTTGTGCTTTGGTTCAGCTAAATATCATTTAAAGTTTAGTATCATACCTTAGTATAGAGCCTTCTCCAAAGAGTGGTGTAAGGTTCTTACACTTCTGTTTTTGTATGGCTTAAATAAATTAGATAAAATGTGACTTTCAGAGGTTGTAGTTATTAAATGTTTAGCCAGGCTAGCTGGCTAAGCTCCCCTTCTTCCAGACTTTATGCTATCCTAAGCTAAGTGCTCTCTGCTGCTTCTTATATAGCATAAAAATATGAGAGTCAATCTTATCTGATTCTCAAAGAGAGAGCTAATAAGTGCATTTCCCAAAAATTCTGAACCACCCAAGGAAATCAAACTTGAAAACATGAAAAGAAACGTGATCTGAACCAACTCCGATGGATGATTGCTGTATGCAGTCAGTAAGAAGAAGAGGCTCATACACTGAAACTGCAGCAGCAGCCTACAGAGCTTGTGAAATACATGAGCAGATCAGACTTGCATGCAAATTATTTCTTTGGTCGGAGCCGAATGGACACAGGGACCGGGCACGATGAACTTGGAAGATGCTTCTAGCATCCAAAAGCGAAACTGTACACAACCCTTCCTGTGACATAGAAGAAAAAACAAATCCAGCCTCCTTCTTTGGGCTTTTAAGAGCAGTTTCAGTTTGCAGCTGTGCCCCCTCTCAAAGATTAACGTTTACGCGGGCATCCTTTCATTGATATTTAGCTGTTTGTTTACGCCTGCGTGGATGCGTCTTGCATTCGCTGGCGGCGGAACAAAGGGGAGACAAGCCCCGCATTTCTGCAGCGAGAGCCGCAACCGGCGAGGCAGAGAAGTGGGTCATCTATATGCCAGCCGAGCAGTCGGCATCAAACTCGCATGCCTCCCGCTCTGCTTTTCAGCCCCGACGGCAGATAAAAAGTGAGAGACAGAAGAGGGGAAGGCAGGGGAGAGGAAGCGAGAAGTGGGAGGAGGAATACTGCTGTAGATAAGGATTAGAGGGGGAGGGACGAAAACAAAATACAGAAAAGACTGTTAACATAAGAGGAAGATGATTGGATTTAATTATACAGAGAGAAAACGGATACGGATTGTTTTAAAGGTAGGCATCAATAATACATACAGTACCCGTGAGATTCTCTTAAAAGTTGAGAAAAGATGGCGAGAAGCGGATTGCACGGAGCAGACAGACTACTGCTTTTATTCTCCAGTTATTAAAAGATACTGTGTTGATTGTTCAATGTGAGCAATGCGAACAGTTACTTGTCGTGGCGATAAGGCAAGACAGGACGGATGAAGAAAGGAGAAGGGGAAGGAAGAAAAAAATAGGGGGCCCTGAGATGGAGCGAACCACAGAAAGGAAAACGTATTTTCCGCCGTTTTAGTTCTGCGACAGACAGAATAAAGTGACTGAACTGAGGTCAGCTGCCGAGGGTTTCTGAGTAGCCGCTGTTATTGCATGTCCAGTTTTATTGTTCAGATTGCTATTGATGGCTTTTCCTCTCCGCATATCCGTGCACGCGGAGCATCTGTTGCATAATGCACTTGAAACTCAGCTCATCAACTCGGTTGAAATACTGTGACAGAACATAAAAGCCTAAGTTTGATTTTTTTGTTCCCCCCCTCCCCGTGCTATCATTCCTGTCCTAAACCCACACAACATGCCAGCACCAACGGTCAGGAAGGAACGGGACAAACGACTAAATACTGCATTGCACTTTGTTTAAGGCTAAAAAGTTTGGAAAGCAATGTAAACTTAAGGCAGCATGGATTGAATGTCTTGCATGTTGTTGTTGTTTTTTTTTTAAAAAAAGTACTAAAATAATCTATGTCAACCAATGCAGTTTGTCATGTACATAACACAACATCAAACACAATAAAATGCACTCCCTTCCAACCCATAAATAAAAACACAACTGGTATTCGTACACAAATTTTGTGCATATCCATGTGTGTAGCACGTGCGCCGACATGGTCGTGTAAAATACTTAAATGCACCCACACTCACAAACCCTACGTCGCTTGGCCCGAACAGCCAAAAATGTAAAATGATCATTTTTGCAATTTAGCACAGTGAGACCCGACCCAGTTTTTGAAGGTAGAATGGTTGCAGTTTGTTCACTCCAGTTTTAAAAGTATGCTCAAGCCCCCCCGCCCCACCTCACGACGACAGCTGGTCTTTTTGTCAGCGCTGGTTTCCTCTGTCAGTCTTTTTAAAACATGAGAGAAGAATATAGAGGCAAAAGAGGGGGGAGGGGGGGAAATAAATATCGAAGAAGGGTTGAAGCGGTGAGAGCTGGTGAGGAGCAAAAGAAAGAAAACAAATAAGAGATGATACTGTTAAGGTATCAAAGGCCAGTCTGGTCAGTGAAGCAGGTCAGTATTTGGGTGGGATGACCACCACGGGGTCACCACTCTTTGGCCGCCACATCAGCACCTGGGCATCATTGGCGTTGGGCTTGACCATGGCGTTGGGGGGGATGGGCTCGTTCTTGCCCAGGATCTGAGGCTGCTCCTGGGCCACGGGCTCTTTCAGGACGGCCCTGTGGCCCAGCGGCTTCTCTGGGTCCACTTGGATGTGGAGGCGCATCCTCCAGCGGATCGTCTGCAGGACGAGCGCCTCCGAGGTGGCCTGATTGATGGCCACCAGCCAGGTTGTAAAGCTCTGGTCGCGGTGGATGCTGCTAAGCTGAGGCACGTTGCTGTCGCTGACCGGCACTCCCCAGGTCACGCTGGGGTAGAAATTGTCATTCATACTAACAGTGAATTTGCTGTCCTTCTTGGTGGGGCCCACGACGGTGCAGGTCTCCGTGGTGTTGCCATACCACGGGTAGTTGACACCGTCTGAGTCGCTGATGGCCTGGATCTTTCCATCGCGCAGGTCCGGGAGCTCCCAACTGGACCTGGAAGTTGAAAGTAGGCATAGATGAGGATTTACCCACAAATGGAGTGTTTATCTTTTGAATACAGTTTTAGTGATTATTTCTTTGGGTTGTGAGAACCCTGTTTTGTAAGACGACTGCAGTGGTTTAGCTCTGGCACAGTAAACGCAACCAACAGATTCCTCCTTTCTATATAAATAGTATAAAATTAGCATCTTGACAGCATGACAAGTCTCCACCTTCATATCTCTGTATATCTAACAACGAGACAGAGGCAACACATTTACTCAAAGCCTCACAGCTGGTTGTTTCCAGCAATTTCCGTCCTACTGAGTTAAAATACAATGCCAAGATAAAAAAACAAACACTGTGATACTGAACGCCTCAAGTGATCTGGTACCTCTAGTCTGTCCACCCATTGATTTTCTGCCCACAGCAGGAAAAAGATTACCTTTATTCCCTGAAATCGAGGGTCGCCAGTACAGATAACAGTGTGATCACCAGCCACATGACTTACTGTCTGCCTGGCCTGGCTCCACATTGTGATTTATGAATTCACCCAGGGGGTGAGATTAGCATGTCAGGCATGATAATAGCTCGACCTTGTGTGTGTGTGTGTGTGTCAGTGTGCATGCGTGCTTTTGTGCTCGCATGTGTGCAATGTACATTTCTATTCTGAAAGATTGCATAATCCTCTTGACTCCCCCCCAAAAACAATTTGCAGCAATTCTCCCTTTTGTTGTGAACTCGGACGACACACAAAGCATCTGAGCGATGAATATCTGACTCGGATTTCTTTCGCTTTTACGCAAACCTGAAGCTTTTCCTTCGCCAGATGTGAGCGCACATCAAGCAGCGTAGACTGCACGCAGGTAAAACGTGGACTCTCTTCCACCCGCTGAAATACTTTGATCAAGTCTGCGTAAAGCGCTGCGGAGATACGGCTCACTTCCTGTTTGCGTCTTCACCGCCGGCTTTGTTGTAATCAAATGGTCTGCAGTAAGACATGCAGGCCCACTAAAAACGACTCGCCACTAGTAGAACAAATGTAAACCTGGCCAACTGTATGATGACAATACCCACCGTTGTGTACATGAAACGTATGTAACATAGAATTACATCAGTTCTGATGAACACATTTGCGACACGATGATGGGATGTCATTGAAGAAGGGCCATAAAAGGCTGGGAACTGCTGCTGTGCTGCGGCACATGGTTGCAGTTTCCTGTTACTGTGCCTATGCCTTTAAACTGCTGGTGACTTCAAGCACATCAAAAGTGAAAGCTCTCCGGCAAAAAGAAAAAGGTTTGTCTTAACTAACATCAGTTTAATGGACAAAAACCTCTGTGATGAGTTATTTAATTAGAACCTTGGGTTTTATAAAAGCACTTGGATCAGCAGACGTTACTTGCACTTGTTTGAGAATTTACGAGTGGCATCGAACACAAGCGGCCTGGAAATGACTTATTTCCTGTTTCTGCAACTTTTCTACCCAGTTTTGATTTACTTATTTTTTTGCACGTTTGGAGGAAAAAACGTCTGTTCATAAGCCATAATAAACACGTCCAAGAGACGCTTTTGTTCACAGATGGTATCAGCCTCATGGGGACACAAGTAAGGAAACAACCCGTTGGTTATGCCTCAACACCTGTGTCTCTCTATTGGCAGACCACCGCACTCTCCTTAGATTCGGGTTCTTGTTAAACAGGATTACATTTCATTTTAAGAAACTTGTTTTTTTTAGAAATATATCCATTTCCGTTTGTTTTTTTTTGTTTGTTTGTTTTTTTTTGTTTCACTTCAGTATGCTCTCATGCTGCCAAACCTACAAAACCATGTCTCGGTAAGGCCTCGGGGGCTGCACATGGGAGGGGAAGCGATGAATGTGTACAGAATCCTGAGCACACCATCCGAAGCCAACAGAGAAATCATCCACATTTACCGTCCTCAGCTGTTCTGCCCAATTATGGCACGGCGAGGCTTTATTAGCATCAAAGAAGCTACTTAGTATGAGAGCCTGAGCAGTCAGAGTGGACACGTCTCTTGCATCCTAAAGAGTGGCTTCAGCAATGAGCATGAAGAGGTGGGGTGGCATTTTCTTCATGTTCTGTCACTATTTGCCTTTTCTCTGAAAAGTTTAATGAGTTTAACGTTGGAGTACATGTTTGAGTACTTGAGCTGTGAGGATTTGCCTTTGTAAACACCGCCGCAAACACCCTATACACAGCGCTATAGCATATCTAGTACATTAGTGTTGGTTAGTTCCAACTTTTGATTACTGTTCTTCTTTTTTTTTGGTGTGGTACGTCTGCACTTACTGTACACCAGTGTGATTTTGAGAAGGTTATGAATGGTGTTAAGGGGCCGAGAAGCTGTGCAGTCTCATTGTTGGCGATCTTGGGGAAATCTTTTGGCGACTGGAAAAACATCAGACATTTTTGGATGTCTGTGTTGAGCAGACGGTTGTCAGCTGAAGCTCGGATAGATGAGAGAGAGTCAATATTCACAATGCAATAGTGGCGCTTTGATTAAAAAGGCGAACTGAGGCTATAGTCCTGACTGCAGTGGTGCAGGTTTGAGTCCAGCCTGTGCCCTTTAGAGCATGTCATCCCCCCTCTCGCGCTCTCACACTTTTGCTTCCTCTTTTTCTCTGCTCACATAAGAAAATAACGTGGAAGCAAAAGCAATTACCGGAAACATAAATGTAGCTTACATAAAACAATGATAAGGTTGAACTCTTAAAAGGAAATTGGGGTTCTCTCTCTTATACATAAACACAAACACCACACACATTCAGGGCCATACAGGGGTGGGGGAGTCGGGCAGGGGACTGCGCCCCTAATCTTGGTCGTGCAGGACTCAGACATCCTCTGCTGCAGTGTCGGCAGATAAAAGCATATTCCAGATGGACTCGGGGTAACGTGGTATGAGATAAAGACTACTTGAATAACACTCATGATGAGGAAAATAGGAAGGGAAATGGACAGAGAATATAACAGAGAGAGTTAACAGTCACTTTAAACCTGAGGTTTGTTTTTGTTAATGGCCAGTACTGCAAAATAACTGTATTGACAAGTAAAGGGAACCGAAAGGGCGTAGCAATTATCTTCCATCACACTGTCCCGGCCTCGAATATGTCAGGTTTTTAAAAGCACTCTGTTGTACGCCTACAGCTACCTCCAGACGAGCCAGTTTATTTTAATCAGCCATCATAATTAGCACTTTTTAAAAAAAAAAAAAAAAAAACACAAGTGTTTATTTGTAATGTCTTGATTGCGTGACACAAACTGGTGCTGTCGTTCAGCTGACGCAACCCAGTTTCACTACTGTGAATTATTTCTCCCAAAGAGTAATTTTAGCACTATTTGCAACACCAAGAAAAAGGAACTGTGGCAATTTCACAAGTCAACCCACAGTATTACTGAGAAATAAAGGTTCTCTTTTGCCGGTTGAGTCTGCTCTGTCAGTTTTAAGAGTTTGCTGATAAGTTAAGTTTTATTTCCTAACTTTCCAAACTGGTTGGACTTTGTATGTATATCAGCAGTTTTAAAATAATACATAACCACTCACTTAAAGAAGGAACGAGGAACTATTTTACTATTCAGTTTACCACATCTGACCTTTTTTCCATCAAGACACTGTGGGGGAAAAAAATGCAGTGAAGTTACACCTGCCTAAAGTTGTGAAATCAATTGACGCAAACAAATGTGCAGATCATTGAGTACTACGAATAAAAATGAAAGTGTAGTTTCAGTTTAGTATTTGAGTACAATCAATTTTAAACACAAAGTAACTGAACCAACCCTGACTTGAATTATATATAGTCTGAGTTGTGGTCAAAGTGTCAGTTGCAGCAGAGAAGAAACCTAAGATAGCTCAACGTGTTGAACCCCGAACACATTCTCATCATCTTAAACCAAAGCGACCAAAAAGAGCCCCACGGTACTCACATCCCTTTGTCGCCATATGTATTGTAGAACTCCATGTGGTTACACGCTTGAATCCAGCCGATGGTCCACGTCTCTTTAGCGGCTACCGGCGGCACCAGGACTCGGGCGTTAGCTCGGAAGTGCGGCGTCCGGTAGCGCAGGACCACGCTGGACGCCTCGTCGATGCTGGTGGGGTTGGAGTCGATGGAAGTGTTCAGCTCCAGGACGATGATACTCTCTCGGAAACTCTTGGGCTTACACCTGATACTCTGGATGCAGCCCATTGCATTAAATAGCAACACAATCCACAACAACGTCCAGTGGTCTGGAGGAGAAGAAAGACGCATGGAAACAGCAAGAAGAGAATCACCACAGATGGAGCCACATCATTTTTGTTTTTCCTCCAAAAGATTAAAAAAAAAAAAAAAAAAAAAGTTTATATATACATATATATATATATATTTATATAGCAGATTGCCTCATAAAAAAAGCCATGCGCCTGTGATCAAAAACTACTGTCAGAAAAGGAGACGAAGAAGAAGACTATTGAAAATATGTGTAGAGCACATGCTTTCCGGTGCGTAAACGAAACTTTTCTCATTCGCACACTGCTGTTTTCATGCTGTCATGTTGCAGCCTTATGAATGTGCCGAAAAATGTGGCCTTTTGGCAACATGCATCCATTGGAAAGGTGCGTGAGGGCTAAATAATTAACACACACACAAAAAAAAAACGACTAATGTTTCATCTGGGCGTCAAATTCTCCCTCGTATACTTCTTTTCTGTCACCAAAAGCTAAAGTGTGTGCCGAAGAATCGCCAACAAAAATGTTGCGCTGGACAGCGGACAGTTATGAAGCACTGATGGCAGCCCAGAGGTGACGCTCGCATTACGCGGAGCAGCCTAAATATCAGCCCAATCCGCAACAATTCCCCAGAATTAAAAGTGTCATTTAACGATTCGCTCGACGCTTTTGTACATTTACGGATTAAGGGCTCGTGCGGTGCAATTACATGGAGTGTGCCCTATTTTTAGCCGACCAAAAAACAAAAAAAAAATATAAAGACATGCACAAAAAGAAGTCTACCTATAAAACAATTCACTGGAACGTCTCCAGTGTCTTCAGCAGGGTGAAATCCAAGGTGCGGGGAGTGGGGAGAAGGGGGGGAAGCGGTTCAAGACTAAGCGGCGTCTCGCACAGTTCTTCGGTCAAAGAGGTAATTCCGTTATCTCCCCGTTATTTCTGCCGCAAATCATTCCCCCCGTCCCGCGGAGGGAGAGAGAGAGCGAGAGAGGGAGAGAAAGAGAGAGGTAGAATTTCCACTTGCGCCGAGATCTAGTCGAGTTTGAGCCGGAGCGCCGCAACATCCAGAGGACACCGCCGGGTCAACTTTTGTGCCCATTTCGCCGGATCCATTCTTCACATGAAACAAAAAAAAAAAAAAAATGAATAAATTTAAAAAAAAAAAAAAAAAAAACATAAAACACCAGTAACGTCTCCTCTGACGGGGAGAAATGCCAGCTGTCACATAGTTCGACCGAGCTTTCAGTTGCTGTCCTCTCAGAGGTGCGGATGCAGTTCAGCCTAAATTCCTGCACAAGCTGTCATTTCTCCGTGCTCGTCCCATCGCAGCCACGGCAGGTTCACCCCGCTACGCATTGGTCTATTGGAGCTGCCTGGGAAGCAGCTTTATAAGTATCGTCATGACGACACTTCCGCCCCGAGCTGAGGGGAACGCTGGGAAATGTAGGCGTAAGAGTCCCATATTGGGTGCGATCAGCTATTAGCAATTTTAAGAGCACTAATTGTTAAATTACTAAATAAATAGATGGATGCTGGTTTTGTAAAAGTCTAAAAGGGTAGTAGAAGGGTTTTGGGATCTGTTTATAATTTGATTTGGCCACTGCACCATAGGCTGAGACTCTCAGCTGAAGTTGAAGAGGACATTTTATAGCATTTTATTACTTTTACGCATTCAAATAGCAGAAAATAAAACATTTTTAAGTTGAGGGTAACACTCTCGTTGCAAGATTTTAGTCCAAACAGTTGGATGCGAAAGTGTTTGGAAGAATAATTCAGTAACTATATATAATCTAGATGGAAAGTATGAATCATTTGTTGTAGATTATTGACCACAAATCAACTTTATTCCGACGTTTTATTTTATTTTATTTTATTCGCTTGTATCCTCATTGTTTGAATTCGGTGCCCCTCAGTCCCGTCGCTGTCTGTTTAAGCACCTTGGAGAACTCCGCTCCACAGCGGAGCGCACCGCTGACGCTGAATCCCGACCGTGCGTAAACTACGTCGAATCCGTGTGGAAGAGGCAGATGCTGCACTGGCTTCTCCGCCTCTGCCTCCGTCTTTTGTTCATGGTCTTCCTTTACTGTCAACTTACTCCGGTCATCGCTGCAACGCTTTGCACCGGACGTCTTCGTCTCTTGATTTCTGGACTCCGGACGTGTGAAGGAGGCTGCGTTTTAGAGAAATGGCGTGTGCTTCGCGTCCACACTGCGCTTGGTAAGATGACAACAAAGCGTCTTGCGTATTTCTTGCACATTTTTATTTATTTATTTTTTCTTAGACGGAGCTTGTTTTTCTCCTTGGCGCACGGTAGCAGTTAAGCACCTGTTTTCTTGTGTTGTTGTGACATGCCGTGATCATACCGTGATCAAAACATGCTCGTGTTGTTATTTCATCTCCATGCTGTAGATTCGGTTTCACTGGATTGGCCGAAGCACATGCCATTCAATACACCCTTCCTGTCTGCATGGTGCAAACGGCATGGCCATCGCGCATTCCAGTGGGTCTAAATATATCTATTAAGGCCAGAGGAGGGGGGAGGACCGGCGAAGAGGGTCTATCCTGGGACATTTCACTGTCGTGGTGAACTCGCACCACTCGAATTATCTTCCGGAGATTGACAATCGGTTATTGTGCACACAGAGGAGAACTTGGCCCTTTCCAAACATGCCCTCGAGTTCTAACGTGAGATCCAGGGCGCGGGAGAGAAACAGCGTCCTGAGCAGACCCGAGTTCATATCCCTCAACCAGCCCCTCCGCGGCGGCAGCGGCGGCGGCGGCGGCGCCGGCCCCGGCCCCTCTGAGAGCCGAGGCAGCTCCAGGCGGCCGGGCCAAATCAAGAACCAAACAAGCCAGCAGAGTGAGGAACCTACCGACAGTGGCAGCAAGGACAGGAGAGAGTCCACCAAAATGCCAGAGGAAGACTGTATGCAGCTGAACCCTTCCTTCAAGGGAATAGCAATGAACTCCCTCCTCGCCATTGACATCTGCCTGTCCAAGCGCATGGGGGTGTGCGCCTACACGTCGTCCTCCTGGGGAGGCTGCCGCTCCATGGTCGCCCTGCTGGCGCTCACTGGGCACGGCATCACGTGGATCATTGGCACCATTGTGTGCCTCACGCGGAGTAACACTCTGGCAGGACAAGAGGTCCTAGTCAACCTGCTGCTCGGTAAATGCCACACCACATTCACTGACCTCTCCAAAACAATAACCTACGATACAGCAGGCATAAGAATGACCTACACCCACAAACTGATGCACATTTTGTCTTGATTGAATTTTTTTTTCACATTTTTCGTCTGGACTAGCTGTGCCAAACCTTTTTACCGTAATTATTCCTACTTCTTAGGCCATAAAGACACTTAAGTGAGCTTAGTTTAAACACCAAGGCTTTAATAAAGCTATAAATGAATTAGGACATCCAGGGAGTGTGGGTATCACTATATCTGACACATTATAATTTATAAGCAATTTGCAAGCTGTAAATTATTAACATCTCCTTCTCCTATATTATTGGTTTATAGCACAGGAGGTGATAGTTTGATCTTTAAACTGGTCTCTAGCATTAATACATTAAAACTCAGTCAGTAAAACTATTAGGTAAAGGCTTGCTAATGAATTAAAAGTGCATTGGAAATTGATGGATGATTGACAGATTATATAGTGACCATGGCAACGGTGAGGAAAACCTGCAAATGTAGAGATTTAAAAAGAGAAAACGTGCATTAAAAAGGTGTTTATACTGGATCAGGAATATTATTTAGACTCACTCAGTACGTTGAATCAAATCTTTTTATATTAGTTGATCAAAGGGGAAGTTATGAGGTGCACATGCCTGCATGTGATGTACCTACTATGCTCTAATAATGCCACACACAAATATGAGAGGTTGTGTTTTTTGCACTAAGTTACAGACTCTTACTTATTTATTAAATTGCACAATTTCTCAGAACCTAAAAAAACGTGCAAAAAAGTTTGTTAACAGTCTCTATTTCAGATTTTTTTTGTCCCTTGGGCTCATATATGACAAGAGTGTTGTTTCAGTCATTTAATATACATGTTCTTGCAGCAGAAAGCAGGCTACATGATTTTTCAGAATGAGCGTGAGACCTGCGTGTTGGTTTGTTTGTTTGTTCGTGCACTCAGTCAGCTGCACTCATACACAGATTATTGACCAGTGCAAATCTTCTGGCCGTAGCCACATTGAGCTCTGATTGGAGCCCGGTAAATCTCTGGATTTGGGACACAGTTGTATTGTGTTCGAGACATTGTTTCGGGCCGCAAACGCTCGTTCATTATTCCTCGGTTGAGGATCTGTCGAGGTCCGTCCGGAGAAAATCCACGTCCGTGTTTAACATTGGGCGAGGGAATTAACGTTTAATGCCGGCTGAAAGTGCGTTTTGTTTTCATCCATCGGGAAAGTAATCAGCCGTGACCGGTCTGTCAGGCTCGGTTTAATTCAGCCCACTGTTGCGACCACACGGGCCTGTGCGGCGTGGAAGTAGTTTCTGTGCAGGGTTTTAAAAAAAACGCACGGCTTAGTCGCACAACGGCTGGGACAATCTTAAAGACTTATGTCAAAAGCAGACACGGGGGATGCTTGACTGCAGTGGTGTTTTCTGGACTTAGTTTCTTAGCTTATCTTCAAAACAAGCTCAAGCAGGTGAAGAAGAAGAGAGAAAAACACCGGATGCAGATAGTGCTCAAACAACCTGGTTGTGTTTGCTCTAATTAATCAGGCTATCCAGAAGTAAGGCCTTAAAGGTGTAGTTTGGTTTCAGTGACGTGGGGTTGTATGATTCACCTATCCAACGTCAGCCTATATCCTACTGTAGATGCAGGGAAGCTAAGTCATCTGCAGAAATATTTGAACCTAAAACAAAGATGACCTAAAATAATCTGTCAAAGTATCATTACTGCTTTAATTTCCTCCTCAAAGTCATCAGACTCCACTGATCGATACGGTCATATCACCTTGCAGAACTTGCAGGACTTTATTCATCCACAAGGGAAATTGTTTGGTCGCAGTAGCTCAACTGCACCTAAAAAACACTCTTGAGGATGGAGAAAGATAAAATAAAATAAACATTTTGCATCTAAACAACTGTGCAAGAAATAGAGACAGAAGTAAATATATATTATATACACAGGAAGGATTAATAAAGTGCAATAACGTCAATAACATGGAGTTAGAACGTAGGAGATGTCGGTCTACCGCTGTGTTGTGTTTTAGCACATTTAATTCGGGTCTAATGTGTTAACGCGCCAAAGTTGCACAATAACACAAGCAAACTAATCGATCGACACAATCGCGGACGTGCAACTTCAGAATCTGAATGAGGTTCCCTCCCCAGTCTTCGTGCGGACGGCCGGCTCCAGGCAGATTTAAACAAGTGCCTCGCTCCTTCCATGTCTTAATGATGGATTTAGCTAGAGTCAGTGGGATGTCCAGTGAGTTGGAAATCTGTTTGCAGCCAGTCTCCACGCTCAGTGATCTTTCCTCTGAGTTGCTCGGAGCGTTTGTTTGTCTTCGTGCTGCGGCCGTAGCAGGAATACTGATGAGCCGGAGGCTGGACCTCCCAGACGCAGGTGTTTTTATGCTGCGGTCGCTTCACGCGCATCAGCTGCACTCGTGTGATCTCGATTTCACTAATTGTGACGCCGCTGGCATCAGCTAGCAGGACGTCTGTTGAGTTAGGTCAGTCACTTTAAAGGCGGTGAATATTTACGCTTATTTTACACTATATATTTTTTAATTAATTGACATCAGTTTGCAAAAATCTGTTTTCACTTTGACATGACAGAAGCTATTTTTGCAAATTATACTGACCATGATATAATGCATTAAAGCAACAGAAGGGGAAAACGTCCAAGGGGGATGAATGCTTTTTATTTAATATATTTATGGAAACAAAACATGCAAAGGATATAACGGGCTGCACAGCTACAGCAGCGTCCCAAATTGTCAATTATGCAGATGCGACTTCAATCCTCAGCTGTATAAGGATGAATGTGTTCGGTACGCTTTCAGTGCTCGTCTCTCTGCGCCGAGGCCGAGGCCTGCACGGGTGGCGACAGTAATAAACACACACATGCTTAGGCTATGCTCGCACAGCTGTCGTCTTCAATTAATTTTTCATTATGCTCCCTGGCACCGATAGTTGAGTGTCTGTGCCGTTGTCTTTCAAAGTGCTCGGTGTACCTGTGTGTTAGATGCAGACGGGCGTGCAGCATTTCAGTTTCAGGAAAATGTCTGTTCGGGGTTAAAAAGATCCAGAGTCGCTGGTCCTGACTGGAGAATTTCAAGTATTTTTTTAATTATCAGTCCTTTTGTGGAAGTAAATTAGAACGGCTGCTAAAGTAGCCTTCAGATAAATGACCCCAGCCGCAAGCATCATTGTGTTTGGGACTGATGCGAGTTGAGCTGAATTCATTTGTTCTGAAACATGATTTGCAGACTTCTTCTTGGATCTGCAACGTGAGGATCGAATACCTCGTTGGTCTTCCTCACAATACAAGTCAGGATGCGTGGCAGCCCGAGCTGTTGTCCGGTCACACCTGTTGCACTTCTGCACTTCTTGGAACCGGAGTTTCCATTCTCGATTTAGCAGGTTCCCCTCGAAGGGTAAATCCAAGTTCACCGCCCAGGATTTGACCGACCGATGGAGAGCGTTTGGCTGCTGAGAACCCGACCGTGTTTCAGTGCGATGGGTGACTTTGTGCCGCCTGATTGATAGCTTGCGCGGTATGTCTTCGTAAATTTTAACCATCAAAAACGTCTCTTTAGTGAGTCTACGGGGACGGTGCAGGCTGCAGCTGAAGGGCATCACCAACAAACTTGTGCTTACAGGTGATAATACGATGCGTCATGACTTGGCTCACCTTCTGCTTCTGTACTTTTGAGACTGCCAGAGAGCACCGTGGGGCCCCTGCAGTAAACCCCCCCAACCGTCCCCACATCTCCACATCCGTCTCTCCTGTAGCTCGTCCGTTGCTTCTTTTAGAAATCAGATTTTTCAGACCATGAAAGCGACACCGCCTCAGCAGCCCGCCTTTAAAGAACTGGAATAGAAGTTAAACTATCAACAGGGCAGAAAGTGGACTGAGAAGTAGGACGCCGTACCCAATATGTCACACAACGGACGGTTATTTAGCGCAGGCTTGGCCGAGTGTGTGAAGATGGCAAGCGAAGTTAAAGATGGTGGGGATATTTTTGGGTGGGGAGGGGTGTTATAAAAAGGCACCTACAAATGTCTGGTATGTGGAAGCAGAGCAAATGCTGCTCAGTATTGTATGGCTTGCTGGTTATTCCTGGTCACCGGGATATCTGTTTACATGGTTACTACAGTTGTCCTCTGATTTATGTGAAGAGTCGGGACATAAAAACGTCCAGATAAATCAGGTTGTTGCAGAAACGGACAATGCTTCATTTCAGGGAGTAAAAATATCTGACAGGAGATGCATCCCATCGGCCTGCAAAACAGAAAAGACACTAAAAATACAAAGAAGAGTTTACACCGATCAGGCATAACATTATGACCACCTTCCTAATATTGTGTAGGTCTCCTTTGTGCCTGCAAAACAGTTGTGACTCATCAGAGAATGGACATGGGTCTTCTGAGGGTGTCCTGTGGTGTCTGGCAACACAATGTTGTTAGTGGGTCAGTACGTGCATTGTGTCAACCGATCAGGCGTAACATTATGACCACCTACCTAATATTGTGTACGTCTCCCTTGTGCCTCTGACAACAGTTCTGACTTAGTGGGGGGTCCTTTGGGTTGAGGGGAGGGGCCTCTGCGGATCATCCCACAGATACTTGATCAGTTTGGGATCTAGGGAATTTGGAGGCCAGGTCAACACCTTGTCCTGTTTGTTTTAAATGTTTTTTTTTTTTTTAGTTGTTCCTAAACTGTGTGTGTCAATGTCAGGCACATCCTGCTGCCATCAAGGAGTGTCATTGCTATGGGGTGGGAGGTGCCTGGTCTGGTCTGGTCTAGGTGGGTGCTACATGTCTAAGTAACATCCACATGAATGAATGCCAAGTCCAAAAGTTTCCCAGCAGAACATTGTATCGTCACAAGACGGTCAATGTTATTTACTTCTCCTGTCAGTGGTCTTAATGTTGTGGCAGATCGGTGTATATTACAGTTAGGATAAACGTCTAATAAGATATCTTTCTGGGTTTGTCGAAGAATTTGCATAGGAAGTAGGATTGATTTAGATCCTTCCATGGAAATTCTGGGACTTACAAACTCAAAAAATAGTGAGTAACAGAATGTGGTAGCATTTTAAGGTCAGTCTCACTCAACTGGAGACAGAAACCTGCACCCACGCACTTAAACTGAAGAGATGAGGTGATGATACACTAGTATTTCACAATATGGTGAAGATTTGTGTCTAAACCTGTGACACATAATTGGAATTTCTTCTTCTTTTCTACCCTACTAACTCTATTAATCCTCTCATGACTCCTCAGGTGTATCTGAAGAGCATAGTCTTAATTTCTTTGCAAAGTGAATACTTTTATTTTGATACTATAACATGTAGTAGTGCTACAGGAGTACATGTTTAATCTTTCTATTCTTCTGACAGCCCTCATCCTTGATGTCATGACGGTTGCTGGGGTCCAGAGGCTGGTGAAGCGGAGGGGACCCTGGGAGATGACGCCGGGCTTCCTGGACTGCGTCGCCATGGACGTGTACTCCTTCCCCGCCGCCCACGCCAGCCGGGCGGCCATGGTCTCCAAGTTCCTGCTGTCCCACCTGGTCCTGGCCGTGCCGCTCCGCATCCTCCTGGTGCTGTGGGCCTTCCTGGTGGGCGTGTCCCGCGTCCTCCTGGGCAAGCACCACCTGACGGATATGGTGTGCGGCTTCGCCCTGGGCATGTTCCACTTCAGCCTGATGGAGACGGTGTGGCTCTCGTCGAGCACCTGTCAGACTATCATTTCCATAAGCACGTTCAGCTGGAGCCCCTCTTTCTGAGCTTTTCACGCGCAGGCTAGCACGCGAAGGCTTGTTTGATACTCTCACCTGGCAATGTCGAGGACTCGCGTAGGTCTTGCGAAGTTAGTTTTTGCAAGACGTTTTTAAACGCAGGCTGTGAACAGAGAAACATTTGCAGATGTAACTTGCATGTTAATACCAAGCAGGTCAGAAGACCTTCATGACTCTTCATGACTGAAAATCTAATGTCACACACGTTTACTGCTGCTTAAATTCAATACAGTACTAACGACAAAGAGGAAAATAGGAAAACTGACAAACTACTTGATGAAAGTGATCATGAAAGTTTCTTTTTCATTTAACCTTATATTCTAAACTGCTAGCTCCATGCTTCTTCCATGTATTTCTTCCTTCTATCTTTTCTTCCTTTTATTTTATCTTTAGATAGTGAAACGTTGAATCCAACACTGAATAGAGTTTGGTGGTAGGCTGTAGTACTGGATGTAACATATATATAAAGATATCACTGTGTGGTTCATCCACATCGTTCTCAATTGGCATGACTGATTATATATTTGTGTATTTCTGATGGAATTGTGTTTCTTTTTACTTACTTGTACGTTTTTCCCACACATGAGCTCACTTGCAAAGCAGCTAAATTTAGTGCACACGCAATGCCACACAATTTAATTTAATTTTTCTTTCCGCCAATGTGCCGTTTGTGATTTAATGAATCTTTTTTTTTTTTTTTTGTATCTTTTCATTAGAGTCTGCACATTAGCCTAACAGACGTTCATGGCTACGTCTGCGCCGTATGTCTATGCCCCACTAAACAACTGAAGCGTGTGCCGATGTAGGTTTGTGTGTGTGTGTGTGTGTGTGCACGTCAGCGCACTCAGCAAAAAAAATATCTGCCTTCTTTTTTTTTTTTTTTTTTTTTTTTGTAATGGCCTTTTGAATGAAATCTGCAGGATTTTTGTGGCGAGTATATTTCCGACGCACTGGTTTGATACAGTTGAATACAGTTTGGTGTACAGTAGTTAGCTTTGTCCTGTACAGGGAGCTGTATATGATGTTTTTACTTTGCTGCTCCGTCTCTGTAATAAACGAGGTGGACTGTCAGAATAATACGAATGCCTTTGTGTTTTATTATAAGGGTGTTGGACTTAGACTTTAGTGATCCACAAGGGAACTGCTTAGTTGCAGTAGCTCAGCTGCACATAAAAAATAAATAAAAAAAATTAATAAAAACACTGTTAAAAAAAAAAAAGGTGTTATACGAAAGTTATACGCAAAATAAATTAATAATAAAAATATTAAAATAAATAAAATACGCTAGTATAAGCAAAAATATACAAGATGTGCATACGTACAACTACAAAAAATAGAAATAAATATGTGTAAATATACACAAATACATACAGGTAGGATACATGATAATATGGATGGAGGAGCATCAGCAGCATCAACATGAAATAGAGTTACAAGTGGGTTGTTGCACAGCTGGACTGGGAACGGCATGAATTCACTGTGGGAGTGGAGCTGGATGAGTCTGCCCTGCTATATTCTGGTGAAGTGGGTGCAAGTATTGGACAGGTCACCAGTTGCTAACACAGAGAGACGGACAACCGTTGACACTCACATTCACACCTACGGCCAGTTTAGAATCACCAATGAACCTAAAGAGCATGTCTTTGGACGGTGGGAGGAAGCCGGAGTACCCGGAGAGAACCCACGCGGACGCAGAACATGGATTCGGACCCAGAACCTTCTTGCTGTGAGGCGTCAGCGCTAACCTCCACACCACTGTGCCGCCCTTGCGTTAAAATCAGCAAGTCAAAGCGGAATTACTTGACAAATTGTGTTTCCGAGTCAGCTGAATCCTAGAGGAGGTTAAGAGACGGCTGTTCACAACAGGTTGTTTTGATCGTATCAAACATCACGAGGCCTCAAAGGCACCACATGATGCACAACATGGTCAGCAAAAGAATAAAGAAGTGTGGTCTGTTGAAACCCTAAGTGATGAGCTCAGCCCAGACAGGGTCCTTACACTGCTTCGGGCGGCGTTAGGCTTGACGCGGAAAGTGTCGAGGCGTTAAAATGTGCCAGAACTAGTAAGCATCTACTTCAAGATAAAGGCTGCACATAGCACAGAAAATGTGTTGCTTAAAGATGCTCTGTGCTGTATGCAAAGCAGGACTCCACTTGACATGAAGCTCGAGTGGTCTGTCACCAGCAGACAGAGTCTCAGTCTGCCTTTTATATGCTTCCCTGCATTAATATCACTGTAGACCTACGTGACAGATCCAAGCAGTAAACGGGAGCGTCATCGTGCAGCTGTATTTGCCGACCACCTTTTAAAATCGTGTGTCCTCTCTCAGCTTTTCAGACTTGCTTTCCTGTCACGCTGGCCTCACCACAGAGAAATCTGACAGGAAGCAGCACCAGCCCCGACGGGGCGCGCTCAGAAACGGTTTAAATAGAAGGAACAGAAACTGGTTTAAAAATACTCCTGCTGCAGAATCGGCTACTCGGTTACGTGTGCGCTGTTCAAAATTAGTGAGGAGGTTAAAAAAAAAACCTCTTTGATCAAAGAGTCAAAGAGCAGAGGCTGAAATGGACCCCCAGTTGCAAACTGCGAACCCTTGCGTCAAGTGAAAAAAGGCCCAGGCTTGCAATGCTGTTTGTATCACTTCTGCATTGCGTCCATGACACTGCCCTCGACGTTCACGGGGCCCAGACGATGGCTCTTCATGCTCATTAGTGCCACAATCAGGAAAAGTAAATAGGATACAACTGGCTACTACGGATTAAGGGGGCTGCGAGGGGTTTTATTGTGAAATAACGACTGAACAACCAAAATATCTCAGTGGGTAAATGCTGTTAGTGGTCTCCTCCTGCGAGGTCCGTGCACCCTGACTCAACCCTTCCTCCTTCTGCGTCTTTAAGTTATTTGTGAGTTATATATAAAACAGAAAAAGATCACAATAGACGCCGCAGCTTTTTCCCAGTGACTTCTGTGTATTCTGTGGGTATGTGCATGTTATAAATTAATCTAATCTTGCAGTTGTTGGTAAGTAGATAAATAAAACTTGGACATGTTCCTTCAAAGGGGTAAAAAAAAAAAAAAAGCCTTTATTTTGGATCATTGGGAGATATTTGCAGCTTAATGGTTGGACAAGTGCTCCCCCTAGTGGAAGCTGTTGGATCACACACTGTGAACTCTGGGAAATAGTCCTGAGACAAAGTTTGACAGACACTGACAAAGTTAATTGGTGGTTTAAGGGGGGCAATATAAATTTAAATTCAGCAAACATAACAGACTGAGATAAGTCGTCTGAGATAAGTTGAAGCACGCTCACTACAGAGACAAGTGAACCAGGTGTAGTGCTGATAATAAAAAAAAAGTTTATATGTCCATTTCTTAGCTTCTGTGCGGCATGTGCAACAAGCACACGATGGATGGGGAAAGTAGAGGGACAAAGAAAGGACCGTCTTGTTCGAATTTTTTTTAGGTTTTAAGGTCAGGAGGATGATTAATTAATCCATCGTTAATTTAATGCTTCATAAATGAGGCATGGATATTTATTGGCACAATTACAGTACATCATCTGTAAACTCAGTTAAACTCATGACCAGAGATTAGGAGATTCGCATGATACAACTGGAGCTGTTGTTAAATTTTAACTGGTGAATTAGAATATTTATATTAAATAATACCAAAAGCAGGGTATAGTTAAGGCGGGGAAGTGATACGCCAAACAAAAGACATGTTTGTTATTTTAAATAAACACCTTTTCTAATTTTAATATGAATAACATTAGTCTGTGTGTCTCTAATTGACCTTTATTTGAAACTAAATTAAATTTTAAAGAAGATGCAACAAGTTCCTTATTGGTCTTTGTATTTTTTTAATTAAAATGATAGCTGAGAGCTTTTTATCTAATATTAAACAATTTATTTTTTAATTTTTCTGCCATAAAAGAATAATTCAATACTGTAAAAAAATGCAGGAGTGGGGTGTTTCTGTAATTGCTTAAATCGACCAGCAGGGGGCGATGCGTGTATTTGTCCTCCGACGTCGTCGTGTGACGTAGGACGCACGGAGCGGAGCCGAGCCAGCCTACCCCACTGCCCTGCTCATTCTCAGGCCGGGTAGGACCCCAGCAACAACACTGCGATCAGTTCAACCTATGAAGATTGGGCTCTACAATCGCTATCCATCCTTTGAATAGACAGCATTTTGTGGAAATATATCACTGTCACTGATCAGAAGATACCCTAAGTTGTTGAATCGGTGAGTTATAAGCGCGGATAGGTGCATCAAATCTCCCGTTTTGCTCGTCTTTTCCGCTACCCAGTTTTATTGTTGCTTTGTTCTGGGCAGCAGCCATTTTTAATCGCCTTGTCCTACATTCCCATCGCTGCCCTCGGACCGTTCAGAGAACCAAGCACGGTTGAAAATTATAACACGGGTCTGGTTGTTTTTGCACAGACGCCCGCAAAACAACTGTGTTTAATAGTGTCAACCCAAATTGTAAATGCAGGAAAACACGTCCGGCCTGTCGGGGTTGTTTTTGTAACACTACACTGGAAGTTTAACCCGACTGCCGTTTCGCTAGTTTTCCAACAAGCTGCGACTGTCGGAGCCAGCCAGCTAGCTAATGCTAACTTTAAGACTTTGATTGGTTATTTATGTGTGTCCGTCTAAACAAACAAAATAATCCACAAATTCCCTGTATACTCATAGCATAAAATATGGTGACTTTAATAATATACACCTCTACGAGACCGTTGTCGTCAACATTTGATGTTTACATAGCCATTTTGCTTTAGCTACCAGTTAGCATATTTTCCTGGTGAGTGCTAGCAAATACACCTAGCGTTCATTTTAGCGTCTGGGTTGCTCCGTTATATTTTTTTTATACACCGTTTGGTTCTTCTTGTGTGATTATAAGCCGACGTTTAGTTTAATTTTACCGCATGAACTGGGCTGTGTTTTTGTTTTCGTGCAGCGAACTGGTCGGTGTCAATTTCATGTGCTGGAATTAGCATTAGCTTGCAATGAGGCAACGGCACCTACAACTAACGGGAGGTCAAACGTTTTTTTACTGGGCCCCAAAATTTATTTCATATTTGCACCACATACACGTTCACCGACCGTGTTTGTTTCTTTAGGCTGTCTGGTGAAAATAACACTTAAGATGTCAACAAAAAAACGAGCCGTGGATAGCGTTAGCTGTCATGGCGTTAGCTTACTTTTCTAACTTAGCTAAATATGTAATTTTGCGGTCTTGGGGGAAATTATATAATATTTTCCGTAGATGAATTTGAAATCATGTCTGATTTTAAAACATAATTAAATGAACATTAATGGGCAGATATTTCTGGTTTTAAGTCCCGCCTATGCAGAGATTTAGCGTAGCGGCCTCCTCTGTCCGTTATTAATTCACGACTATTCAACTCCAGGGACAGTATTTACCGTTATTTTACTATTTCTTTTAATACTTTATACTCATATGTTAAGCAGTATATACGTAGATATCAGCTGTTTTTGTGTGTATATAAGCAGTAGCACTTATTGCTTGTGTCTGGTCGCGTCAGGGTTTGCAAATCTTACCGCATACATTGTTTTGATGCTGTGTTTAACAGGACGCTTTGAAATGTGAGCTCTGGCCAGGCATCTTAAAAATGTTCTACTTTCAGATCATTTGTCACCCCTGGGCGATTGTTTGTTTTCCCACATGCTTTTTTTTTTTTTTTTTTGTTATTGTTGTTTTGCACTACGTTTAGAAGTTACAGCAGTAGTTGCTGTGTGTTGCTGCATCAATCTGAATGCATTTGAGGTTACTGGTTTTATGTTTAAAAGGGCGTATAAGCCAACACCTTCATGATTTCCATCTTGTTTCCCACCAGTATGTGCCACAGGTTCATGAACGTGATATTTCAGCCAGGAAAGAGAAAGGATTCTTGCCACCAATACTCTTAACTTCCTTCTAATAAGAACGTGGTCTATCGTGTGCATTATTATTCTGGTCAAATATGTCAGTGTGTCGTATTTGATGATATTTCTTTCTAAAGATTTAGGATTTAAAAAGGTACAGTTGTCCTATGTTTGACAACTAGACGAAAACCTGTCCACAACACCGTTTATTTGGATGGAGAGGGTACCAGTGTGATATTTTCTTCCACGAGGACTTTGATTGTGAGCTTGTTTGTGGAGCCTTTATGTGAGAATGATTATACTGTTATACAGTTTCTACACAATCAGTTTACATTCAAGAGTATGCATAGGTAGAGTGTATATATACTGTACGTCAAACAACACCATGACATTTATATCACTTGAAAAAGGCACAGGCAATAAATGGGTAGTGACTAAAACTAAGTTCATTGCATCTCAATGTTCTCTTAGAGTACTGCGGGACATAGACGCACATAATAAACGCTGGTGTGAGCCATTTACGCTTGTGCGCTCGTCAGTCTGGCTCGCTCTGTAAAAATGCCACCCAAGCGCTAGTCTGCGCTGTGTCTTTTTTTTGCCAGTCGGGTTAATTTTTGTTTCTACTTCCCGCTTCATTTTCAACAATGGCGACTGAAACTTTTGCCGAGGACGAGCCATACAGTTGTTTCTATCTCCGAACCTCCTCAGTTAACCTTTCCTCGATGCGTTCCATCTTTATTGATCCAAAACAATCAATTCAAAAATTGGGTCTGCGTCAGTTTCACGCAGAAGTCTAAACCACCTATTACTGTGGAAATGCAACAGGGAGAAAATCTGTCAGGAAAGAATAACAGCTGTCACAGAAAGAAGGCAGTATGAAAAATGTTGCTTCCTTGGTCCTGATGGGGTAATGTGAGAATATGGCAGAGAGAAAAGCTGCACAGATATGGGTTCAGATATTAGACGTTTCACTTATGTGATAGAAATTGCTTCAGTGATGAGGAATATTTCTTCTTGGATTAATAGTATCTTAAGGAAACGTTCCAAACATTACCAGTGCTCTTGTTCTTCTCAAAAGCAGAGGTTGGAGAGGTGCCTCTTATAATTAGGAGTTGTTCTGTATTCTGGCCAATACTGTACTTTTTATTTTATTTTTTTTTACAAAAAATGTGTAATTCTACCCTGCTGTGCATCCGTCTCTACCCTGAGGTCACAATATGGAAAAGACAAAAGTTGAAGTTAAGCAGATGTTATGCACACAATAGTAATTGTTCACGGTTTGATTCGTATCATTTGTAACCTGAACACAAAGGGTATTTTTTCCATATGGTTCATGATATGTGAGTCTTGATTAAAGCTGGTATGAGAGTGACTAAACCCAGAGCAGTAAAATCCAGAGGCACAGCGTGTGTATGCAAGAGACACTGTGTTTAATTGTCTTGATTTAGGTGCCGTACTTTAATGTCGTGGGTAGTTTTATCTTCTGCAGCTGTTTCATGGTAAACTGACATTCAACCCCCGACCTCAAAAATGTCTCATAAGTATGGTTGAATATCCTTTGATCAGATTGTAAACAGAAACGGAGACACAAAGTTACAGAAAAGCCGTTTAGAGGTCTGGTGTGCCTTGATGAATTTATCAGTGTAGCAATAAATAAAATATGGCTTATAAAGGTATTTTATTATTAAGTTACATTATCCACCTCAAAGGGCCAATAATTTATCCTCTTGTCTGTCTGTACTCCTCTTTGCAGAATCAGAAGGCACTGGGAAGAGGCGCAAAGAAAAATTTCCATACTCGATGACAGTACATCGCAATGTCCGATCGTTTGGGGCAAATAACCAAGTCCAAGGATGGGAAAAGCAAGTATTCCTCACTCAGCCTATTTGACAAGTACAAGGGAAAATCAATAGAAACCCAGAAAAACACAGGTAAGGCTAATTTGTTTTGTTCCTCCCTTCAAGACTTCCTGTTTCTTCTTTATCTTGTTCCAGTCCTTTTATTTATTGTTCTGCCCTCTCAATATCCGCTTGTGGTTTCTACCCGCCAGTAGTTCCGCGACATGGCTTGCAGAGTCTTGGAAAAGTGGCCACAGCCCGGCGCATGCCCCCACCTGCTCACCTGCCGAGCTTGAAGTCTGAAAACAAAGGAAACGATCCCAACGTGATTATAGTGCCCAAAGACGGTACAGGATGGGCGAACAAGCAGGAACAACCCGATCAAAAGAGGTAATTCAAAACATTTGTGTAGCCTCATCTGATAAGTACATCATAGGTCAGGTAAATCAACTCGCCCGCCAATAATTTCTTAAATATTCATTTATATAGGTATGCTGACAGCCTTATTAGTTAACAGTTTCAAAATTTGAAAATGACAACTTACTGTTTCCTTTTAAGGGGCCAGCTTTGAGCTTGGTCATACTCAGCTGTTCACCAGGTCTAGTCTATCAAAGTGAATTAGCATACAGTCTTGTGACTGTATCCTTTCTTTTTCCTTGATTTAGGTCACAGTAGCGGTGTCTGCTTTGAATAAATCCTGCAAAACAAACCACTTTCTTTTTTTCTTGTTTGTAGTTCTATTGCATCAATACCACAGCTGCCGGAGTTGCAGCCACAGCAGGCTTTACAGAAATCTGTCTCCAATCTTCAGAAGCCCTCACCAGTAGCCAACCAGGAGGTGAATATCAGTGTTTGGCTAATGGTATTCCTCAATGGTGAGAAAGTTATGGATTGTGACCGTGGTTTTCTTCATTTCCACAGAACACAAACACAGGTGGACCAAAGCAATGGGCCCAGCTAAATGGAAAGGCAGTAGAGCAAGATGGTGAGTCCTTTCAGATTATTCTACAGTTCAGAGTGAGTTGGGTTAGGGTTAGGGTTGCTACAATGCTCTTCTGTTTGCATAAAACAGACAATTGTCTCTTAATGCCGTTGCTTTTTGTGGCATCATTAGGTTCAAGGGCCTCAAACCGACTTCAGCCCTTCTCTCACGAGGAATTTCCCACGCTGAAGGCAGCTGGAGAACAGGACAGAGTTGGCAAGGAAAAAAGCGGCTTCGATCCGTCGTATGGGCCCGGACCAAGCCTCCGCCCCCAGAGTAAGTTCTGCTGTGGCTTCCCAGCTCTCAGGAACTGACTGTCAGGCTCATGGATAAGCTAATGTGTCTTGGAAAGCAAATTATTGAGCTGGCGGCAGGATTTCTTAACTGTCTGGAAGCTAATAATATTGTTGAAATGCATTAGTGGATCTTTGGAACAAATTACAACAGTGATGGTAAGAGGGAAGTCTGTGCAGTCCTTCTACAGCCCAGTGTTAGGTGACGGTTGATGTCATGTACTGATGTTGTTTTCAGGCTAGAATAACTTCACAACAGACTTGCTGATGTATTTCTCTCTAACAAAGACTAACTCACCCATGCTAGACCCAATCTGGCCACTGCCATTGGCTTAAAATGACTAGTTGTTCTGAATTGACTATGCACAGGTATGATTTGTGCAAAAGATTGCAATTTGAATGTTGTTAAAATGCTTAATTCCTGTAATGTTATTCTAACATGTCACTTTAGATTGGTCTGGTAATGCAGTCAATTCAAGTTCTTTTTCTAAAATGTCCCCTTTCTCACTTCAAGATGTGACGAGCTGGAGGGAAGGTGGTGGCAGGAACCTTCAGCCCTCGTCCCTGACCCTCAGCCTGCCAGCAGATCCTGAGGGTAAACTCACTGCCCTGGGTGAGAACGGCACCCCTCCGGCCTCATCTCACCCCTCCTCTGCCACCGGCACCACCACTTCTAGTGTAGTGACGGCTCAGTCACCAGGCCTTGACCCCAAGGAGCCTTCCCTGCGACCCGCCCAGCCTGTCCGCAGAACAACCGTCCCTACTGCCCTGCAGTACCAGCTTCATCACACTTCAACTGCTGTCTACCATGACATGTTGCCCGCATTTGTAAGTACTCTGTGACTAATATGACTTGTCAGGTCGTTTTCTTTAAGCAAAATGTTCATTACAGTCTGTTGCAGTGGCAGCTTTTTGTTAAAGTAAAAACTGTAATGCTTCTTTTCTCAGATGTGCTCTAAAGACACACGTGAAGCCCCAGGTACTGATCATGTTCCTACCACCGTGGCAGCCCCAGCCAGGTTTGAGAGCAAACCCACTTTTAGGCAGACTTACACCAAACCTGAACTTGTCAAGTAAGTACAGTTTGTCAAAGCAGCTACTTGTAATTTCTCAGTTTTAGATGGAGGTCTGTGGCATCCGGCAGTTGTTAATTTATCATTCTACCATTGCAGTGGTGATGCGAGAAGAGAGCCCCGCTTTGTTCGCGCTCCACCTCGACTCTCTACTCAGCCCATCCGCAGGCCTGGAGACAGACCACTCCGCCCTGCCATTATTAATCCAGAGGATTTGAAGGATCTGGATGAGCTTGACAATGACTGTGAGGATGGATGGGCTGGTCAGTATTTCTTGAATAGTTTGATTGCCTCCAGGCAAGTTTTGCTATATGTGGCATCGTTTACCAGCATTTATTCTGAGGAGCTGTGTATCTGTGGCCGATGAGAAAGAACATAGTCGTGTGTATTTTTAGAGCAGAGATGTTACAGCACACAGAATCGACAAAGGACTCATTATCTGTGCAGAAATGTCAGTAAAGAAGTATGCTTGTGGAAAAATGAGCAGCATCTATTAATCTTCACAATTGACTTACATAGAACTTTCTAAAAAACCACAAGAGCTGTTGATATAATCCAATTTCATCTGTAGCTTTGTATACCAGTAATAAAATGAACTGCCGACTGTATAGATACAGCACAATCAAGTCTGGGTCTTCTAATTAACAGCTGGTTTCATGCAGATGTGATAGCAGTCTTATTTTTTTATTTTATTTTTCAGGACTTCATGAAGAAGTCGATTATAGTGAGAAGCTCAAGTTTAGTGATGACGAAGAAGAACACTCTTCCGGAGATAAAAACAAGATGTGGTGAGAGCTGATTGCTTATTTTTTATTTATTTTTTATCTCATTGGTGCCGTTGTCATTAGTAGCATTGATTTTAACTGTTACTGTTTAGGGCTGAGTGGGAGAGGGAGCGAGAGCGAGAGAACCAGCGGGACTGCCAGTCCTCCCTAAATTCAGGGGAGGCGTCTTACCCTCAGGAGGGCCCAGAGGAGAGTTATTCCTACCAACATCACCACCACGAGCCTCCCAGGAAGACGAACGGCAGATACCTCTCTACGGACACCCAGGTAACTACACGCAGTGCGGTGTTTTTCCACTTTGATCCTCCTCTTTTGAGATTACTTATCTAAGATTAACTCGTTATGATGTTATCCACAGTTAAAACACATCTTGTTCTTTAATCCATCTGTGACTGTGGAACATAAGATAACACCGTAGTGCATATGAATAGCAGTGTGCCTTTGCACGCCCTCAAGTCAGACTGTCATTGTGAATTGGGAGAGATGACCTTGCAGTAACCATAGTGATAGCTGTCTGACCACTTCTTATTTGCCAAGCCTTTTACTTTGCCAGTGAAAAGGATGTGAAAGGCATGATGGAAGTACAGCTTGTTTTTCTGTTTTAAGAGAAGCTTTAATGAGAGAAATCTGTAGAAAGCTGTTAACATATGCCATATATGCATTCTGCAAATGTATACACTCTGTAATGGAGAATTCTGTATCACACAGTACCCTACACCATCAACATCCTGCTCTGCAACAAACTATGCATAGTCGAGGGTTTCGTCCTCTTGTCTGTTTTTATGAATTGAACCCAAACAACATTGTAGCAATCCCTCTGAACTGCCTCTGTACAACCTCTTGGCCCTGCAGAAAAACCAAGGTGAGCCACTGACTGACCAGGATGATCCCCAGCGACAGTCTCAGACTCAAGCACCAGCGAGGGCAAAGTATGTTTCACCTGAGCTGTCCGAGGCTGTTGAGAGAGCACGCCGGCGTCGGGAGGAGGAAGAGCGGCGTGCCCGCGAGGAACGACTGGCCGCGTGTGCTGAAAAACTCAAAAAACTGGATGAGAAGTTTGGGAAGACTGAAAGGCAGATGTCAAGGACAGAGGATGGTCAGAAGGAGATAGAGGGCAAAGAAGTCCCATTGTCCCCTAACAGGGAACAGATTAAAAGCCACCCTGAGAACTGGCAGTACAGCACAAAAGGTAAATAAAAACTGCAAAAGCAAGTACTTTTGTACCTTTAGGCCTACATGTTCAATATGAACTGTAAACAAATATTGCAGAAATTACTATTTTTAACCATGTGATCCTGTGATATCTAGATGGAAGTGAGTGTCCCCCAGAAAACTCTCTTGGCCATAGTTACCGTGAAGAACCTGCCTTCTCTACCTACCGTGGCAGTGAAGATGATATTCAGGAGCCCTCCTCCCCCTCTGGAGACTACGGTGGACGCCATCCCTCCAAACCAGTCCCACCCCGCTTTCAAAAGCAGCCACAACACCACCAGCAGCAGCAGCAGCAGCAGCAGCAGCAGCAGCAGCAGCAGCAGCAGGTAAAAACCATTTGATGCCCCTTGCTTGTGAAGTCCAAATCTCAGACTAATGCATCATTATTTTAGTGGCTTTGTTGTGACAAACACATTGTCATGAGTGCATGGTATCGTGGATTTCTCAGTGAATGGCTGCTTTTGTATTGATTGTGGCAGGTTCATGCTTTAGGAATGAAAGAAGGAAGTTTCAATTGATATTATTTTGTTTAATGTTGATGTATTTTAGCTTATAATGTAAGTTAAGGTATAAACATTGATGGGTGCATCTTCAACAGCTTGAAGACAGCTGATCAGTTGTTAAAGTCTAATAGTTTCAGTCTCATTTTTACACAGAATAAAATCTGTTGATTTTTGCCAGCCATGTATTGAGTGTGTCTGTTGCATGTGCCTCTATAGGAAGTGTTCAAGATGCAGCCTTGGCAGCAGTCAGGTCACCCTGCTCCATCGGGTTCAAGCCATACCCAGCGTGGCTACTACCCCCCACATGTCCTTGGTTTTGATCCCCGCTGGATGATGATGCCGCCTTTCATGGATCCCCGCATGGCCCAAGGACGATCTCCTGTGGACTACTACCCTGGTCCTGTCCACTCTTCAGGTAAACACTAAAGCTGTGTCTACACAAAACGGTTTCTGTCTAAACATGTTCTCAGCTGCACCTACATTTTTTTTTTCTAGTTTACTTTTGTTGGAAAACTGCATTTAACAGCTAGGATTGTTTGGTTTTTAGGAGGAATGGTAAAACCCATGATGCATCAAGACCATTTGAACAGCCCTGGTTCTGATGAGGGATGCCATCCTAATCTACACCAGGAGAGACGTGCCCCTTCCACTGAGCCTTACCCTGTATGGAACCAAGATGGCTACCCCTTGCGTAGCTTTACTCCGCCTTACCAGAGGCAACATGAAAGTTCAGATAGTGGACAGCCTGATGAAAGGTTAGTTATTGTTTTAATTATCTGAACCTTTACATTTTGTCAATAAATTAAAGCCGAAAGCTGTCTTGTATTTTAGTAAAGGTTTTCTCCTCATTTCCACAGAGGTGATATGGCCTCCTCCCAACAGGACTCCTATGAAGAGAGAGCCAACGATTGCTTGACCCACATTCAAGATGATCTCCCACATCATGCTTACCAGAGCAGAGGCTCAGACCGAGAGCTTCAACATCATGACCAAGGCTTGCTCACCACTGCTCAGAACCTCTCACAGAATCCGTCAGAGAGTGAATACCCAAAACAGGACAAGCATCTGAAAGATGGCCTTGAATCTCACGATGAGAGTTTCGAAGGGTCCAAAGACAACTGGAAAAGAGATGGAGGCCAGAAACAAGATGGGGGACTCAACAGTGCCCAAAGCCAGTGGTCTGAAGCTAGCTCTGGTTCCAGTAGCAGTATCAGCCAGCCATCTGAGAACAGTGGGCGGACCTTGACTCGCAGAACTGGGCCCATTAAGAAACCAGTTCTTAAGGCTCTCAAGGTGGAAGACAAGGAGAATGAAAAGCCTAAACCTGAGCCTGAGGAGAAGCCTGTCCCCTACCGCCTGGAGAAAGAAGTCCTGACCAATGTTTATGACTTGAAGAAAGACAACCAGCCTGCCACCAACAGGCGTTCAGCCTCACCTGTTATTGAGAAACAGCCTGAAGAAAGGCAGCGTCAGTCACCAGCTCCCAGCAAAATGGAAAGACCTCTGAGCACCCACATTGACGACTGTCCCAAGGAGAGCACTTGGGGCGGTGGAAAGAACCAGCCACCTAGAGAGAGCCAGGAAAACCGAGAACCACAGGCACCAAGACGTAATAACTGGATCTTTATTGATGAAGAACAGGCGTTCGGTGGAGTCAGAGGGACAGGGAGAGGCCGCAGTCGAGGCTTTAGGGAATTCAACTCTAGAGGTGGAACCCGTGGTGGCCGAGGTGGAGATAATCTCAGAGGGCCTTATAACAACAATAACAACAGCAGTGGTGCTCAGCGGGCCGGCAGGGGTCGAGGTCCACCCCGGGACCTTATCAAGGTTGAGGAGTTCCAGAGGGGTAAGCCCCGTAGGCGAAATGTCAGTGAGACCTTGAGTGAAGCTTCTGAATATGAGGAACTTCCCAAGAGGCGCCGCCAGAAGGGATCTGAAAATGGAGAAGGTTACACAGAGTCTGGAGAAGTCCGTAAAGCTGATAGAGACTCTTGGAGATCCAACAAAGTGTACACAGATGACCAGGCAGCACCAGATTCCAGAGAAAAGACCAAGGTCGGTAGGGGCTTTGGAGGTCGCGTGCTGCCACCCAGACTGAACACAGCTGGTGGTTACAGTCGAGGGTTTGGAGGATCCAGGGACATTTCTACATGGAGAGGCCGTGGACCCCAGTTTAGTAGCGGCAGCAGTAGCTCCATGCAAGAAAATGGTTATGGTCCTGGAACCGAGGCTACATACTCCCGCAGACCCCCAGTGGAACGTGACGCTCTCAAATACAATCCTAAATTAACTGGATCCTTCTTGGAAAATGGCACAGAGGACCGTGAAGGGGAATACTACTTTGACAATGACAACCCTGACAGACAGATGTTACGGAGACGACGACCTCCACGTCAAGACAAGCCTCCACGCTTCCGTCGTCTGCAACAAGAGCGTGAACCTGGGTCAAACCAGTGGACAAGTGATGAGTACATAAATGGTGACTTTGCAAATCCCTGGCCAGGTCGCTCCAAAGGCACTGCAGAGGACAGCTGGCCCAGTGGCCATTACTCTGGCCGTTCTAGCCAGCATGGTCAGACAGAAGAATGGGAAACGGGATCAGACAACAGTGAGTTCAGTGACTGGAGAGAGAAGCGAGGTGGAAGTGGAGGTGTGGCTACACAGGGACATGGTGACATCCCCTCGGACTCTTGCCACAGTGAACCAGGCTCTGTTGAGAAGAGGGAACTTTCCAAGAGAAGCTTCTCCAGCCAGAGACCTTTGGTGGAACGGCAGAACAGGAAAGGAGAGCCGTCACTGCTGGATGCGGGCAAGATGACTCGTGCGCCTGATAATCCCTCGTCCTCTAACAGGAGTGATACTTGGCAGAATGGAGGGACTTCTTGTAAGAGGTGAGGTGAACATTAGTAATTGTAGGCAATGCTATCTTATCCACATTATTGCTGCACTTGGCAATTATATCGGTGTGTTTTGTTTCAGGACTGCTTGTTATACTTTCTTAGAAATTCTTTTTCTCTCCCTTTCCTGTTTTCAGTCGGAGTCCAGATGAGTCAGGCCCAGTCTACAGCATAGAGCAGCCACAAGAGGAAAGAGAGCCCGGTGACCCCTCAGGGAAGAAAATGGACAAGGAGCTGAAACCTGGACCTGTCAAGACAGATATTGCTGAACCTCTGTCCCAGTATGAGCTCAGCAGCTACCCAAGTAAGTACAACTTTTGTGTTATCAGTGTTGAATTGCAGTAAACAGTTCTAAAGTAAACTCTGGACTATTAGTTGTGGGGAGGATACTGATTTTATTTATAAGCTAAAACCTGACAGTGTATGTTTTGGTACTGACTGACAAATCAGTTACAGAAATGCACATAACATTGCAGTTGTTGACTATCTACAGATGATTTTGCACTTAACACATGCTTGTTTTGTAGTTGAGGGAGATACAGGGGGACCCGGTTCGAATCCAGACGGATACCAGGACGCCTTGTCCAAAAAGCAAAGGCGCCCACAGGAAGATGATAGAAGGAGGAAGGACCAGGGAGCTGGTGTAAGTTAATCATATATTCAATCCACACGCTCCGTAATTGTGGCAAGAATTAACAAGAAGTATGTAGTTTAATTAGTAAGTAATTAATTTCTTTCGCCCATGTTAGGTGCCAGTGAAAAACAGAACCATCACATCCAAGATACCACCACGCTTTGCCAAAAAGCAGGGAAGCATGAGCATTGAACAACCTGAGGATGCAATTTCTTCCAACAATCTTGGAACTGAAATCTGGGAGACCAACAGCTCAGGTAGAATTAGATCCAGTGTCTGTTCATTCCCAATAATTGTCTTGTGTGGGTACGACCATTATTAATGCAGAATTATGTTTGTCATGTTTGAATGGAAATTGTGTGTGAGACAAATTAATTGGATTTCTCCCAAATATTCACTGTTTTTTTTTGTTTGTTTTAATTTTATTTTTTAGCTCTTTCAGTGCAGTCTTCAGGCGGAGACTCATGGACTAAACAGGTGTCTTACACTGGCAGTGAGCCCAACTCCGAGGTACTGCATAATTATTATCCTCGTGCTTTTATTCTTCGCAGTTATTGACAAGAAACAAGTTAGCTGCATCAGTTTTGGACTAGATAGAAAAACGTGTACCTTTTCTTCTTCAGGACTCTGATCCTGGCCCAGAACAGAGTAAAGAACAGCACAAACCAGGGCCCATCGGAAACGAGCGCTCCCTGAAGCACCGCAAGGGCTCCGAAGGTGTGGATCGGCTGGAAGGTGGCCCTATCACACCAGTCAACGGTGTGGATCTCCACGTGGATACTGTGCTGCCTGTGCCTCCTATTGAGTTTGGTGTCAGTGCCAAAGACTCGGATTTCAGTCTACCACCGGGTTCTACACCAGTGCCCGTATCCAATCCTGTCAACAAGCTTCAGGATGCGCTTACCACCAATGTGAGTAATTATAATTCTATTTTTGTGGCATCTTATTAAAAAAAGAAAGAATCTTTTCCTTGTTTATGTTGACCTGCTAATGACTGATACTAAACATTTTTTTTGTCCAAACAGACGGCTCTAAATCAGGGTATCCCCATGCTGCGTTCCAACCACCTCCAGCCTGGCATTAACCTCAACCCTATCTCCTTCCCCAGTGCTGACCTCACTCTCAAGGTATTTGTAGTCTCAAGTAACAAATGTGGATATAAAATCAAAACAGATATTATTTAAATATGAATATTAACTTTAAATTATTTTCCTGCAGATGGAGTCAGCACGCAAGGCGTGGGAGAACTCCCAGTCTCTACCTGAGCAGGGCTCTCCTGGTGGAGGTGCTTCAGGTGCCCAGCCTCCCTGCAGCGTTGGATCATCCACTGGTGTCAGCTACAGTTCTTTTGGAGGCGTTTCCATGCCTCCAATGCCTGTTGCCTCAGTTGCACCCTCCATGTCCATGCAAGGTAAAATACCTCTAAATTACCTCTTCCTTGTTTGGTGAGGGCTTCATTTTTGAGAACTAAACTAAAAGCCTGTTGGTTTGTGTCCCTAATGCAGGTAATCATATTGCCCCATTGTACTTGGATGGTCATGTCTTTCCAAGCCAGCCTCGCCTCGTACCTCCCACCATGACTCAGCAGCAGACCTACCAACAGGTACAAAAAAATAAACACAAAACAAAACAAAACTGTCTTGTTTGTCTAGCAGCAGATTGTCCTGATGTCACATGTTCTCGTCCATTCAGGCTGCAGCCCAGCAGATTCCCATCTCTTTACACACGTCTCTTCAGGCTCAGGCTCAGCTGGGCCTTCGTGGTGGTCTACCTGTCTCTCAGTCCCAAGAGATGTTCAGCTCCATTCCTCCCTTCAGGTACTTCCAGCTTAATTCTTCAAGGAATTTCCACCGGCCATATTCATTTGTTTCACTTCAGTTATAGTTG
The DNA here is from genome assembly GCF_963514085.1 of Chelon labrosus. Taxonomy (NCBI): domain Eukaryota; kingdom Metazoa; phylum Chordata; class Actinopteri; order Mugiliformes; family Mugilidae; genus Chelon; species Chelon labrosus. The sequence goes on from NC_140355.1 coordinate 15,037,456, forward strand.
TCTCCATCCTTTCTCTCACAGATGAAAGCTAAATCAGTATAGTTTCATTTTTTTCACTCATGCTGTTGCCTTGCTATATCTTACTCCTTCCAGGTCCCCGGTTTACATGCACCCCAACCTGTCACAGCCCAGCCCCATGGTGCTGTCAGGCGGGGCCCCTCTCAAGGGGCCTTACTCTGCTTTTCCTGGTATGCAGCCGTCAGACATGGTTAAGCAGCAGTCGGGCTCACACTACCAGCCTATGAATGGCAGCCAGCAGCTCGTTTATGACAGCCAGATGAACCAGGGGCCCAGTATGGGTTCTTCACAGTTAATGGACTCTCAACTCATCCAGGTTAGTAGGTTGTTGAAGCTCTGTCTCAAGATAATATATTCCTCTCAAACTGTCCGTAGAATTCATTTTAACCCAGCGAGTATCTCACCTTAAATGTGAACATTTGCATTTAATTATTCATTTCCCCCAGGTGACTATGCCCCTGCCTGGCTCTCAGCTGCGCTATGGTTCAGCTCAGCAACATCTCATCCTCCCACAGTCTATTCAGCTGCAACAGGGACAGAACCTGTCAGTGGGAGCCCCACGACGAATGCTACCACCGGGCTCTCAGCCAGTCATGACAGGCAGCAGAGAGGTGTGCTTTGCCAATGTAATATTACTGAATGTTCTGTGATCATGTTTAATTAAGAGCATGGCCAAATCTGCATAATTCATGATTGGTATTTCATATTTTTTATGGTTTACACCAGCCACCCTAATGGAAATAAGCAGCGTGGAGCTCAGTGTGTCTTTTTTTTTGTTGTTGTTGTCAGGCCTCACAGATGGAAATGAAAGGTTTCCAGTTCTCTGATAAGCCCAGTCATTCCCCGGGCATGTCTGGTGGTTCATACAGGTGGGTGGAAATGATTTGTAGAGTCGCATTCTGTTATTTTATCGTAGTTTGTTTGTAAAACTACCTTTATTTTCTCCAATCAGGCCTGGTTCTGCCAGCCCCAGTGGGAAAAACTCTGGTCCTGGGGGGCCTGTAGGTCCTCTTCCTACACATTTTGCTCAGCAGGTATGTATGTTCCACACATGCTGAGATGTATGTATGTTATTTCATCTGGCTATTTACAAGCTTGGGCTAATACTTGATTGATTAAGTGCACCAAATTATCATTTCACATCTTCATGCACAGTTGGAATACAATGCATCTGTGTCTGAACTCAAGTATTTGCACCAAGTCTTAAAAGCCTTAAGAAATTCAATACTAGCATGCTAATTCTTTGTATTTCATTTATTTCCCACCCCTCCGTCCACTTTCCCCTCCGCTGCTCCCATGGCCGTGAACAGGTTCAACCTGGTCAAGGCAGCATGGTGATGCACATGCGCCCCCCCACCACAGGCCCTTTCCCTAATCCCATACAAAGACCTGTCATGCAGGTCAACAAGCCCGTCATCATCCGCTCCCCCCCTTACCCTAATCCTGGCCGCGACCCTTCCCACTCCGCCCCTCCTTCGGCCCCTGAGCCCCAAGTCAAAGGGCCAGAAGATGGCATGAAGGTGAGCCACCCACTGTAAATATAGGTAATTTGATTTAATCCATTTTCTTTCTTCTACGTTTGAATTGATTTTTGTATTTTGTTACGTCTTAAATGTCTCAGTTTAGTCATAGCATGTCTGATAGGTCTTGTGTTATTAGTAGTGATGTGAGATGTATCTAGGATAGTATGTTATATATTGTTTAAGTTATACTGAAATCAAGTTTATAGAGTAACACTGAATGATGTAGGAGTTTCATTTGAATATTTTTCCTTGTTGTAACAGTTACGTTTTTGCATCCTTAACAAAGAGACTTATATTTTTGCATGGTCTAATGCTGATGATGAGTTTAAAGTGCAGCTTCAGTGATTCTTAAGTAAAATGTGGTCTGTGAGAAGTTGCCAGTTTGTGTTTGCATGTATGTTTAAATGAGTCAGATACGAAGTAGAGAGTTTGTCGATGGCCAATAATCTCCTGCTTCTTCTCGCTGTTAATACAAACTGAACCATTATAGTAACCGCTGACCAGTCATTGCTAACACTGTTCTTCTTCAGTAAAAGAATGAATATTGCTCGCCAGGCGTTGCTGTGGGTCTCGGTAACTCTGCATCTTATTTCTACAGAATAAAACGATGCGAGACGTGCGCAAGGCTGTCGGGGAGGGCAAAGTACCATCCGGGGGCATGACCAGCAAACTCCAGGAGCCCCTACCCTCCTCGGGTCAAGCCAAACCAGCACGCACTGGAGCCATCAAACCCCAGGCTGTCAAAGTAGAAGAGGGCAAGGCATAACAATGGACCTTAAAATCCTCATCGCCACCAGGCCTGCCGACACAAAGCTCCTTGACCAACGTCTGAGCCTTCTCAAAACACCTTAGCCCGAGGCGCCAAGGCAAGGGGTGTACATCATAACGAACTGCCCCTCTTGAACTTTCAGAACTTGGACACTATTATTTCACACCACGTATAGAGATATATAAATATATATATAAATATATATATATAAATATGCATACACACAAACAAACAGTCTTTTAAACAGATCTCTTCAAGGTCCTCATTAATTTATTATTAGTCACTTTTAAGGGGAGATTGGTAATGAGGAAAGACATTTTGTTTATTGTGTTTTTCTCTGAAGTGGGGACAAGGAAGATGGCCAACTCAGATGGTTCATTTTTCATAACGTTTTGCCAAAACCGTATTTACTCCCTGTTTATGGACTGTAGCCTTTAAGACCAGGCACACACACTCGATACAACTTAATACGAGAAGCAAAGTCTGTTAGAATTTTTTTAACAAATTTGAAATGCAGTGGGGCACTTCTTTGTCATTTTTCTTTGGTGTTTTGCTGGTAAATAAAAGTTGAAGTTATGACCACCCATTCACGCTATTGTTAAAGGACTTATTTTATTAACCCAGAAAAAACAAAACAAAAAAAAAATAACTAACCCCAATTTTTTGGACATCACTGCATGTCAACATAGCAGAAGTCAAGTGCATCGCCCCAGAAATGCATCGTCTGGGGCACATGAACTGTGGCAAAACTTCTTTGACTGGTAGAAAACGTGTTTCTTTCCTTAAAACCGTTATTTCCGTTGCTCACTTTGTTCTGTATGTAAACTGAAAGAAGAAAAAACAAAATAGACGGGACGTTTCACCTGAAATCATGCCGCTTCCATTGGAACTTCACCGGCGTTGACACGGCGTGTGCATGTGATGTGCTGAACGTGCGTAAACCTGCAGGACTCCTTGCCTAGAAGCTAGCGACATTGTCACAAAGGACTCAAAGCACCTGAACTCGGCGGCGGCTGTGTGGATTGTCATCAACCGAGGCTGCCACAATTTGGGGCTCGCTGTGATGTCTGGGGCTGGATCGGGGGCATTCACAATTGTAAAAGACGCCCCCCCTCAAAAAAAAAAAAAAAAAAAGCTGATTGAAATGTTTGCTTTCTTATCGCTTTGCTTGGGTTCTTACGAATCAAGTTGTCTGTTAATGAACATGTGATGTAAGTGATTTATTTGAATTTTGAATTATTTTTTTTATACACATCCCTCAGCCTGCTTTTTTTTTTTTCTTCTTTTTCTTTTTCCCTCTCTTAATTGTCATCCCATCCCACTTAACAGCACCGTGGGGAATTTTGAAGTCTCATCAACATTTTGATTATTCAACATCCGGTCTCTGACGTGGCACTAGCAATAAATGCAGGCTAACTATAATCACAATCAGGGTCCAAATAAAACTTTTCTGTTCAAAGCTAACGATCACAAATGAGGGGTGTTTAGCGTTGCTTGTTGAAATAAAACGCGATCTTTGCTTGAGCTTGTTTTTTTTTTTTTTTTTTTTTTTTTTGTGTTTGAGCACAGCAGTTCCAGTGGACTACGAAGGACTTTTTAAAGTGTTTGTTCTATTTTAAAAAATGTGAAGCTGTTGCATTCATCATTTACTCTGTTTCTTTTGTAATGGACACATTTTTGAAACTCACAATGCCAACGACGTCATAACTGGTTAAATGTTACTGCTTACTATAATGCGCCATGACACTACAAAATGTTTATCTTTATGACAGTGTTTCACTGGTATATGTGTATATGCATACTTAACTGTACAGTCGAGTGTCGCCGACAAGGGTGCGCTCAAAAGTCATATTTCATTTTAGATATTGTGGCACTATAAAGGATTTAATGTTGAAAAAGGTCACTGTGTCCTCAGAATGGACTGCTTTCACTTATCGGTGGGTCTGTCGGGCTTGGAGTGTTTTTTGGCTCTTATCCCTTTCTGCAAGAGATGCTTCTCATCAATGTACCTGCACCAAAATGTTGCCCAGATTTTAATTATTTTTTATTTTTTTTTGTACTTTAAAGATGCATATTTCTTTTCTTTTTCTTTTTTTTCTTTTTTTTTCTTTTTGTCAGAGGACCAGTGCTTTCTACAGCTGATCCAGCATTCTATTTATCCTACCTGACCTTTATCCTTTCAGGTATTTGGTCATTACTTTCCCTTGTTTAAAAAAAAAACAACAAAAACAAACAAAAAAAAAAAGAGCTTATTGAAAGAAAAGAAATAAAGCGGTTGTGATTTCTTAAATGTACTGTTGATTCTGTATTCTCACTTTGGTATTAAAACCGTGCCTCATATTCTTAACAAATGGTGAAACTTTGGGGAAATGTATTTGGAGCTGACATTTTCATGTACTGCCTGGCCAACAACAAAAAAAAGGTTGCCACCTGGATTTAACTAAGCAAGTAGGTACGAGCCTCCTATTGGATAATTACTGCATGGGTGATTATCTTGCAGCTGGCAGCAAGTTATTTAACCCCAACTGATGCAATGAGTAGCTTCTCATTTCTTAAACAACCATGTCTAAAGACACATCCCGTGGTCATGGAAAAGATGTTAGTCTGTTTGAGAAGGGTCAAATCATCGGCATGCATCAAGCAGAGAAAACATCTAAGGAGATTGTAGAAACTACTAAAACTGGGTTAAGAACTGTCCAACGCATTATTAAAAACTGGAAGGATAGTGGGGAACCAGCATCTTCGAGGAAGAAATGTGGTTGGAAAAAATCGGTGATCACTGGAACGTTTGGTGAAATCAAGTCGAAAAACAACAGTAGAACTCAGGGCTATGTTTAATAGTGAAAGTAGGAGCATTTCCACACGTACAATGTGAAGGGAACTCAAGGGGACTGAACAGCTGTGTAGCCTTAAGAAAACCACTAATCAGTGAAGCTAACTGGAAAAAAAGGCTTCAGTTTGCTAGGGAGCTTAAAGATTGGACTCTGGAGCAATGGAAGAAGGTCATGTGGTCTGATGAGTCCAGATTTACCCTGTTCCAGAGTGATGGGGGCATCAGGGTAAGAAGAGAGGCAGATGAAGTGATGCACCCATCATGCCTAGTGCCTACTGTACAAGCCTGTGGGGGCAGTGCTATGATCTGGGGTTGCTGCAGTTAGGGGGGTGCTTGTGCACTTATAAAGTGATTGGAAATGTATTTCACACACAAAAAACTACACCTTTTGCATACCCTTGTACAAGTAGGCATTTTATTAATCTTTAATTAACTTTTCCCAAGAAGCCCCAAAATCAATATATGGGGTCTCAAAAAGGATTGATATAAATAATTGTATATTCAGTAGTCTTTATGAGCAAAAATAAATAAATAAATAAACTAAATAAAAGCCAAGTTGCATTCGTGGTCACATTTTAAAACTGTTGGAAAATCACTACCATTTCTAGAGCACTGCCGTCCTGTTACAAAATATATTAGCTACACCTCTTTTATATTTGTCTTCACGTTTGCAATGGATGAAAACTCATTAGGATGTGTCTATGGTTGAATAACTATTGAAACACGCTGTTAAATATGAGTTTAATTTTAATTTTGTGACATCTCCTGTGACTGTTGTACCACGTGACGCGGTACGTGTCGGATTCCGGAGATTTTTTCGGACAAACAGGACGAGTCCAGACGAAGAAAGGAAGAGAGTTGGAACTGTGTGTGTGTGTGTGTGTATGCGCGCAGTTAGGAAGTCGTGTACTTGGATTTGTTGGCGACTTGTCTTCGAGCGGTTTGAGTGTTTTTCACGTCTGACAAACGAGGTAACTTTTTTTTGTGTGTGTGTGTTTTGTCCAGAACTTCATGTTTCTGAGGACAGAAAGATGGATGTCTTTGCTGCTGCGCTGCAGGCGCAAGGAACTTTAATCCTTCGAAAAAAAAAATATATCCATTAGCGTCGTTCAGAACCGAAGTGGCACGTTTCTTTTTTAATTTTTTTCTTAAAACCCCTAATACTTGCTGCTTGGACGCTGGTTGATGAAATCCAGTAACGACTCAGGATGAGTGGGTTAAAGTTTGCAAACTTCACTTAACCGAAAACATGGCAGCCATTTTACCTGGATTCAGGTAACTATTTAGGCTACGGATGGAAATCAGACACATTGCGTTAACATTTAACGCACGTCGCTGTAGTGCGTCAACCTTCTGTCTCAATTGGACATTTTCAAAAAGTGAACACGGAAAAAGAGTTTGTCAGAAGTGGGATTCGAACCCACGCCTCCAGGGGAGACTGCGACCTGAACGCAGCGCCTTAGACCGCTCGGCCATCCTGACGTCGTGTCACGCATGCGTAGTACGCGAATAAATCTGTGGTCACTATGGAGCTGTGTTTTAATAGCTGGAATATATGAGAAAATGTCGAGTGACTGTGGTATAATTCTACTGATGCAGTGGACATTTACAGCGATGTGGCCCGGGACATGTTCACGCTGTTAAAGCAATGTCTGAGTGTCGCCTTAGTGATGGGATCTCAAGTGCATCCTCAAGGTTGCACCTTTATTATTGGATTTGATTCTGGCCATTCACATCTGCATACTTGCCCATGTCGCTTGTATGCGTAAAGTGTCTTGGGTTTCGTTAAAAGCCAGTGCATCTCTGACCTTAAGGGAGTTTCAGGCAGAGGTGGTGCACTTTAGGTTTAACTTATTGTTCTAGTTTGTCATTCTAACGATGTGTCAGTATGAATGGGCACCAAACATTTACTTGTTTGACTCTCCTAGTATTGCACCCCTGCCTGGTTGTGTTGTTGATGTGGATTTATGAAGACTTGTAGCCTGGTAATATTACAACATTACTAGACATAATTATGAAGGCCCAGTCTATAACTGATGGAAACACATCTAGTGAAGCTCTAAGTTAAACTATGCACATTTTGTAGTCATAGGATGCTGATCAAGACCAACAAAGCGAAGTAGAAATCTTTACAATTAACAAAATTTCTCTGAATCAAAATAGAGCATTAATAGAGCAGTTTGAAATGTATTTATGGTGGCAGTCTTTTTTTATATAGTTTTGCAAAATAGTGTAATCGTTGTGCTACCCATTACTACTCGCTGTGTTCAAACGTTGAGAGAAATTTATAGTTACAAAACACTGCAGCAAGTTTGTTCCACTGCAGCACAGAACGTCCCCCTGCAGGAAATGTGTGTGGAGTAAGAGCTGTGTCTCCCTCTGGTGGTTTGTTTTTAAGGGTCTGTGAAAATCCTATAATGTGGATGATTTTAAATGTTAGAACGTGCTCATTCATTATCAAAATTTATGTGTAATAGTATCAGGCTTATAAGCCAGTGTGTTGACGGTTATTTTTTAACAACAGGTTTGTTAGTGTGACCCAGGATGGCCAGTAAGGGCAGAGTCAGGCCAGATGAAGGCCTGATGATGATGCAGGAACTTGACGACCGTCTCAAAGAGCAGATCGACAAACTGGAGCATGTTCGCCTTGCTGCAGTTGAACTGAAGGACAACCTGTCTGGGGTACATCATTCCCAATGGATATATTTATATATAAAAAAAGAACTATTCAATCGAAATTAATTTCAAGTGAGCTTTTTTCTACTTTGACATTATTTTCTCCCAATACAGAGCCACAGTGATCTGACCCAGTCTATCAGTGAACATCTGGAATGGCTGAATCACTTGTCGGATCGAGTGGAGACTCTTCACATGAACACAACCGTTTTCATTCAGGTGGGAAACAGATGGATTTTCTGATTAGATTTGGGTAAAGCCTATGAAAGAGTTGCAGTTTTATTTACACTGCACATTTAAAGACAACAGATGTTGAACAAACTGCTGTACAAAAGTACAAAGTGCTGTTGAAAAAGCACACAAAAATGGCATATAAAAATAAATATACAATACTGAACACAGCCATAGTAAGAGGTGAATCTTAACACTAACAACCGTCCAGCAGTATTCATATTTTGAGTTGCATAACCTTGCATAATAAATGCTCAGTTTGCATAATAATAGTTTAATTGCTCCATTTATTCGCTCATGTTTTCTACTGGGTGTGACCAGAGTTAAAAGTGAACAGAAATAACATTAAAAGGTTTCATTATGTTATATATGCATGTAAGTAACTCATCCACTCATTTACTGAGCATGGGACTTTATTAATCTCCTTTGTGTTTCTAGATGAATCCAAAACCTCGCGCATGGTCTGGGAAACAGGGTTCCAGACACGGCTACCGCTGGGGACGTCTCCACCAGGGAGACGATGTCATGTCTGAGTTTGGATGGTCGCCGCATCGTACCCGACGCAACAGCGACGCCGCCTCTGAAATGTCCTGTAATTGGTGACCGCGTAAACGGTCCCATATGTCAACTAAGGTTACGAAATGAAAAAAAAAAAAACATTTCATTTTTTACTGTTGCGTAGTCACGCATCTTTATACCAAGTTTTACATGTAATTTAATGATTTTAACTCTTTTTTTTCTCCTGTGTGTTGTTTATTATGTGTCTGAACATGCTAGATTTTTAATAAAAGTGTCATGCATGTCCATGCTACCTTTGCGTACAGTGTAGTTATTTCATCCATCTAAAAAAAAAAGCTGGGGGCAATTTAAGGCACATGAGAGCAGTGTGAGGCGCAAAACAATACACAGTATACACAAAAAACTTTACAAACTGTCCATAGAGGACGTAAACATGGCTGTATGAATAAAGTGCAGACAGTGTAAACAGGGGTTTATATGTATTTGCAGAGTTAGTGTGGATGGTAATAACTGAAGACGGGGGCATAAATAAGGAGCAAATGCTACAGATAAGATAAGTTTTAGCCTGGATTTTGCATATTTATGCAATTTGTTTTTAAAAAACAGCCCATAGGCATTTTGTAACAATTAGTTAAGCTGCCCTTTGGTGTTTTCCCTGCCTGATGTAATGCTTTTTTAAACGGTGAAATCATTCTGATGTGAATGTAGGTCAGTGCGCCTCCACCAGCAGGGGGCGCTGTTGAGACTCCCCCGCTGTTGTTCACCACACCGTTGTAAATAAAGCTTTGGCAGAACGCGTGGGTGATATTTCTGGAAGGAGGGTCTGATTCGCTAAAGTAACGCTACCTTCGCTGAAAGATCACTTCCCCACACACTGAGTTGAACTTATTTTTGTATCTATTTTAAACGTTACGGGTGTCGAGTGAATCCACTCAAAAAAAAAACATGGCAGAAAGCGACTGGGATACCGTAACTGTCTTGAGGAAGAAGGGGCCGACTGCTGCCCAGGCCAAATCCAAGCAGGTCAGTATCAACGCTTCACTTGGCTTGTGCTTATCATTTATCCTGCAGCATACACGTATTGATTCTCTAAATGTGCCTCAATCTGATTTCATTTTATAAATCGAAATCGTCTAAACATAGCTATTGTGTTTGGCTTTTAACGCAGGTTATACACGTGGTTGTGGGCTGAGCTGTCCAACGTTCGTGGTTTACGTCAATAACAACAGATATGACCGTTTGTTTCTGCTAGCACACCGTTAATAACCGTTGGAAGTTGGCTAGCAACGCAAACCGTTCCATTCAGGCGGCTGTATGAGACATTAGGACCGTTTGTAGTGCGGTGGTTTTGCAAACAACTCTTTAACTCGGGGAGGAAGCTCAGCTAGCTAGCCTAAGTTCAGGTACATAGACAAACAGCTGCGTTCACCGTACCCAAAAAAATAAATAAATAAAGCATGTTATCCAAACGTCAACACTTTTTGGTAGCTTACGCTCTGTTTAACAAACGACACGTTCGTTATAAAACGGTTAACTAACCCGTGGTAGCTAATTTAAATACACAGACGTTACCCAAATAGAAACTAGCTAATATTAGCTAGCTAACCTGAACATGCTACTTGGCTGGAGCTAGCTCGTCAGAACAAATGCTACTCGTTTTTACTCAGTTTTGAGTATGTTTTGAACCTCATGCACAGTAACCCTTATACAAATGTGAGTTTTTTTTGTACTCTAATATGTAGCCTTGAAATGCTACCAACAAGACGTGGCTTAAACTTTAGCTTGTGCTCTGAATAATCGTTTTTTTTCCATTACAAAAAAAAAAGAAAATAAACTGGATGGTCAGGGGTTATTTTAAAATGATGACCTGTATTCTTCCTTCCTGGTAGAAAAAGCCAAGTTAATTACTAGTGTCGTTGTAGATTTTAACCAAATACATACCACATGTTTGTTACTGTGTATCTAACGCAGTATTGAAGCTAGCACTACATTATATGTGCAATGCGAGGTGAAAGTTGCAAGTTAAAGTGTTTAGTAGTGACTTAACAATTTACAAAGAGTATTTTTTTGTAAAGAGGTGGACTTTGAGAAAGTTGGAAGGTTACAGCTTAATCTAATGTCAAAAGCTATAGTGACTGTGCTCGGTCAGTGTTGGTGATCTGGATGTGTTGTTTTTGTCTGACTTGGTCAACATTCTTAGATAAGCAGAGTTTGTAACTTATTAACTACGTGGTTATAAAATTATGAGCCAACAGCTGAGTAGGGAGCCAGTAAAACTGGAATATGTTTTCTAATTTTATGATCTGTGTATGTGTCCCATGTTTTCTCCAGGCGATCACTGCTGCTCAGAGACGTGGGGAAGACGTTGAGACAACCAAGAAATGTACATTATTTTATTTATTTATTTGTTGTAGACCTCATCTTATTTGAAAAGTGACTACATTAAGTTAGTGTTGTGATTATGCAGTATTTACCAATCAGTATAATGCCCAAGCAGTACTTTGAACCACTGCCTCTCGCTCGCACAGGGACTGCTGGACAGAACAAACAGCATCTTGTGACAAAAAATACAGCCAAACTTGACCGCGAGACAGAGGAGCTCCACCATGACAGGGTTCCCCTTGAGGTCGGTAAAGTCATTCAGCAAGGCAGACAGGAGAGAGGCTTGACCCAGAAAGACTTGGCCACTGTGAGTATACAGATGCATTTTTATATTTAAGAATTTGTGTGAACGCTCCTGTTCATACGCATCAGGGCTTTTTTTGTTTGTTTTTTACCACTTTTCTCCACCGTGCAAACACACCCTCCCCTTTTCATTCCTATAACTGGCGTCTAAAAAGGCTGGTGTCGTAATATTTCTGTGTATCCCAAAACCTGTTTATATCCAAGTCTTTCATAATGTTTGACGCTAGCTATGTTTCTCCTCCCGACTAGAAATTTGAGGTTTTCTTTTTTTGGCATGCCTCTCTTCCCATTCCCTTGCAAACTGTCGGCTAAATGTGCACAGTCAAGAGTTTTTGTGTTGCCAACTGCTGCAGAAACTCCAACTGAGACACCACATGCACCTAAAATAATGTCAGCCTGTCCCACATAACTTAATCAAACAGCATTTCAAAATCTAGCACTGTGTATGTGATATCAAAATTCAGAATATTGTCATTTCACAATTGTATGTAAACATGCAAATGTTGATAGACATACCATATGGGCAGTGAGACTGTTGGAGAAGTTGCTATTGTATGGCTTTGTAACACACTTTTTCTGGTTTTGCCTCTCGGTGTAACAAACTTATTGATAAATCATGCATTGCAAACTTCTTCCTCAGAAAATTAATGAAAAGCCGCAAGTCATTGCTGACTACGAGTGTGGGAGAGCAATTCCCAACAACCAGGTCATGGGCAAAATCGAGAGAGCAATTGGTAAAAACACTGCTACTTCTTCCAAAAATAAACTTTTTTATAAATATATTTATATATGCTGTCATATAACTCTGATGTTCATCTTTGGCCATGAACAGGGCTGAAACTACGTGGGAGGGATATTGGCAAACCCCTCGAGGCAAAACCCAAGACGAAATGAACACAAAGCCTCGAAATCAGCCCCCCCTACCCCATCTGTAACCCGAATCCTTCCCCATACTACCGCCACGAACCCTGAAAAAAAATCCTTTTTCCCCTTACTCTTTCCCATCCCATCCCCTACCTGGGCTGATCTCACCTGCGTCCTGCCTGAGGACCTGGTGCTCCACTGAATTGCAGGCTGCATACTAACAAGTCGTTGGAAACACTCTCTTGACCACATTAACGAATGATCGAATGCATTTTTTTTTTTTCAGCATCACCAACTCGGAAGTTCCGTGAATTTCTTTTCACCTACGTCTTGCTTAGGCTTTGGCATGATTAAAATTTAACTTTTTGATAGGGATTGCAGAGCATTTCAAAGGTGGAGTTCTTTTTCATGTTCAAGTTGAACTAATTCTGAGCATGTTGTTAAACCGAAAGTGCTTGATTTAATATTTTTCACACTTTTCAGACAGTGGGTGGATGTCATTACAGTGCTGAAATGTTATAATGCTGTTCTTTGTTTTGATCTAAAAATAAAGTTTGGCAGTTCATGACTTTTCTGCGTGTGAGTTAATCACAGCAGCACAGGCTTTCACAGACCCACAGTGTTAAATGTTAAGTAATTCTGGCTGCTATGCAATTACACATATATATATTTAAGAGGTTAAAGCCTCATGTTTACTAACTATCTGTGGTTTAAATGAATAGTACTTTACAACCTTAAAATTACATCATTTCATTAGCTCTACTAACTAAACTTTGCAGAGCAAGCACACTGATTAAATGAAGTAGCAATGTTTAGCCACTAGATGTCAGCACACCACAAGAAATGTATCATGACTGAAAAATACACAATTAAACCAGATACTGCTTTACATGTTTACATTTTTTTTTAAATTGCATAAATGAGTTTCATTATAAATTTAAATGTTTACTGCTGTTGACACAGACCTGGTGCACCACTAAAACGAGATGAGTAATGGATGTGCTTCCACAGAGTTTTGGCCTTGGGTGATATTTCATTTTGGGTCTTAAAATATTAACCACATGTTAAGATTGAAACACACGTCATTTTAAAATATTAAACTGACCTTGCCGAGGCCCGCGTTTTGCAACTCTTCCATTTCTCTGCAGTCGTCCATTTCGCACCATGGGTTATTGATTTGAGTATTACTTTTGCCGGTGGTAAGGCTGCCGTCTGTTCACGTGAAATATTCATGGCCCTTATTGTTGCGGAATAATAAAAGCAGTATGGCATGGGAACTGCAAGTGGGACGGAACACATTTTACTTTAAGGACTCAGAGGGATACTGAAGAGGTTTGAGTTCCTACATCTTCCGCTATAGTTTAATTTTAAATCTTGCAGAGGCAACAGAACATGCCGTAACTCATTTAACTGCTCATCAGGAAACACCTGCGACAACCACAGTACATCGTACATCATTGTTGCGCCCTCTGCACCTCTATTAGCCTTGCGGTGGCTGTGCAAGTGTCTTTGGCTTGTGCTAAATTACCTTAAGCAGCCACACCTGAGAAGACTGAACAAAGGGCCTTGTTAAAGAGGCCTTAAGTGACAACTTTTCAGCTGCAGAGGCTCACCAAGTCTCACCTGTTGCCTTTTTGTCTTTCTTTTTAAGGAAGTAAACCCTTATTTTTGTAACTGCTGTGCTCTCAAGCCGGGTTGTAACATAAATTGGTGTATAAATACCATAAAATAAACAGTGGTATACAGCACTGACAGGAGAGGGGGAGCACTGGAAGAGTTTAATGTTTGTACTTTTGTACAGCAGTTTGTTCAACGTCTGTTGTCTTTAAATGTGCAGAGGGAAGAGTTTAATGTTTTATTATTCAGAGCACAAGCTAAAGTTTTAGCTAGGTTTGTACCATTTCAAAACGTTTCCTACATATTTGTGGACAAAAACGAGCAGACATTTGTGTAAGGATTATTGAGCATAAAGTCGTAACCTGCAACAAACACAAAGCTGAGTAAAATGAGTGGAATTTGTTCTGACGAGCTAGCTCTAGCCAAGTAGCATGTTTGGGTTAGCTAGCTAATATTAGCTAGTTTCTGTTTGGGTAACCTCCATGTATTGAAATACGCTACCATAGGTAAATAAACAGTGGTGAACAGCATTGACTGAAGAGAAAGCCTAAGGGTTTTGTCATTTCCAGAAATGAATGACCAAACATAGACAGAAAGAAATAGTTTAAAGATACAATTTCCCAGCAGCTGCATAGTTTCCTTCTTTAAATTAGATAATGGCTCTTAAACTAGCTCTAGATATGATCTTAACAAAATGCTGGTGAAGGTTCTTAGTCATTCATGTCATTGTATATATACACTGCCTGGTCAAAAAAAAAGTCACCACCTGGATTTAACTAAGCAAATAGGTAGGAGCCTCCTATTGGATAATTACTGCATGGGTGACTATCTTTCAGCTGGCAACAAGTTATTTAACCCCAACTGATGCAATGAGTAGCTTCTCATTTCTTGAACAACCATGTTGAAAGACACATCCTGTGATTGTGGAAAAGATGTTAGTCTGTTTGAGAAGAGTCAAATCATTGGCATGCATCAAGCAGAGAAAACCTCTAAGGAGATTGTAGAAACTACTAAAATTGGGTTAAGAACTGTCCAATGCATTATTAAAAACTGGAAGGATAGTGGGGAACCATCACTTTCGAGGAAGAAATTTGCTCGGAAACAATCCTGATTGACCATGACCAGCGATCACTTAAACGTTTGGTGAAATCAAATCAAAGAAACACAACAGTAGAACTCAGGGCTATGTTTCATAGACAAAGTAAGATAATTTGAAGGAAACTCAAGGGACTGGGACAGAACAGCTGTGTAGCCTTAAGAAACCACTAATCAGTGAGGCTAACTGGAAAAAAAAAAGGCACCCATCATGCCTAGTGTCTACTGTACAAGCCTGTGGGGGCAGTGCTATGATCTGGGGTTGCTGCAGTTGCTCAGGTCTAGGTTCAGCAACATTATGTGCCCATATAATAAGGTCAGCTGACTACCTGAATATACTGAATGACCAGGTTATTCCATCAATAGATTTTTTCATTCCTGATGGCATGGGCATATTCCAAGATGACAATGCCAGGATTCATGGGGCTTAAATTGTGAACGAGTGGTTCAGGGAGCATGAGACATCATTTTCACACATGGATTGGCCACCACAGAGTCCAGACCTTAACCCCATTGAGAATCTTTGGGATGTGCTGGAGAAGGCTTTGTGCAGTGGTCAGACTCTCCCATTATCAATACAAGATCTTGGTGAAAAATGAATGCAACACTGGATGGAAATAAAACTTGTGACATTGAAGAAGCATATCGAAACAATGCCACTGCGAATGCGTGCTGTAATCAAAGCTAAAGGTGGTCCAACGTAATATTAGAGTGTGTGACCTTTTTTTTTTGGTGGCTACTTTTTTTTTGGTAAGGGCAGTGTAAAAACAAAGCTGAAACAAAGGGAACTGGGCTTGTTGGGTTGTCTTGAAGATGTTTCGCTACTCATTGAAGTAGTTCCTTGAGTTTTTAAATAATTGGTGGAGAATGTAGGTCTTTGTTTGGAACATCTGTGGGGGGCGGTGCCCACCTGAAACTCATATGGGTTGGGTCTGTTAACAACCCAATACACAGCTGGAGCAATTATCACGAGCCAGTAATGGCCAGAAACTCCAGACTCGAGGTATGAGTTTTCAGGTGCCCACCAACAATAGATAAACTCCCTTTCAGTCATTAAGACCTGAAGAATCCACTTGTACGAGCGGTGAAACATCTTCCCGACAACCCACCAAGTCTACCTACCTTTGCGTCAGCTTTGTTTTTAGATATACAATGACATGGATGACATTTAAAGAGCCATTATCTAATTTAAAGAATGAAACTATGCGGTTGCTGGGAAATTGTATCTTTAATCTACGTCTTACTGTCTATGTTTGGTCATTCATTTCTGGGAAAGAAAACAAAAGATGTACCCTAGAGGCATGTGAGCAATAACTGGTGAATAGTTTTTATAGCAAATTTAATTACTTAAGTAATGTCTCGGGCTAAAGAAAGTTTTCCTGGAATGCATATTTTATTAAAGTATGCAACCTCTTGACTGGTTTTCACTGGACGGACAAAGAAGGGCCCTTTCTGTTGTTACCAGGGGGTTATTTTGGATTCTTGCTCAACAGGCTGCTCCACTCGGTGTGTGTTTGTGTGAAAGAGAGAGGGAGACAGAGACTGACTGCGTTCCTGGAAATGCCATTCCATTGGTCAAAACACCATAGCAACATAGTTCCACCTATGACAAGGGAGCAGCCAGTGGTTTTGAAGGAGTGATGTGAAGCAGAAAGCTTCGTGGTGGGGGTCGGTGGGGAGGGCGTCTGGGGCAGCGCTGGGGGGAGGGATTGGGGAGAGAGCGGAGGAAAGTCAGGGGTCTGTTTTGCCCCGAGGCTCCAAACTCAAATTGAGATTCCACTACACGACCAACCTGTTGTGCTGACTGGTTCAGTGCACTCTGTGTCTTCCACACCAGAAAATGTTTGTTGAACTGACAGGAGTCTCTCAGCCCCCTCTTGTCCATTACTTCTGAGCCTGTTTATATTCCTTTCTTGCATGAGTTTATTTGCTCCCTTGCATTAAAAATTACAGCGATGTTCACCGATCAGCCACAACATTATGACTACTGATAGGAGAAATAAATAACCATCTTGTGACAATACAATGTTCTGCTGGGAAACTTCTGGACCTGGCATTCGTGTGGATGTTACTTAGACATGTACCACCCACCTAGACCAGAGCAGGCACCCCCACCCCATAGCAATGACACTCCTTGATGGCAGCAGTCATCCCCAGCAGGATGCAACCTGACACAGGCACACACACTAAAACAGTTTAGGAACATCTCAAAAAACATGAAGAACAGCACAAGGTGTTGACCTGGCCTCCAAATTCTCTCGATCCCAAACTGATCAAGTATTCGTGGGATGTTTCACCGACACCCTCAGATGGCCCATGTCCATTCTCTGATGAGTCACAACTGTTTTGGAGGCACAAGGGAGACCTACACAATATTAGGAAGGTAGTCATAATGTTATGCCTGATCAGTGTATATATATATCTCGTAAATACATTTTTTGGACGTTTGTAATAAATATTACATTTTCACATAACGTATTTACACTTAAGGCTGAAAGCCTAGGAGAAAGGAGTGCATTCATCTGTAACATCATTACCTGCTGAGCATTTCTAATGTACTTGGCATTCATGAATTTCACTGCTCGCTACGGGGTTAAGATTTTGCTCTCATGCCGCGCTGCTCTGCATAATGCACTTTGGATCCAGTTGAATTCCAAGCCAGAAAACAGAACAAGAAACATAAAGTCTAGGTGGCTTTTTGTGGGTTGTGTTCCACGTTTTTCTTCAAAATAAAAGCACACTTCCTGTGTCAAAAGACAAAGGAATGTTACTCCAATCATGCACATATTTTTTTTGTTTGTTTCATGTTGGATTGATGCACATCACCACTGAGGTGTTAGAAATTTTCGTAAATGTTTTGCAGAAGTTCGTTAGCTGCAAAACTACTTGCACCTGCTAAAACCAACACAATAATTATCATTACATTGTTAAAAAAAAAAAAACACCAGAGTACTGTGAGAAAATATATGCATTGTTTATTGATGGATGCAAATAAGTGAGACACACGCAAAATAATTCAAATCAATAATCCATTAGTTTAGCTCAGGCTATGTTCTCTTCAACATTAGTCAGTCATGGACAAAGGCTGTTAACTTCTTTCGCCACACTAGACGTTTTATTAGGAAATTCTTTGTTGGGAGAAATAAAAATTTTAAACTTTCTCTGCAGCTGACATGAAAAACAGGAGGCAAAAAACAAACAAGCCCAGCTGCTGCTGTGCCAGATAAAAACAAACTCGATAATCCACATATGAAAATAAACAGGTGAATTCCAGTGACTACTACAGGATAACGTTATAAATATTATTTTAACTGCTGCTCATATTCATGGCTTTTTAAGACCTGCTCGGGCTCATTTCTCTAATATCATCTACAAATCGCTGTACAACGTCGTTACCAGAACATTCTGTGAAAGGCCAGTTTCACGTGGGACGAATGGTCAGTAATATTTACATTTGGCTTGAGTCACTTAAAACATGTACAAAGAACAAAAGGCACTGCGACAAATGTCAAAACATTTAAATATGTCCTAAAAGTAAGCATGAGGAGAAAAAACTGGAGTCAACTATTCAGTAGAAGCAACCGCTAACGTTGCCGGCTGTTGTCAGTTGCTTAGGGAAGTCTGCCTTGATCGCTAACAAAGCAAAGGAAGAGGCATTAGTCTGCAGATTTGGTTAAAGAAAAGATTGTTGTTGACAGTATACCGTGCAGCTTTATGTGCCCGTGACTCAACATATGAGTGAAAAGGTGCTAAGTCTGCAGGTGGCCTCATACTTCTTCATGATCAGACAAGTTAGCCATTTATACACAGATAAAGTTAGCTGCACATCTAGACTCGACACAGCATTACTTTGAGAAGTTGGAAAACGCGGAATAAGGTTATGAACCGTTAGCCTGTTTTCAGTGAGTAAAATGTCTCCATTGATATTTAATAAATACAATAATACAGTGTCAAACATGAAACTTTGGTAAGTGTATTACAGAATTATGATTACTATCCATATTTTTACTGGTACAAAAGGATTCTAATCTGTCCATATGTCTGGGACTATTACAATAACAGATTTGACTGTCTGTGGCAGGATAATGTTGGCGTAAAAGGTACGGTAAAGAGTGGACGGCTAGTTTGATGGGTGGCTCTCTTGCATGTCGATGTCATGCCAGCCAGCCAGTGGGCGGGTTCACAGTTCCTCCAGAGGATCCTACAATCCATAGACATTAATGTTTAGTTTTCACGCACGCATTCACAAACTGATGGCTCCACTGATTCTAAAGTGAGTCCTCACTTTAGCGAGTAGAGGAGCTCAGCCGTGTGGCAGAGAGACAACGGGTGAGCTGAGGAAAAGTACTGACAGCACAACCAGTCCTCCAGCTCTGCGTTCCTCTCCGGCTCCAGCGATCGCTCAGCGAACTTCATCATCAGCAGGGCCCTTTTCACGTCCAGCCAGTTGAGGAGGCCCTCGTGTCGGGATCCGTCCACGTAGCCTCCCCCTTGTACGTGTCTTTCCCGCTGCTGCTCCATCAGGTCCTTCCTGGGGCCCCACAGCAGACTCTGCAGTATGCGTTTGGCCTCCTGGATATGGATGCGTTTGATGGGGTCTGGCTGGAGGAGGAGCTGGGCCAGCCTCTGGAGACCCGCTGAGTAAAGCGAGACAGAAGGGACTGGAGGCAAGTCCTCACAGCGGTAGTCTTGCTCCTTCAGTGCTGGACTCACCTCAAATGGATTGGGTTGGTGGAGGAGCTCATAGATCAAGATGCCTGTCTGGAACTCATCAAATTTGCGGTACTGAGCTGCGGAGACAATCTCAGGTGCCAACCTAGCGTGGTCGCGTTTGATCCGAGGGTCCACATTGGTTGAGACAACATCCTCGGAGGAGCGGCGCTTGGCCTTCGCGAAGTTACTGATGAGGAGCCGGGGAAGCTGCCGCTGAATGTCTATGTTGCTCAAACCATTACTGCCGCTGTTGTCAGTGCTGTTCTGGTGGGTGAAGTGGGAGGGCCTGCGCTGATGAGGCACCAGCAACAGGTTTTCCAGGCAGAGGTCACGGTGCGTGACCCCGTGCTCCTTCAAGTGCTCCAGGCCGTTGCAGAGCTGCAGCAGGAGGAAGCAGACGCGCCGCTCGTAGACCTCTGGTTGAGTTTTATGGAACATTTCGTACTCTCGAACAAAGTCAGCTGCTGTCTGCCGAGGGATCTCGGAGGTGATGACCACCACCCGCTCTCTTTCTACCTGCTGGCTCTGTGCAGGCGCGGAGGGCTGAGGAAGCGAGGACGCAGGCGTGGTGGGCAGAGAGACTTCATCAGACGGCAACATGCTCTGGGGGACGCAGGCGAGAAAGTGACCACAGTCCTGCTGGAGGTTGAAGTGCGGAGGCATGCTCTGCTGCACGGACAGGCTGTAGAGGTGGCCCTGTTTGGCATCTATGGACGGACTCTTACAGATCTGGAAAGGATGAAACAAAGAAGAAGAAAGGAGGGGGAGACGGGAAGGGAAGGGAGTGGAGCCAAGAAACATAAGAAAGGAATTCTTGTTAGTCACAAGCTACAAGGTCAACACCAATTCAGTTCCTGTTCTCGTTCAAGAGAGATCTTCCAAGCACTAGTAAAATATTCCATCAAAAATTCCATCAAAGCTCTGGAACACATGCGGTAATGTTCTTATTGTGTATTTGGATCAGATTGTGACATATAATCTCTTCTTTGGGATTAACTAAATTCCACTTTCATGGTATTCAAAATTTTAGTCGGCAAAACGCTGCTATCATGTCTGGAAATCAACGCATGAAGTTACACAATACACGTCTAATTAGCCCTGATGAAAGAACAGAATATGAATATGATCATAAATGGAAGATGACAGCGTGCCTGTGTGTGTGTGTGTGTGTGTGTGTCTTGGCCTTGAACGAGGGGTTTGTCTGACTGTAAATCCTGCCTGGAATCTGGAGATTAATTGGGCCTTGAGATATTAAGCAAGAGTCTGGGCACCCGGACCGTGGCATAACACATACAATGCAAACAGCTGCTGCTTTGTACAGCACTTAATGACGCCGGGACAAAGATCAGGGAGACTGAATCCACACCCTTCTTCTTCCTGATGGTTTACTCTACACGCCTTGAAGGTTCGAGCTCCAGCGGGCTCGTCCCATCTGTAGCTCAAGAACAAACAAGACCACCGCCCAATTTTAATCTCCTCTTTCTGTCCTCAAAACTGTCAAATCCCTGCTTATAAAAAGGTCAATTTACAACGCCCCACGGGACAAATTATTCCTCGGAAAACAGTAAAGATGATAATCTTGACTGAGCTGCCAAGATCCTCTTTTGACAAACGGCCTCGGAGTGGTGCGCTCAAACACAAAACACTTTAACTGAACATCTTATTGTGCTGCTAGTTCTAGGTGGACGTACCCAGACGGCATTGTGACTTTTATAGTGAAGCATTCATAGGAAGTAAAAGAAGCAGCAGCCACAGTGAGCTGTTGAATGAGGAGATGCAGTAGCCAGGCGGCACACCTGCAGTTCTCAGCAAGGTGAACAAGTTCACTGTGACCTACTGAGGGAAAAGAGTTTGTATGAGGTTGTATTGCTCTATTCAGGGATTACCTTCACAGCGTAGGAGTTGCTGGGGTCTGAGGCGCAGGCAGCAGAGTAGTACACAGCATCTCCGGAGTTGCAGCTCGGCTTGTTAGACGTGAGCCGGAACAAGGACCAGTTGCTCTCCTCAAACCTAAGAGGGTTCCTCTGCGAGCGAGTGAAGTGATCCTCACATTTTAGAGCCAAGCGCCGCAGAGACTCCGCATACAGGCCGCCCAGTTTGGAGTACACTCCCTCTCTGCTGTCAATGTTACTCAGAAGGGTCTGGAGCTGCAGGCTTGAGCCCAGATTCGGCGCTGGACCTGGCTCAGAGGGTGAGAAGGGCACACTGAGCTGGGGCGAAGAGGAGCACGTGATGCTGCTTCGGCAATGCACGCCCAGACGCCCTTGGGCCTTGAACGGCTCGTCCAGCGTCCGGGACCTTGAGGATCGGCCTAGCGGAGCGTGACAGTGCTCCAGAGACTCGTTGGAGGAGAAAATGGGCCGAGGGTCAACGGGGCTGGACGGTAAACTGGACCGGGAGATAGCGTCAGTCGATCGGCACACGTTGCTCTCTGAGCCGGTGAACGGGAGGCGAGGGAAGGCTCGGATAAAGGGCTTCCCGTTGGCGCTGTCGGGAGCGGACACGGTGCGGTTGACCATCTTTTTCTCCGGGAGTGGAGGCGGCTGGTTACTTGAGCTGCTGAAGGAGGGAGGGTGAGGAGACCCTGGAGCCGAGGCCGCTGGACTTCTGGCAAAGGGCGAGGAACAAGACATCCGCGTAGCCTCCCGAGTACCTAAGAAGGAAGCAGGAATTACATTAGCAGATCTGAAAGATATGAGATATCAAAAATGGTAGGTCATGGAATCTATGAAATGTACAACAGATAGGAAAACAATACTTCAGTTTGTCAAACTGTGCCAACCTGGAAAACAGAAGCTCAGACATGAACACAAATATAGACGCAGATACAAATAGAGACCTGCATTTCTTTAGAGTCTTTGTATATCCTCCGTTTCGCCATGTCCGTGTAATTTAATTTCCCTTAACCTCAGTGTACTCACAGACAAGCATATTCCTGGGTGACAGCTGCGAATCTGATTTATTTACTGCACTCCTTCTGTCACCGCCTCACCGCACAAGCCGTAACGCAAACGCATACCTCGTTTCCTCAAAAGTGCTGGAAGTTTCCAGTTCAAAGTGACACTCAGAACATCTTCCATCCAATTATGATCCATTTTTCTTCAATTAAAGACTAAAAGCTGGAACTCGACGTTGCACCGACGGAGACAGATACTGAGATAATTGCGTGGTGCGGTCTCCAATAACTGCTTTTACCGAGAGGGGAAGACTGCACGGGGGGGGGAAAAATGTGCTCCGTGGGATGTAGCCAAGCCCTTTTTCCCTCGTTATCAGAGTCCGTAATTATCTCTTCAAACAGCATTGCCCAGGAAGTTACAGCAATTACAAGCGCCTGAGCGCCGCTGAGGTTTAAAGCTGCGAAGGATGACATTGACGTCTAATGCCACTCTTTCTGAGACATGTCTCAGGTTTAATATTTGTGGCAATCTTGAACTTGTAGAGGAAACGTTTTATACGGCCAGTCACAACAGAGAAAAAAGAGGAACAGAAGAGATAAGGCTGACAAGCTACTACCATCAAACCGTGCTGTCCCCTTTTTCCTCTTTTTAGCGTTCAGTTTCACTCTGTACAAAGTGCATCTTTTCTGTTGGTGTAAATTGATCTGGTTCACTCAGACTCAAAAAAAAAATCCTGTTAACTGGACCAGGTTCAGTGCAAAATACCTACCAGTGTCAGCGGTCAGGTTGTCGGTGGAGGCGGTTGGCAGGCTGGCAGTGCTCAGGCCCCGCAAAGATGAAGTAGGGCTCTCTACTGACCCTTGTTGGCTGCAGCGGTCCAGCTCCAGATTGCTGCCACTCATCTTACCGCACACTCTGCAACGGAGAAAAGCAGGGCCAAGTCAATAAGACGGGGACAAACCTCCATTCAAGACTCGTGCATAAGCATGCAAGGGTCTCTGCTTTTCTTAAAACTATTTCAACTTCTAGAAAAACCGCCGGCGGTGCTCCGAGAGAGTGAGTCTGTGGGTTTGCTGCAGACATAGATATAGTGTGTGCATGCGTATTTTAAATGTGGAACCACTCAACTTCCTCTTTATGTTTTTTTTTTTTTAATCTGCACTGTGCTACTGAAAAATAATCCACGCCAACGAGTCTATTGCTTCATTGTAAATGACGGCGGTCAGGTAGCACTGTCGGGAGCTGATTCACTTCCTTAGAGATTTAGAGAAGCACACTTCTTGACTTCTTTCTGTGCTGATTTATTACTGCAACAAATGCGCTTTGCAGGAAATTATGTCAGGCAGTAGTAAAGTCTAGTGTATCACCAATTATTTCTGGAAGTTAAAGTGAGACTTCTGCTGAACACCGGCCACAAGTGTCAGTTACAGCTCGGCGGAACAATATTTCCCAAGATTCCCTTGAGCATCTTGGGTTTCCTCATTCCTGTTTGCGGCTAGCAGCTTCAAGATGCATGCATCTGCCACTACCAGCACAGCGCATACAAATCTCCCACCATGCTCTTATTAGTTGAGTTTTTCTTGCTCCTTATTATTTCTAAGACCACCAAAATATTTTCAAAATGTTGCTGCAGAGGAAGAACCCCTGAATTCTTCTTGTTCAGTCTCCTTACTGCCCCGATGACCTCTCCTAGTACCGATAAAAACTGTGCATGAGCGGAGTTTCTAATCAAGGTGACCAATTAGGCTGAGTGACAGACATTCACTCGTCTCATTATGCCCGCTAATGGCTCAGGGAAGCCGGGTCCCATCCCTTCCCCTTCATCTCCCCTTCCTCTCTTCCATCGCAAAATGCCTCTTCTATCCATTTATCCACTGGCTCCCCCGACTTCAGTTCCGCCATAAATCAGCAGAACAAACAGACGAGGAGGAGAAAAAGGAGAGGAGGCGCAGGGGGGAGACAAAGGGTTAGGTATTCTCGGTGGGCAGTTAGCAGAGAGATCCGCTATCGTTTTACAGACAAAAGAGGCGCGATGAAAGGAGGTGGAAAAGGCCGAGGCATGGTTGGAAATGGTAATGGGTTGCGGGGATTAGGAGTCTGTGGAGAGCCTGTGCGTATCTCACTCTGGATCACCCTCGATTTGTATCCAAAACATGAGGATTTTGCCCGGTGGAGAAATGTCAGCGCTCGTGTCCTGCGGGAGGATGCGCATGGATGAGCGAGGGTTCTGGAGGAAGGGCGTGCAAAAAAAGACCTTGACTCAGATTAGAGAGGCGTTAGTATTTTCCTGCTTAATTCATTGTCTGTAAAATACAAACAATGTAACTTTATTTTGACTAAGCTTTTTTTCCAGAGCTAAAGCACTTGTTATGCACGATGTGACCGTATTAAAACTGACTTCGCACACTAAAATACACATGATGTCATGACACAAAAATGCACCATTCTTCCTGTGCTTGGCTGCAGCCTAAACACCTATTAATAGACATCTTGATTGCCTATTTCCTCCAATTAGGTTTCTTTGTTTTGCCAAAATAAAGTCTACAAGCGAGATGGCTCAAGTAAACCTGCCAGACCGGGTTTTGTTTTTTCTTGTCAGCTTAGTGAAGACAGTAACCCAGATTTAGAGCATAAACAATCACGGTGAGCAACGCAATCGATCTGTTTACACACATGCTTTACTGACATGTGCGCGGTATTAATGAAGCTGCGTGCATGGGGAGCTGTAGAAAGGCAAAAGAAAAGGGGGCTCGGATAGGGGTCAGCACTAACGAGCAACAGAAAGCAGTGTGACGGTGTAAAGTGAGCCGCAAACTAAGCTGCAAGCAGTGGATCAAGTTCACGCAACCGGTTTCACTTCCTGACTCCTCTTCTTGATGAAAAACTCTTTTCACTACGTGTTTCTGCCATGCGAAACTTCTCATAGCGCAACAAACACACATCTTAAGATGATTCGTATGAGCGTGCCAGAGAGGACCTGTTCGAGCTGTTGTAAAATAAATCCGTTTCGAGGGGTTTCTTTCATGTAAAATCTCAAAAGGTAGAATTTATTGCATTGCTTTTCTATCGGACTACGTTTGATCCCGCTTGTTGTGAAACCCCTACACACAATATAGTGCAGAGAAGACGGGCACCCATTGTTTCTAGGATAGTTACCATGGCTATATGGTCATATAAACCACAGATCCATTAATGTTTGACACAAGTCTTGTTATCTTCTGCAAACTGCTCCATACCTTGTTATCTCCTACACTCAGCTACATCCTTATCCGCTGCAACCCACTTTTCTTTTACAGGCAGGACAAAAAGCATTCTGCAGATCGAACCGTGTTGCTCCTCTCCTCTAATAGGTAAAAAAAAAAAATACTCTTCTCTGGAAACTTGATGAACGAGAAATGAAGTAGACCAAGATTAGAAAAGATGTGTGGAAGGTGTGAAAAAGGCAGGACGTGAAAGAGAAAGAAAGATACATCACCACACTGAAAGCCAGATCTCGGTTTCGGCTACCTAGTTAGAGGTGTGAAAGGCCTCTGCTTACCTAAAAAGCAACTGTGGTTTATTATGGTGTATCTGAAACAGAAACTGGGCCAAAGTTTCCCTGCATGAGCAAGAACATCACCCTTTCTCAACACAAGGCTACAGAGAAATGACTAATCAATGTCGAGCCGAGGACACGAACAACAAAAAGTTGCTCAATCAGGTGCCTACCTCATGCTGGAGAAACAGAGGTCCTTGTCGGGCTGGCGGGCAGAAAAAAAATGCCCCTGGATCAGACTGGCTGCCCTCTAAACCCCCGCCATACGTAGTAACACAACCCTGCTTCCACTCGAGTCATATGTGTATTTAAAGTGTCTCAGCAGGAAAAGCAACAGCACCCTTTAGATGTGCGGAATTAAAGCACCCATAGCTCATATTTAGCATTCACTCATTCACCTACTGGTTCACTTTAGAGCTTGTCGGTCAGCAACAAGATGCTATCTGTTGTGCTGCAGAAAAGGGATCAGGATGGGGAAGGAGGGAGGGAGGGAGGGAGGGGCGGCACATCATGGAACAGTAGTTTAAAGAGCAAAACGCAAGACAGACTCACTGGACGTGATTCCACGGAGTCTGATCTATAAATTCTGCTTCTATTGGTGGCAACTGATTGCCAGGCTGGGACAGTTTGGGAGTTGCCAGGGGCGACAATCTGTTCACTAAAGCCCCTCCCTTTGGCAACATTCGCTGCCCGGTTGACACGCCTTCCTTATTAAAGAGTACTCGCACACATAGACACACTCATGTGTGACGCAGGCACACACCCACTACATGAAATGCTGGGTGACTTGTTACCAGGAGGACAAGAAGAGCAAAGATTTCGTGTTTTCCACTGTCATCAAAGGCCCTGAGAGGCCACCATTTTTAAACCAAGTGGTATTTAAATGACTCACACCATCAGAATGTAGCTGTGTGGTGAATGTCAACAAACAAGAGTCCAATTTTTGGCTTAAGAGAGGCAACTGGACTTGTCGAGCTTTCTTGAAGGAGTTTCGCCACTTATCCAAGTAGCTTCTTCACTTTGTCTCCAGTAGATTCCCGGTGTCCAGAGACACTTGTTGATTAAACACACTAGGCCCCCCCTGATAAACTTGGAACGACAGACAGCCAAAACTGTCTCAGACGGAAGGCGCATTCCCACATGTGTCCCAACAAGGTATTTTTATCGGCGCAGAATGTTGGCAATGTCATAACAGGAGAGACGGTTCCCTTACTAGAATTACTACAAACATAAGGGCCCTTGAAATGCGATCGGCGATCTCTGTTTTTGTCATTAAAATGATTCACTGCCGGGCTTTTTTGCTGAGACCAGCTCAAGATGACGGAGCATCTGC